>NC_090935.1:691023430-691326596 GCF_040938575.1 Ambystoma mexicanum | reverse complement strand
GCTTTTTGCACTCTTGAGCTGTGCACACCTCATGGCCGAATGCACTCACACAATCCGCAACTTGCTTCCAGTGGGACACACGATGGGCAGACGTAGTTTGACAATTCGCCCCACTAGCCTATCATAGTTGTGGTCCCGCACATAGTCCACAAGGAAGTCCAGTTCTTGCACGCAGAAAAGCTTCTTCCTCGACGTGCCAGAGGCCGGAGCTGTGTATGGGGTCCCAGCCTCTACTGCAGGTGCAACCTTCCTCCTCTTGCACAGTGGTCTGGACCCTGGCTGGCAAATGCCGCCCTGATCAGTATGGGCTGTGGCGCTGGTGGATTGAACCGAGGGAGTGGCAGGTGGAACAAGGACGGAAGCCCTGACTTGTGTCAGTGGCTGCTGAGTGCCCTGGAATGGACCCTGTGCCACAACATCCGCTGTGCCAGGGTCATCGACCGGGACTGTCCTGGATATTAGACTCACAACTGGGGTGGTGTCAACTGCATCTGCCCATGCACTTGCCAACACCCGGTTGGTCGGGCAGCAGATGGCATTACGGCCCCAGGGACACGTGCCTCAATCAGGGCAGTCCTGCATGCATATACAGTGTGCCTCCTGACCGCCTGGAAATCTTCCAGGGACTCTTCAGATGCCAACGCAGCCTGTGCTGGCAGACCATGAGCCTGGGTGGTGGTGTCCACAGCTGCACCTGCATCTACCACTACCCTTGGGCCTGTGGCAGTCGATGAAACGGACTGCCGGGTCACATGGGCGCCAGTGCCAGATGCAAGAACTGCATCTCCCGGAGCTGCAGGGGGCGGTGGCATGACTGCACCAACATGTGGCACAACATCGTGCCAAAGTGGCACACCCCTGCCTCTTCCCCCTCTGCAGCCACCCTGGACACCATGGGGTCCCCCTACTCCCAGGTCCTCCTACCAAATCCCTGACCACCCCCGCCACGTGGAGTCCGCCCAGCTGAGGCACCCCTCACCTTTTGTGGCCTCCCAGCCATGGCACAGATGTTGTAGTGCCGGCACAGATGTAGTAGTGCCAATGGGAGGTGTACACGACAATTGTCCTGGCCAATTGGGGTGAAGGGGTGGGATACCCTGTGATAAAGGGACGGGTCACACAACACTCAGGCACCCAAAACTGCAGTAAAAACGTGCATGCAACCCCCGGTAGCCCACGTGTGTGGAATTAACCTCCCGCAGTACACGGTGGCACCCAGGGACATGAAAAACACATACGCATGGGACAAGCAGGCTACTATGACCTCGAAAACGCGTACGCGATACACAGGGGCACCCACAGTGGGAAAAATAGCGTGCGTGACTCACCGTCAGATTAGCGTGCTAATGAAAAACACGCGTAGTCAATACCCCCGCCAAAAGAAGAGATACGACCTTGATCCGCTGTGAAGTTGTGGTGGCGTGCTAAAACATGAAGTAGCAAAACACACATCAGGTCTCCATGAAAGGCACGTACAGCGAACTGCTGGCCCTGCTCACCTTTAACCTGTGCTGAGGGAAACGCCACTTCTCTTATGCGCTTAGGCCCTTTCCTCAGATTACACGCATTAACACACATACGTGATTTTTGCACATGCGGATGCACCCGTGCTGACGGAAATGCCTGCACGTATCACGTCACATACACGCTTACGCGCTAAGGGCCTTTCTTCAAATTACACACTGACGTGCAGTTTTTTCACGTGCCAAATCACTCCGTATCAAGCTGGCAACGCGACAACACATGGAAGACCACGCTCCTGCCCAGAAGGCCATTTTCCTGCCCCCCATGGCCCCAAGCACACTCCCACCTGCCATCTGCTGCTACCAGCCTGCCTGCCTGCTGGCTACGTGCCCTGCTATTTGGTGCCTGCACGTCAGCCATCAGCAGGGGTCGAGTTGCTGTGACCACCCCTGCTGGAACAGAAGACTCCCGACTGGTATTCCATCGCTCCACAGCCCAGCCCCAGGACCCAGTTGCCCACCCACACCTGCCTCGGGGGTTGCAATGTCCGACACAACACCATCCGGCACCAGTGGCAACCCCCCATGCAGAGAGGCAGACGGCTGCCAGCTTCAGTGCCAATGAAGTTGGCATCCTGGTGGAGCAAGTCCTAGGGCATTATGATGCCCACTTTGGAAGTTCACGCGCTGACAATGAAGGACAGAAGAGGATCTGGAAGGGCATTGTGGCTGCCATCAGAGGCAGACCCATCCGGAGTCGAGCGGTAAGTGTAAATGCGTACTCTTTGGACACTGTGCATGTTGAGCAAAGTAAGGGAATCCTAGTAAACATGCATCAAATTCACACTATGAATATGTGTATTCAGTAAAACAAACTTTGATACAGGGAGTTTATGGTTAAGTTGCGCTATTGAAAACCTATGAAATTCAGTTAAAAAACTTTGTTAAAGGGACGTTATGGTTCAAAGGAAAACCGAAAAACCCCTGAAATTCGCTCGTTATGGTAAGCTATGCAACCATAACTCCCACCACCAACGTGCATTACTTAGACTAACACCCAGGACATCAAAGATGACATCATAAATGTGAAGAGAGTGAACGGTTAATTTATTTTAAGAAGGGTTGCATAACATATTGAGTTGGCCATTCGAGAGGTGTAAGAGTCTAGACAAGGATTATCAGTTGAGTAACGCTTGCAGTTAGGTTCAATGTGTGCAGAGACGCCCCTTTCCCATATTTATAAGACCCTGCCAGGGTATGCAGAAAATATCAATAAATACCACGACCAATGGGTCAAAGAGATGAAGAGAGAGGGATTGCCCCAAGTTTAGCCAAAAGGAGAGTCTTTCGATAAAGCGGTACTAGATATGGTTGCCACCTGTCTGTTCATTAAATACAAAGGGAAACAGCTGCAAAACAGAAAGGAAATATTGAACCTGTGGCGGCTGTTCGAGGAAGCGACCCCCAGAGAAAAGTGGCGAGTGTGCTACATCTCCCCTGACAACGACTGGCAGTGAAGGGCCAACTACACAGAATGAGAATAAGATAGAGGTCACACGCGTATATCCCTCACTGTCAAAACCAGTGCCTGCAGAAGGATATAGTGACCCTGTATATGTAGCACAACCCACAGCGCCCTCCAACCTTAAGCCTTTTGCCACAGCCCCACCCCCATATGAGAGTAAAGGAGCAACAGGACAGGTGAGTACCCCTTCAATCGATATTGAGAAACTTACACAAGACCTAGATGTGCGACTAACAATGGCTCGAACTGAGCTGTCCCACCTGAGGGCCATGGGAGAACAAGGGGGGTCACTCACCCACTGGGTAGAACGTGATGAGACACCCCAGCCGAGTGTAGGGGCAGGGGAAGATGGATGGAAGAAGGGAGAGATACTATTTCAAATAAATGGTACCCCCACACGAATCATAGAAATAAACACAGCTGACAGTGAACGCGTGCTAGAAGAGGGAGGGGTGACATCAGACAGGGAGGAAGAATATTGGTGTGACTTAGAGGAGCAAGAAGAAGAAGAAAGGAGGCTAGGAACTGCCACAGGGGGACTTCATTTGGGGAGGGGTTGTCTCCCATGGAAGAGTGGAGAGGGAGGTTAAGGAACAGAGCAGGCGGTGGTCGGGAAGAAAGGGAAGAAGATGAGTACTAAAAATGGGTGGAAAAATCTACAGCTGCCGCTAATACACAGGGGAGCGGGAAGGCCACATTTCATACCATGGGCCCAAATGGACAAAGCCAACTTGCTCAAACAGTTACCCCCACTGTCAGAAGGCGCCAGCAAGTGGATATATGCATTTGTGAAACAAACGGCAGGAGGGCCCTTGGCGTTGGGGGATGTTAAAAGCCTGCTGGTATCTGCAGTGGGAGACCAAGCAAACAGGGTCTGGGCAAAGGCAGGGTTCCCCGGAATAACATTAGATTGTGACCGCCATGATGGGGCCTCATTTAACATAGTGCGAGCACGCATGTGGGATGCCTTGAGAGAAACATTTCCAGACACTCCAGATTCAGTCAGTAATGCAGTGTACAATGGGAGATGAGGAAGATGCAATGTCTTTTATTCTTCGGTGCAGGACATGTGCAGAGTGGAAACGGGCACGGCCTGGGACCAATCAATTTCCCTGTTCTATTTCTTTATAAAAAGGGGGCTCCCAAAGGAAGTACAGAAGGCCCTTGATAAAATAGCTGGAATAGAAGCGAAGGGATGGTCTGAAATTCAGAGCATACTAGTGCACCACTGTAAAAGGATCAAAGAGAAAGAAAAAGAGATAGCTCAGCAACGGTTGGCAGACGAGGCTAAATTAATACAAAGCAAACTACTGAAGGTTAGTGCAGTAGTAGCAACCAGCAAGGCAGGAAGGGAGAGGGAGGAAGACGACGGACAGATGGGAATACCAATGCAAATGGCGACAAACTGGACAGGTAACGGCCAGGATTCATGGTCAGGGGAAAATCAGTCTGAGTGACCACAGTGGCCATTGAGAGGGGGTGGGGCAATAGAGGAGGATTCAGGGGGCTGAGAGGAAGGGGTACAGGGTATGGAGGGCCCCGAGGAGGAGTGCAAAGAAAGTGTTGGAATTGTGGGAGGTGGGGACATTTCATGAGAGAATGTCAAAGCAGGCCCAATAACTCATACCCAAATGAACAACAGAATGGACACCCCCACCCAGGAGCCCCTATGGATTACCGATGGGCGGGAATAGACGAGATAGCCAGCCTGACCCTAGGTACATGAACAAGCATCAAATGCCCCCACAAAACATATCTCCACACCCCCATTTTCATGAAGGTACTGCCCCCATGTGCCGCAATAACACTTATGCCACCACTGCAAATGGAGCACCTACACTGTGTAGAGAGACAGCGATGGTAACAGGAAACGTTTTTGACGTTGATGAACTCCCATGGCATTCAGCATAGGACAGCCCATAGGGAACACTTGCATGTCCAGTACTGTTGATGACCCTTAATGCAGCAGAGGAACCACTGGTAGTGGCGGCGATAGGAAACAAACAATTCATTTTCATGGTGGATTCGGGAGCGTAAAAATCATGCCATAAGGAGGGCAGGTTTTCTCTTTCTAATTGGACTTTGGAAACGCAAGGATTCTCTGGGGCGATGGTCGAGGTTCCCTACACTGAAGAACTAGATATAACGGTGGGGGGGAAAACTGCGGACATCCCTGCTGTATTACGAAGAGTCACCTATCAATTTGCTGGGAAGGGATCTTGTCAGCAAACTCAACATGACCATATATTTCACTGACAGAGAAATAGTGTGCTCTGCACCAGACATATATGCGATTCACGCCATGTTAGCCATACACACTCAAGCAAACTTCCCGCAAACACGTGGCATACCTGTAAATCCAGATATGTTCATACAAGGATTGAGGATACTAGCGAGAGTAGTGCCAGAATTGAAGAGCGAAAAATTGAGGGTGCCTTCAGAATTCATTTTCCGTCCAATCGCAGACCCAGAAATAGTGCCAGGGTCAATAGTGTCCCTGGATATAGATGCAGTACAAGTGTCACCACAAAGAATAGCAGTAATATCAATGGACATGCAAGGATGCCAGTGGAGAACAGTGCTATACATTGACACCAATAAGGCCCTGCGAGACCTGACAGACAAGGAACTTTTTAGTGACACAGAAGAGGATGGGGAAATAGTTATGGAGATTGTAAGCCCCTGTGATGTAATGATTCAAAGAAGAGAGGTGCTGCTACCCCTTGTAGCAGTGATCAAAGCACCACCGGCATATTTCGAGGAAGACATGTCCCAAGTACCACAGCAGTTGTGGAACACAGACCAACATGATGTAGGATTGTTGCACGAAGTAACACCTGTAAAGATAAAGCTCCAACCCGGGCCATCTTACCCCGGGTAAAACAATACCCCTTATCTAGGGAAGCTGAGGAGGGAATAAAAGACACAATATGTGCATTAATGGTACAGGGAATAATAGTGCCATCTAACTCGCCCTGCAACACTTGCATTTACCCGATCAAGAAAGCGAAGGGAGGGGCGTGGAGGATGATCCAGGACCTACGCCCCCTCAATGACGTAGTCCAGAAGGTGTTCCCTCTTGTCCCAAATCCTGCCTCAATCCTATGCAGCATCCCAACAGAGGCCACACATTTTAAAGACCTAAGAAAATTCACGCTAGGGGGGGAAGAAATATGAGCACTGCAGACTGCCCCAAGGGTACTGCGAAAGTCCCAGTATTTTCAACAGAATATTTCATGAAGACTTTCAAAACATACACACAACGAGTCCGATAATTCAGTACGTGGACGATTTATTAGTCTGCGGTAAAGGTGAAAAAGAGTGCAGAGAGGATTCTATCACCCTGTTGACACACCTTGCATGGAAAGGGTATAAGGTAGACAGACAAAAACTGCAATATTGCTTGACAGAAGTGCTATACTTAGATCAGCTGATATCTGAAGATGGTAAGAGAATAATACCTGACAGAGCAGCAGCAATAAAAGCAGTAAAAGAGCCTAACACAGTAAAAGAGTTGCAGAAGTTTCTCGCATGTGTAATTATTGCCTGGATATTAGACTATGCAGCATACACAAAACCCCTGCTACAGGCACTCAAGGAAGCACAGCGGGAAAACACCAAATTACAAGGGATGCCAGAAATGCACACAGTGTTTGACACACTCAAAGAATTGATATCCACTGCCCCAGTTCTCACGACTCCCAATTATGAGCGGGAATTCTATTTGTTCTTACATTGTAATGGCTCACTCATGACTGCTGTATTGACACAAAAAACATCCCTGGGTCACAAGCCCCTAGCGTTCTACAGTGGAACACTAGATGCAGTAATGCAAGGATAATTTGCTAGAGAACAGGCTCTCGCAGCTGCTGCGTTCGCAATCGAAAAGAGTTGTACAATCATGATGGGATGTTCTGTCACGTTATACATAGAACACTCTGTTTTTGCCATCCTTGAAAGATCGAAAAAGCACACTGACTACCCAAAGGGCCACAGCATATGAGTTGATCATATCTAGTGCGAACATTCGTATCGTGCGGTGCAAAAGTGTAAACCCAGCCACATTTATTACAGAAGCATGCAACAGCACAATAGAACACATGCATCAGCACAACTGCGCAACATACACAGGAGATGTTGATGACACACCCAAAGCACATAAAAATGAACTGTCCGAAGGAGAAATTTACTTCTTATATGGGTCTGCCTCCATAGATTATGAAACAGGAGAAAAACATGTAGGAGCAGCAGTAGGTCGGGTGGAGGATGAGGAATTTGAAGTGATTGTTCAGAAAAGATTGCCACCGCACTTCTCAGCTCAAACAGCAGAACTGGTAGCTTTCATAGAAGTATTACACACAGCAAAAGGCTGTGCAGTAACCATCTACACAGATTCTGCCTATATGGCAACAACAGTACATGGAGGATTAGCAAGATGGGGAAGGAGAGGATTCCGGAGGGCAGACAGTTCCCCAGTTCAGCATGCAACAATATTAGGGGAATTAAGTGACCCATTAAAAGAACCTACGCTTGTAGCAGTCGTGAAATGTCAGGCCCACACACGAGGTGATGATGTCATCTCATTGGGAAACGCAGCAGTGGATGCTGCCGACAAGGAAACCTCCTATTTACCAAAACCCCCAACAGGTGAGTACATACTACAGAAGATAGTAGAAGAAACACAGTCAGAAGGATTAAACTCATTACCAGTCTCTCAAATCACAGAGCTTCAGCAAGATGCACCCAGCAAGGAGAAGGAGATGTGGGTACAAAGGGGGTGCAGCCAGTCATCCACTGATCTATTATGGAGACAGAATAATACTGGTAAGGTAGTGATGCCAGCAAAATTGATAGAGGTAGCATTCAAACAATTGCACTTTCCAGCTCACAATGCTAAGCAGCACATTATTGCAGACATACAGGAAAATTGGTTCACCCCAGGATTACAGGAGCATGTGACAAAGTTAATAATAGAATGCATCACATGCCAAATATACAACTCTGTCATGACATTACAAACCCTCAAAGGAACATTGCCAAAACGTGAAGGCCCATTCAGAGAACTGCATATAGATTATGCAGGCATGTGAGAGTGGTGTAATGTGGCTCGATACTGGATTGTTGTGGTATGCCCCTTTTCCCGGTGGCTGGAAGCAGGCCCTGCGCTCATCCAGATGCACGGTGTGCCGCCAAGTTCTTGGTCAGGGAAGTGTTTCCCCGCTGGGGCATTTGTGATGTCATACGTTCCGACAATGCGACACACTTTGTAAACAACATGTTCAAACACATCACTGCAATGCTAGGTATAACCCATAAGCTCTGTACAATTTATCATCCGCAATTGAACAGACTTGTTGAATAAATGAACGGATTACTCAAGAGTAGATTGTCAAAACTGTGTCATACACTCAAGAAGAACTGGGTGTATTGTTTACCCCTGGCACTTTTTGAAATGAGGAACCAGACTAGCAAGGACCGCCACCTGTCGCCCCATGAAATTGTGACAGATAGGAGGATGCACACAGCCCACTCACTCCTACACAGACTATCCGATGCACACCAGAGTGCAACAGTTCTAGGAGAGGAATTCCATGAGTATCTTAGAAATCTGACGAGAGCAGCACGAGCCATAGCCAAACAAATAGCACCACCATTCACACAGGAAAACACCACTGATACACCCACTCCAGCCACAGATAGTCCAGGCTGCCAGTGATGACAGGTGAGATGGTATATGTGAGGAGCTTTGTGTGTAGATGGAACGGGCCAAGGTCCATGGTCCATACGAGGTCAAATACTGCATGTCCACAGCAGTCAAGGTACAGGGCCTAAGGTACTGGGTGCACCTGACAGATGTTTGCAACGCCCATGGGACTGTGGACTGTGAAGACAATGAAGGTAACAGAAATTAGCAAAGTGCACAAACATAGAAGGTCTGAAAAGGAAGAAAACAGGAATAATAGCCAGGCGCAGAATAGAAGAAAACAAAGAGTAGATGAAGATATCTAAATAAATGTATGGTATCAAGGAGTACTGGTAACATGTAAAACAGGATAAAATAACAAAGATGAGTCTCTCTCTATCTCCCTACATTTTTTCCTTTGTTTATATGGATGTAAATATACACATATGACTCATGTTTTTCATTGATTTCAACTGACGGTGCATTGTATCCCTCAGGTCTTCTTTCCCAGACTTGAGATGTGGGAGGGGAGAAGGGAGGGATGCAGGAACACCTATTTGTATTTAGAAATAAAAAAGTAAATACAAATTGAATAATTAAGGTGATTAACAAGTAAACAGTGTTTAAATAATGAAAGCTTAATATGCATGATTAACAAATGCTTATATTTCATTTATCAGGAGCTACAATGGGTATGGACGAGGCACCAGCAGCAACAAATGATAGTATAGATAGGAATAGACAAAAGGAGACATGTTTATCCTAGTTATTCATATGAATGTGTGTTGTTTGTGTGTGCAGTGGTATTCTTTTCAACATTATTTGGCCTGTTCCTGTATTGGGCAATTACATATATTTCAATTGATGTGAGCCAGGGGGGTGTGGGCATAAAAACAATCAAAAAAGGGACCCATCTAATTTGGGACGGTGTACAATTAATTTGGGCCCACAGGAGCCATGGGGATAAATATAATAACACCACAAATGTCACAATGGAGCAAACCACCCCACAGTCCCCATAAGTAAATTAATCTCATTTCAGCGTTTACACAATGAATGACAGAACTCCTTCAGAACTGACGTGGGTGCAAAATCACACATACCCAACCGCCATGCCAGTCTTAGAAACTGCATCCTTAGGAAACATAACCAGCAGAGAAGAGAACAGTGATAACAAGCATATGCCTATCAGCCGCTATAATCTATACACAGAATGGGAGGGAAAAGGGAGTGGCAGGCAGGCCCAAGGAAATGAGGGAGGTGGGCTTAGGAGGAAAAAGAGGGAAACACAACAGGAAAAATGGGAACAGTATTATAAATTCGGAAAATGGGAAGTGTATTATAAATTCGGCATAGATATGGTTGAGGATCCTCAGCACTCACACCAGACAAACAAGTTTTATGCTGATATATGTAACACGGCAAAACAAATGGATAACAAGAGTTGTTACGTGTGCTCACTTATACCTCATGCCTCGGGCATTCCCAAAGTATTACGGCCACAAGAAATTCCATTTGTAGAGGCACAATATCTCTCACATCTCACGCTGTGTCGAATCAAAAATAGTTTTCAAGCACACACTGTTTCATTTTAACTATTACAAAACAAACGGATATGTTACTCCCGAGTGCAAGGAGTCATTTGTGTAAAGGATCCTTTTTTGGTGATAAAAGGGACATTGCACTCAGACAACAAATGGCAGAAGGAAGAAATACTATGCAAAGCAGAAGCACTGCGAGGGCTGTCTGAAGAAAAACTTTCACGAGTACAGAGAACATGCGCTCTCATAATGAAGCTTACTTGGGTTACCACCATCGAGAAACCCTTCAAACTGCAAAAAGACATTTCTTACAAACTCTGCTTCCGTGGGGAAGGGAAAAAGAACATGGGAGAAAACAAAAACTGCAGCAAACTCTCATAATACCTGACTTGAAGAAATGCACGGCAGCACTGATGGACAGATATTGGGTTTGCTACAAAATGGCATATCTGTATCTCTCGCAATCATTGAGGGGCACATGCTCATTGGCAATGCTGCACTCCGCGCTGATGGTAATCCCAGAAAGCCGTTGGAAGCACGCAAGCAGCGGCACCAAACGAACTTTCCCCAACGCCGCCTGAAGGAGTCCACACATATGCAATGGACAAAGAAGGATTGCAGAGCACAATGTGGAGGAAGAAACGATCATCAAACTATATTTCTGCCAAATCATCAGAACTCCTGGCACAGATCCCTGACCGATTCCGGTTGTTCAGCTATCTTGAGACATTTTTTGCATCCCTTGTTCCCAGTATCCAGGCGAGAGCCAATGCAAAATGGCTTCAGATCACCAGGTGGGAACTCATCCAGTTGGCCAATGACACTGAAGAGGGGTTCAATGTCATCAAAGTGGAACTCAGAGCATTGCAACTAATGACAATGCAGAACAGGTATGTGCTAGACCTGTTAACAGCAATCGCTGGAGGCGTTTGCCGAAAAATAGGGAGCGCATGTTGTACGTTCGTGCCTTCTGCATACGCGGAGAATGGCTCCCTTTCACATACAATAGCAGTGGTGCACAACCTCGGAGAGCGTATGAAGGATGAAGGAGAGGCACAGCCCAGCACCTGGTTCGATAATCTATTTTCCTGGGTACCATCCTGGCTTGGAGTGACAGTGAAACTCCTCATACCACTCATCATCTTTTTACTCCTCATTTTTTGCGTGTGCCAATTAGGACTCCGAAGCTGCACAAATGCGGTACCTAATGGTGCGCTGATGATGGTAAAAATGGGCCATGCAAATGGAGCTGCGCAAATCAAACATGAAGCGGAGGTGCAAACAGGGGATAGTTCAGAGCCCAAATATAGAATGACTGCCATATACAACACAGGGCACAGAGTGGATAATTTATATCACACAACCATAAAGGAACCTAGAGAGTTACAATGGCACAAGGAAGTATGGGTGGACCTGGAGGGTGACAGAGGGTGTATTTATATGACCTGCACCCCAGGTGAGTGTGCTAGAAGTGGGGAAAGCCTCTAAGCGGTATGTAGAGCATGGATGCCGATAAAGGGGACACCTGCATGGGATGAAGCAGTAGCAGAGGAAGAAGAACTTAAGAGATTGGGGCACCTACAATATTCATTACTTAAGTAACGAAAGGGGGGAATGATTGGAAAGAGGGGTCCTTTTGACCCCCCCATTCCTACACTTCCTGGGTAGACCCAGGAGTGGCTGCTCTGGGTTCAGGGCCCCGAACCCGGAGCACTTGTGCAGGAATACCCCGAGGAACTGTGACCCCCCCGAGAGAGCGTAAGACCAAAGTTGAACAAGACTCCATTGTGTAAGCTACCAACTCCACTTTGTAATGGCAGGATAGTTGTGAAGTTTCAATGCAGGCCTGCAGCTCTCCCAGCCAGGCGCATACAGTGAGCAAGCTACCCCCCCACCTCCTCCCCTTTGTCATCTCTGCAGTTGTTCGGTTCTCATGAGAGACTAGCCGCGAGAATGCAACAAACTTTACACTGTATCTTCTCTCTTCCGTCTCACTTCATTGACACAGATACAGCAGTGACTATCAAATCTGTTTGATTGATCGTGCCTTAATGAGCAAAGAGTCAACGTGCCTTTTTGCATGCAAGATAATGTAAAACGAATAGGGGCAATAAGCATACTAGCAAACAATATAACATATAGGTGTACTCAAAAGTCCTCACGTTAAAGCTTAATTATGAAAGTGTGATATATATTAACATATGGTGTAACGTTGCTCATAGAAATAGATTGCAACAACAAGATGCATAACCAGTATAATACTGTACACGCCAGCACTAAGCTACCACATTTTCGTAATTTCAAATGTAAATATATGTATGATATTTTGTAAATGTAATACAGCAACCAATTACTCTCCCCAAATTGCAACATGTGTTAAGGCTGTATGCACAGACCCCGAGCCATGAACTGTTTTAATGAAGGATGAACACTAATTCAAGTACACGTTTAATTTCTTGATGAGTTTTTGTTGCAATGAGAATATTTTGCCAGCTAGAAAAAATAGTATATTCTAAATCAGTATAACCTGAATGTAATATAGTAAGCCACGTATAAAGGCCTGTATGTAAGATATATTTCTGAAGGCCCTGTTTCTTTGTGTAACATGGAACTATACCGCAAAGAGGTTTTAATTCTCCTCTACCCTTCATGGTGTCAAGGTAGATTAGCAGAGATTAAATTATGTTTGGACAACCGACCACTAAACCCCCCACAATTAAATGTATGGTCATGATGGTATGTGCCTCTTGTGACCTATTTTTTCCAGTCGTAGATTTAGAGCCCTCTTTGTTGTTTATCAGATGGACATCCCAGATCACACAGTGACCTCAAGAGCTTTACCTCTTTAGTCATTATATTTTGAATTGTCTGAACAGGTCAAGCGCTGCATTTAATGGATGAATCTGAACCTATGCCCAATAATAAATTAACCTGTATTTGAACCACGTTTTCCTAAGTGTTTAAGCCACAGGTATTTGAGCTCGCTGGACAAGCAGATTATGGAAATGAATGAATGGGAATGTGTGGCCACAAGGGCAAATGTCAAATGTTTATTTAACAAAGAAACAACATCACAAGTTGCCTATCCCACATACCAGTTTGATTAGCCCAGCTGACCGATTGACCCAAGAAGCGTCATCGCCACACCACGTGTTCTCAAGCCAACCAAGCGCCTTCAACCCTATGGCACCTATAGGAGTTCACCCCTAGTGACCAATCCCAATTGTTCATGTGCCCTTTATGCCTTCCCTCTGCTTCATGATGAATTTTTTGTATAAAAGTAAATTGTAACATGTTTCCTGCAGAGTGATCTCGGTGTGAGCAGAGTAGATTCTGCTTGCCCTATGTAGATAAAAGCCTTTTCCTAACACCAGCACTTGGTCTTGGTCTCATTCCCTTTTGGGGTATGTCTTGATTGACTCCATTGGGAGAACTAACTCTATTTTTGGGGGCCCCTCACTTACACACTCTACTAGATGATGTTCTCGCTAATCTTTTGATGAGATAATATGGTGCATTTGAGTTCTGGCATTTATATGTAAGACAGAGAATTTGATGTCTAATTCTCTGGCTCACCGGAAGCCAGTGAAGTTTCCTCCTGAAGGCAGTGACAAGGTCCCGTCTAGCCAGGCCAAATACTGCCCTAACAGCTCCATTCTGAGCAGTTTGAAGCCGGTTAAGGTTTCCTTGAGATGTACCAACTAGTAGACTATTATGTTTATGTTTATCGAATTTATATAGCGCTTTCAGCCAAAGCATTTTACAGATAAACAACAGGTACAAAAGTGAGTGAAGCATAATTACAACATGAAACAATTCATTAGAACAATAAGTAGAAACATTTACTAAGATGGGGGGTTTGGGGGGTGGGGGAAGGTGGGAAAGGGTATAGGTGATGGGGTTACAATGACTGTTTTGAGGTCAGGGAGGTGGGGGAAGGGGAATGGGGAGGGGAAGGGAAGGTGGAGTGGTCTGATGTCATCAATGCCCTAAGTGGTATCAGTGACCGTTTTGAGGACATTGGGGAAGGGGGGGGGGAAAGGGGGTAAGGAAGGGGAGAGAGGTGGGAAAGGGGAGTCAGGGGGAGTGAAGAAGAAGGGATTTCAGGGAGGAGCAGAAGGATGGGTAGGTAGGGGTGGAGTGGATGGAGAGCGGAAGGGAGTTCCAGTGTAGGGGGGCCAGGAGTTGGAAGGAGCGAAGCGTGAGGAGGCATGTGGGATACCGTGAGAAGGTAGACATCAGCTGAGCGGAGAGAGCGGGAGGGGGAGTAGAATGGGAGGAGGGAAGAAAGGTAGGGGGGCAGGTCATGGAGAGATTTATAGACAAGGCAGAGGAATTGAAATTTCAGTTGTGAGAGGAAGGGAAGCCAACCCGGTTGAGAGAGAGAGGAAGAAATAGAGTCTTGAGGGCCGAGAAGACATAGAGTACAAATAGAGGAGTGGTAGATGGATTTTAGGGGGGTTAGGTGAGAGAGAGGGAGACCAAAGAGGAGAGAGGAGCAGTAGAAAAGGCGTTAGAAAATAAGGGAGGAGATTAGGAGTTTGGAAGCATGGAATGTGAGAGAGGAGCAGATTTTGCTGATGTTGAAAAGGTGGTGCCAGCAGGCTCGAGAGGTTAGAGAGATGTGGTTGGAAAAGGAAAGAGAGGAGTCGAGTTGGAGGCCAAGATTGCGGGCATGGGTAGATAGGGGGAGGTTGGAAAGTGGAAAGTGGATGAAAGGAAGGGGGAGGGGGAGAGGGTGTTAGGAGGAAAGAAAAGCACCTCAATTTTGTCAGTATTGAGGAAAAGAAAGTGGGATGGCATCCAGTTTTTTATGGCCTTTAGGCAGGAAGAAAGAGTGTGGTGGAGATCAGAAGTGAAGGAAGAGAAGGAAAGAAAGAGTTGGGTGTCATCAGCGTAGAAGTGGTGGGAGATACAGAAAGAAGAGATGTCTGGGACAAGAAGGGAGGTATATAGAGAGAAAAGAAAGAGTCCAAGTACAGGTCCTTGAGGGACAACATAGTTAAGAGGGAGGCTGGAGGAGGTACGGCCGCCACAGGAGACAGTGAAGGATCGATTGGAGAGGTAAGAGGAGAGCCAGGAGAGAACAAAGCCTTTGTAGCTGAAAGATGACAGAGTGCTAAGAAGTAAGGGGTGGTCTACATTGTCAAAAGCTGCAGAGAGGTCAAGGAGGATGAGAATTCAAGATTGCTTAGCGTAGTGAGCAGTGAGGAGAGAGTTGAGGACATAGGTGAGGGCAGTCTCATTGGAGTGTTTAGGGCGGAAACCAGATTGAGAGGTGGGGAGGAGGGAGTGGGATGAGATGAATGCAGAAAGTTGAGAGTTGGCTAGGCGCTCGAGGAGTTTTGAGATGAAGGGGAGAAGAAAGATTGGTCTGAAGTTGGAGGCAAGAAGAGGGCTAGCAGAAGGTTTCTTCAGGATAGGGATTATGGTGGCGTGTTTGAAAGCTGAAGGAAAGGTGGCTGAGGAGAAACGTGGTTAGGTAGGGAATAAGGAGAGGATAGATTTTGGGGATGAGGGAAGTGGGGATGGGGTCAGAGGGGATAGCGGTAGGGTGAGTGTTGGACAGGAGAAGGGAGACACAGGCTGGGGTGATAGGAGAGAAGGTGGACAAGTTGGCAGGTCTGGAAGAGGGGGAGGGGAGAGGAGGGGAGAAGGAAGAAGAGGAGAGTATGTTCTGGCGCAGAGAGAGGATTTTGGATGAGAAGTTAGCAAAGTTAGAGGGAGAGAGGGAAGAGTGGAAGGGTCAGAAGTAGGAGGGGAGAGAAGGCGAGAAAGGGTTTGGAAGATACGGCGGGATGGGAGGCTTGTGAGTGGAGGAGGGTAGAATAGTAGGAGTGCTTGGCAGATGAGAGGCAAGAGTCATAGAGAGAGTGTTATGAGAAATAAGAGGACCGATTAGTCAAAGAAGGGGATTTGAGCCAGCGTTGTTCGAGATGACGGAGGAGGCGGCGCATGGACAGAAGGTGAGAAGAGAGCCAGGGTTGGGAAGGTTTGTGAGAGGGGAGAAGGAAGTAAGTGGATAGAGTTGGTGAAGGCTGAAGGATATAAAGGAGGACAGTAAGGGGAGGGCATCATCAAGTGAGAGGGACATGAAGTCAGGTAGAGGGCAAGGGCTGAAGAACAGGATTTGAGGAAGAGAGAAGGGTTGAAGTTGCAGAGGTCGCGATGAGAGAAGGAGGGAGAGGGTGGAGAGGGGGGGAAGATGAGGAGGAGGTGAGGGGGAGGGAGAAGGAGATCAAGGTGTGGTCGGAGAGATAGTTGGGGAGAGACGATACATGGGAGGAAGAGTAAGAATAGAGAAAGATGAGATCAAGCGTGGAGCCAGAGGAGTGGGTAGGGGGTGGGAAGGGGAGAGAGGAGGTAAGAGTCAAGTAATGATAGAAGAGGAGAAGAATGAGATGTGGATGTGAGAGGGAGGTTGAAGTCACAGAAGACTGGGAGAGGAGTAGGGGAGGTAGAGATGAGCGAGAGAAGATGGTTCAGGTCTTCGTAGAAGGAAGAGAGGGGACCAGGAGATCTATAGATAATCAAGAAGGAGATTTTTGGGGATAGGAGAAGGATTTGAAGAGAAATTCAAAGGAAGAGAAGGTAGGGAGGGTGAGGGAAGGGGATGAGGAAAGACATTTAGGGTGAAAGATGAGGCCGACACCGCCTCCGCGACCAGAGGGGCGTGAGACATGAGAGTAAGAGGAAGAGGGGGTGGAGAGAGACGCGGGGAGAGTAGTATTGAAGGAGGACATCCAAGTCTTGGTGATGCAGAGGAAGTGAAGATTGAGTCAGAAGAACAGGTCAAGGGTCGCAGTGGCTTTATTGCATATGGATTGGGCATTCCAGAGGGCAATGTTGATGATGCTGGAGGGGTTAGCAGTGGGGAGGTGGAAAGATTAGGGCGGATAGGGATTGTGCGGGAAGGAAGGGGTAGGCAAGGGGAGAGGTGTGAGGAGGGGGTGGTCATTAGGATGAGGGGAAGGTGGAGAAGGAGGAGGAGGGAGAGGGAGATGGAGGGAAGCCGACGAAGGGAAAGACAGATAGGGTGCATGACAGGAAGGGGAAAGGAGTAAGTGCTGATGGCCGCACAGCAGAGCAACCACAGTTGTAAATTGTGTCAGGGGCTGTTGCAGATGCTGTAGGGGGGCTAGGAGGATGGTGAGGAGAGGTCTTAGGGAAGGATGGGGAGTCGCAGTAGGTGAGAAGCGGACAAGGCAGTGGGGTGAGGGTGGCTGCAGCAGAGAGTCCGAGGGTGGATGGAAGAGGGTGGAAGAGACCTTTGGATAGGGTGGAAGAGACCTTTGGATAGGGGTTGCAGCAGGAAGCGATCAAGAGCAGTAGGAGAGGTCGACAGGGCAGCAGAGCGTCCACGGCAGAGGGGCGAGAAGCAGAGGTCACGAGGAGGTGCAGGGAAGGAGGTCCGGGTTCCTCAGGAGGGGAAGACAGAAGGTGGGCTGGAGGCAATCAAGTCGAGGCAGGCTGGAGTGCAGGCGCAGATCAACAGGTCCAGGTCTGGACAGCGCTGTCGAAGAAGTAGGTCTGGTGTCCTCAGGAGGAGGAGGCAGAAGAAAGACTCTTGTGTGGCAGCCTGGTAGAGTCAGGAGGAGAGTCAGGAGGGGGCAGAGCCTGGAAGAGTCAGGAGGAGGAAGAAGGAAGATTCTTGTGTGGCAGCCTGGTAGTGTCAGGGCTGACTGGAGGCAGTGACTCTTGCAGGTGAAGTCGAAGCCCCACGGGGGCAAAGCAGGCTGGAGAGCAGGTTAGAAGTGCACACGTGTTGTAGACAATGTGGCTCAGTGGCGTGCACAGACCTGGCAGGGGGTAAGCTTAGGAGGTAAACTCAGGAGAGCATCAGAGACAGGTTGCAGCCCAGCCGGCGGGTGAATGAAGCCAGACACGGGTGAGTCTGGTGCAGCAGCTCAAACATGCACACAGATCGCAGAAGGGCGAAGCGGGGCAGCAAGCTGTTGTCAGGTAATGGTGGTGAGCCAAAGATGGTGAGGTCTGGAGAGCGCTGGCGGTAAGGCTGGGGCGGTCCCACGGCAGTTGAATGAGGCCAAGAAGGCTGCCCAGAGGTAGAGCCCGAGGGTGCCGACAGCACCCTAACTCTGTTGGATCAGGCGAGACGGCTTTGCAAAGAGCACAGACCTGGGAAAGGCAGAGCGGAGCAGTAGGCTGTTGTCAGGTAATGGGGGTGAGCTCTGAGATGGTGAGGTCTGGAGAGCACTAGCGGTAAGAATGAGACAGTCCCACAGGTAGGCAATGAGGCGTAGATGGTGGCCCAGTGGTGGAGCTCGAGGATGCCACAGCACCCAAACACTGGTGGATCTGGCAAGGCGGATTAGGTCCCGCTGGCAGGCGATGAGGCCTAGAATATAATAGTGGTTCAGCCATGAGTTTATTAATGATGATGCCAAAAGAGATCTATTTTTGAGTGTGAAATATGGCCTGAAGTGATGCATTAATTTAGTTACATGTGCACATGAGGAACACATCTGAGAGACCTGTTTTCTCATTGAAAGGTCAGCATCCAACATCAATCCCAGGGTTTTCACTGATTTGCTCACAGGGATAATATTACCAGAGACATCAAAGGATTCATAATCTTGAGTGAGTTTTTTTTAGATGAGCGACTGAGGCCAGGATACGTAGCTCCGTTTTTGAGTCATTAAGAGCTAATGAATTGTGTGCCATCCAGGTTTGGATTTCAAAATAAACCTGATTCACAGCCACTACATCCTCCTGATAATTTCCAGAGAGTTCAAATAGAATCTGGGGGTCATCAGCATAATTTACAAATTGGACACCCGGGTCCTCAAGGAGGTTGAGAAAAGGGCTAATATATACATTAAAGAGCAGGGGAGACAAGCATGAGCCCTGTGGGATCCTGCATGAGATAGAGGTGGGGTTAGCAAGAGCTCTCTCGACTGCCACTCTGGAAATTCTAGGTCCCAGGAAGGACGCAATCCATTTAGCAACATTCTCAGAGCAATGGAAATGGTCAGCAGTCTGTTATGCAATAAATTATGGTTGATAATATAAAACGCTGCTGAAAGATCTAAAAGTAATAGCAACTCAGGATGCTTTCTTTTTATAATACCAACAATGTTTGATTTAAAGGAATGGTTCGGTCAGAAATATTATTGTCCCTATGGTTTGGCCATGTGTTTTTAAACATAAGTTGATCGATCGTACAAACATTTCCTATGCACCTTACCAGAGTTTTCGTCTTTTAAACACAAGCAAAATCAGGGAGCTGGGCGCGGCCATCCTGTGAAAATCTCTAAGTTGCTGCATCGCCCTGGGTGAACAGCCTTTGCGGCACTAAATCTTATCCCCCACCCCTGAGCCAGACATCAATAGACGCATACCGCCCATTTCACAACGCCAAAGCACGTCTCGTGTCAACATTCTCTGCGCTTCTGCTAATGACGTGTCGCCATGGAAATGGCAGGACACCTCTTTCCTCAATAAGTATAAACATACCATTTCACAACACACAACAGCAGATTTTCTATTCCATTCCTCTCACTGTATTTCTTTGAGTATTCTGTGACTAGTTTCTATGCTCTGGTCAGCTACCTTCGTTGCTTGTAGCCCGTGCAAACAGATACCAGTACCATCGCTATAAATTATGTTAATTTGTTTACCACACAATGGCAACAATAATGCCCTACCAGTATGAGCCCGAGTATTCCGAGGAGGAATTACTGGAAAGAGAAAGATACAGAAACGATGGGGCTTCGGATGACAGTTAGGAGGACGATTTAACAGATCAAGAGCCTGAGCCTAGTTGCATGGACAGCGTCTCCACCTGGTGTACCTGCAATCGGTGCACGCTAATGCCAACACAGTTGGCATTAGCTTGCTGCTGCAGAGAAAACTCTGGATGCTTGTCTTACATATTGCAGGCGAGCCTCGGCCGCAATGCGTTACCGAGCTGCCAGACTTCAGGGCAGCCTGCCTCACATGGTCCATGTTGAGGATTTTGATGGTGCTTATGCATGAACTTCGCACAACAGTTCGCCCTCGTAATCCAAGTAACAAGTAAGTATACTCTGGTTGTGATGTCAGTTAGGCCACTACTATTTCACGGTTGTCTCCTATATTCTCGTAACTTCAATATATCATTGTCATATCAATTTAGTCTTGCAATTCTCTAGTAATAGTCGTATAAACGTCGTTCAATGTTGTGCAGTGTCTAGGTAGCATTTGTCCTGGCAAAAATGCCATTGGATACAAGAATTGTCATTGACAAATAAGGTTTAATACACTTATCTTGGTCATTTAAAAACAGTTTGAATCTTTCTCTTTCACAGGTGGTACCAGCTGGTGGCCTATCATTCTTTTACATGGTGGCTTCATGGGAGGCTTGGACACCGCGTTCGACGAGTAATACCCGCCTGTGTCGTTGGTGCCATTGGAGAAACTTTCCCCAGTGACAGCGGTCAGTACAGGGGATTTTCCCTCACTGTACTGCAACCAGACCTTTACAATGTGTAGTAGTTGTGTGCCATCAAAATAAGAAACAAAATAAAACACAATGGGGGTCATTCAGAGTAGGGCGCAAAGGGATACCGGGCACTGTTAAGGAAATCGGTGCCGGAAAACCCTTTGCGCCCTACTACGAGGTCCCTTTGCGGGCCATCCTTAACGCCTGCTTTTACCAGGCGTTATGGAAGGGATCCGCAAAGGGACTTCAGAGCTAATTTACGGTACCGTTATTAGCACCCTCCCCATTCCCATTGAGCCCTATGGGCGCTCAAATGGGAATGGGGATTGACATTTTCAATGGGGACTTACCGGTCCCGCAAAGGTCAGACTAGACCGGTTAAGTCCCCATTGAACGAGGGCGGACACAGTACCGGTAATGGTGCTAGTTATGGCGCTAATAGCGCCATGACTAGCACCAACCTAGGAATGAGGCCCAATATATTTTTTATCAATGGTTGTTTCAGTTTTTCAATGAATCAAGTGTGTCTCCATTCAGCAGTGTTCCGGTGCCTTGTCTACACGCCCCACGCCCATCCATCCACCGTCCATTATTAAAGGCAGTTGGCACCAGTGGCTGTGCGCTGCCAAGGGGTGCATTCAGGGGCACGAACGGCCAAGGTGCCAAACACCATGTACACTTTAAAGCTATCTATCAAATGCCCTCCTCAGACCCCGTGCCTTCAGACAGGCTCCCCTTGAAGCAGGCCGCGCCCCCGCAATCCACCTAAGTGTGTCTCCATTCAGCAGTGTTCCGGTGCCTTGTCTACATGCCCCAGGCCCATCCATCCACCTTCCATTATCAAAGGCAGTTGGCACCAGTGGATGTGCGCTGCCAAGGGGTGCTGTCAGGGGCGCGAACAGCCAAGGTGCCAAACACCATGTCCACTTCAAAGCTATCTTTTGTGCAGGGGTCATTGTTCACATGCCCTCCTCAGACCCCGTGTCTCCAGGCAGGCTCTCCTTGAAGCATGCCATGCCCCCACAATACCATAACATATACACGTCATTCCTTAACATGCACACCCCTTTTTGTAATTCTTTATAAACCACTGGATATTTATCACGAGAACATATTTGAGCACTGCAAGTCAACTCGTGAACGTGCTACCTGAGAACCCCGGTGACCGATGTTAATCTGCTCGTCATAGTGCTATCTGTGAACTTCTGTGACCGCTGCGAGTCAACTCGTCAGTGTGCTACCTGTGAACATCTCCTATTCTCCTGCCACTAACTACTCTGCTTACTGAATCTAACTGTTTGTTGGTCAAGGTAAGGCCATGTATCTTAATCATATCTCCTTCAACTGTAAATTTCTACCTATTTAGAAATAACGTACTCAGTATTGCTATGTTCATTCGTCTCATTGCTATTGAGTTGAGTTTCATTTGTTATGTTATCGATATATCAATTTTCATCAGTGTCATTTGGCATAGAATTGCATCCTTCGCGGACCGTGTCTATAATATAAGCATGTTTCTTTTTCATGCACAATAGTACATTCAAGGCACCTATAATACAGCCGCCCACGCTGCACTGGTTTTGCTGAGGTGACCAAAACAAAGCTTGCATTGAAGAATGTATGGTCCAATTCCTTCTTTCTCACATTTTTATGCAAAGTAAAATTTGAATAATGTTGACCTTTTTTTGCAGAATTTACAACAATGTCTGTATGTTCGATTTTCGGTTACCCTTCGAAGACCCATGACAAATCTGAAGGCACTGCAATGCATGTATTCCCTAAGACTGTAGATCGAATTAGAGAATGGGTCAGATATTGCGGATAGGCACCGGCAGAGCTTGAAAGTCGAGTAAAAAAAGTCTTGGAGGACAAGAGGGGTGATTGATACCGCATCTGCAGCCTGCACTTTACCCCGACATATCCTTGTACACAAAGAAGAATCAACTGAGAACGACTCGAAAATTGCTCCCAAACGATATTCCGACTTTATTCGTTCACATGCTGTCACAGGTGAGTCACGCTTCCAGATTTAGCTTTAGGCCTTGTGGTAGTGTGCAAGTAATCAAATGGATTGATCAGTATTTTAGGTGTAAATGTCACTAATAACTATTCTATAGTGTCCTTTGAAATATGCATAATGTTTTCGTAATCTGTCTACTTACATGCCGATTTTTAAGATTAGCATTTCTAAATCAAATAATATTTTCCCTTTACAACTCTGTGACTATGCACGGAACAAGATTCAGCATCCATATCCTGCCTGGAGTCAACATCCACTTTGAGCGCGTATCAGGTAGTCTTACTTAGCTATTCAGATCCTAATTGTTTTATGCATGGAATTTGAGATAATCTGATCATATTTACATACTGCATCATTCGTTTACATAATGTTTCATTTGTGGTTTGCTATTGATATGTACCTTTGTCGTCGTCCCAATGTGTGTGTTCAATTTACAATATTTTCATCCTTACTAATGCAAGTGCTGTTTTTCAGGGAGATGCTGAAGCGTCCACTACAATTACATCATCCCTTGTAGTTGATCCAGAGCCAGAGGTAGGTGTACTGACAGTTCCATCGAATGAGATAACCTGATCATATTTACATACCGTGTCATTCGTTTACACAATGTTTCATTTGTGGTTTGCTATTGATATGTACCTTTGTCGTCGTCCCAATGTGTGTGTTCAATTTACAATATTATCATCCTTACTAATGCAAGTACTGGGTATCAGGGAGATGCTGAAGTCTCCAATACAATTACATTATCCCTTGTAGTTGTTCCAGAGCCAGAGGTATGCGTACTGACAGTTCCATCGAATAAGTTAATCCGATCATAGTTACATATCATGTAATTCTTTTGCACAACGTTTCATTCGTGGTTTAATATTTATATGTACCTTTGTTGTCGTCCTAAAGTGTGTTTTCAGTTTCCAATATTTTCATCCATACTAATACAAGTACTGTGTTTCAGGGAGTTGCTGGAGCTTCCTCTACAATTACATCATACCTGGTAGTCGATCCGGAGACAGAGGTATGCATACTGACAGTACTCTCTAATGAAAGAAAGTTGGTCTCATTTTATTTGTAATACAAATTACTTATTTTGAATGGATACTCTTTTCTAGGGATGTATACAAGATCCGTATATTGAACGGGAGGCACGTGGATCCAAGTCGGTGCACTAGCTTGCTGTTGGCGATGTTAGAGTAAAGAAGGTTTCAACAAAAAGAAAGAAAAATAAAGGTTATTTATGAACAGTTTCTATTTTTAGCAATTGTTTTGTGTGTAGGCCTTCTTTATATGCTTTTTTATGTAAATTGTACGATACTGTATGTTGGATTTACATTGAACATCCTTTTTCCTATCTGTCCTGTAGTTGCCAGATGGAGTACGGACTATGCAGACACAGACAGCGACCCAAATGAGAGATGCTGCTTGCCAAACTGTTTTCACCATGGAGGAAATATTAATTGTGGCGCGGCATGTTCAGACTCGAGATGCCTTTGTCCAATGGCCAGAAAATGAATTTAATGTGACCGGAAATCCAGCAAAGTGTTTTTGGACCATTGCTACAATGCGACTGCACCACCAGAAGAAGATGAAACTGAATGCATTGAAGATACTTTTGAATTAGTCGCAGAGCACTTGACACAATCGACACCCGCCAAAAAAATGCCCCCCAAAAAGCAGTCGACATTGATCTTTTCTCCTATTCACGGTCAAGTAACAGATGTTGAAATGACAGAGAATGAAGCATCAACACAATTGACCGACAAACTAGACAAAGATATCAATTATAGTATGTCCAGTTTGGCTGATATCTCCACAACGGTTAAGTCCGAAACAGCATTAATGCAGGATGATAGTCTAATAAAGGAGGCTCTATGCATAGTATTCGACAGCAGCTTGATGGAGATTATAGAGATGCTGAAATGTGTGCATTCAGTGAGAGGGGACGTATGTGGGAAGCCATTGGTGAATGTGACTCATCTAACACAAGCCAGTAACCTCAAAATACATGCCACCTGTGAAATGTTACACAAAACATTTTCATGGCCCGCACAACCCATGCTGGGGAAACTGCCAGCTGGAAATCTACTGTGTGCAGCAGATTTACTTTTCAGTGGCTCAAGTTTCAGGAAGTTATCCAGTTTCTGTCAGTTTGTGGGACTCCATTTAATTTCTAAAACACAGTACTACCAATATCAACGTGATTATCTATTCCCTGCCATTAGTGAAGCTTGGAAAATTTAACAATTGTCTATTCAAAGTGCAAATGGTTCAGGCTAGCCGGCGATGGACAGTGTGACAGCCCTGGATTTTCTGCTAAGTAGTGCACACACCACTTTCAGGACATGGAAAGTAAAGGAATTGTGAGTTTGGTGGTTGTGCAGGTGTCTGAATGTAAATCCTCAGTGGCCATGGAGAAACTGGGTTTTATAAAATCACTGGAAGATCTACAATCGAGGGGAATGCAAATCGACCTCATAGCCACAGACAGACACGTTTCAATAGCCGAGACAATAAGAGAGCAGTTTCCAAATATTAAACATCACTTTGGTGTATGGCATGTTGCCAAATCAATCAATAAACAAATCTCGGCTGCAGGGAAAAAAAAAAAAAATTGGAAAGTATTTCACAGTGGTCCCAGTTTCAGCAACCATCTTTGGTGGAGCTCCAAAACATGTGATGGGTCTGTGGAAATTCTACTGAAAAAATGGCGGTCACTAATGCACCACTGTTCCAACGTTCACCACTGGACAGAAAACCAACATTTCCACCAATGTGAACATGGCCCTTTGTGCCCGGAACAGGCACGGAAGAAGAAGTGGTTGATTCAATCTTCACCACCTCCACACAAAACCCTTGAGAAGATTGTGTTTGACAAAACGCTATCAAGAGATCTAAAGGGATTCACAGAATTCTGTCACACAGGAGATTTGGAGGTGTTCCCCAATATGTGCCTAAGGTACATGCTAAAGAGATTGCATTTCGGCATCGGAGGGATGAAATATAGGAAATTACTAGCGGTATTAGCGCATAACGAGAATGTAGAACGTGAACGATCTAGGACTGCAGGAAACTTAGGGATTCTTTGCTACACTATGGCCTTTACGAAAAGAAGCAAAAAATGGGTGGTCAAACCAGTATGTGAGGAAATGGAATTTGATTTTGTTAAATATCTTATTATTAATGTCATAGAGATGCATACTCATGGAATTGTGCGCAAATCTGTTCAGGGCACACATACATTGCCACAAAACATTGTCAACGTGCCATGTCCACCCAAAGCAGAGCTTGTTGAACAGTTCAAATCCCAGTACAAATGATTACCATCTGTTTTTATTTTTGCCAAAAATGTTTTTATAAAGGGTTCTAATAAAGTATGCAATTTCTCTTTTGAAATCTATCCTCCTTGTCCTTTTCTTTTAACAATAGTACAATTTTTACGATTGCCATCCAATGTAACACTGTGCTTTCACATTTCACAGTTTCATCAAGCTACTGTGGGACCTTCATTTATCGTGGTAGGGCCAGATGGATAACGGTGTGTAAGAATCTTTGGGTTTCGGCAGTTGCCTTACCATCCAGTTCCCTAAACAGCTAATAACTGTTCATCGCACAAAAGGGATGAACCTAGGCTACATAAGATACTAGGCATGCAAGAAGTACTGACTGTTAGAACATGCCATCGGGTAGGAGGCCGTGAGATAAGCAGAGGTGGGGCTTTTACTAGACACACTTTGACTCCGTTTTTGTGTTTCCTCGACTACAATTTTGGAGTAGGGCGCATTTTGTCATTGGCAAGTTTCCCCTACCCCTCAGCAGCGCCACGAACAGCGAGCAGTGACAGCCCCCAAATTTTTCCTCCAGGGCTGGTGCTTCACAATTCCAGTTCTCATGAATGTGTGGACATGAGATGTTGCAAACTAAGAATGTATGTTCATTGTGAGTGACGGTCACCAGCTTTGAATTTTTCCTTGGGAGCTGAGGAGGCCCACGCATCGCACACACAGTATAAGGTTCTATTGTTTTTTGACCTTGAAAGACAGGGATCATTCCAAAAGGGATTGAATTGAAGGTGGGGTGTAATAACATAAGATAGGATAAGGTTGTCCACTGCAAAACTGGACTTAGTTACATGTAAGTTCAGTTTATGAAAAATCAGTGACATGGACAGAGTCTGCGTTACGGTCTGCATTATGCCAAGAGAATGGAAATGGTGATTATAATATAAGTTTCACTTTAGACGATCTCATACCAGAACTATTCCAAATATCAATAGCTGACCCTATTGTTTGGTTTCATTGTACTCATTCTTTCTGTGTGGCATATTGCAATGAAGCACAAGTACAACATTTGTGTGCTGGTCTTTCTACCGGACAAGTGGGCAGTCCAGCATCGACATGCATGTAGACCACCACTCATTGTGCACCTTGAATTGTTGCCTCAGTTTACGCATTACGTTTAGAGCTGAACATAGTCCATTGCACTATCCTCGGAAGCAAATAGCGGAGTACTTTACACGTTGTGTTCTCTCGGTTCACATTGTGTATCATCTGTGCTAATAAGTAAAATGATTAATTGTAATAAAGATCGGCTACTGAGACACATTTCTATTTTTATGTTTTGCAAACAGGTACATCCTGCCATTCTGCAATTGTCATCTTTTCCAGACCCCAACCGATGGTTTCTTCAACCGCCAGCTGCAGCTACATGTCAATCACTGGATTTATGTGACTCTTTTTTGGGACGATTTCCAAGGGCCGATAAGCCCTTACGCTGTACCAGCGATTAGGAGCAACATAACAACCTTTACGGTGGTCTGGTGCCAAGTGGATGTACCAGCCTTGCAATTCATCCTGCGACCAAAGTGCTTCTTTTACCCAAAACGAACACCCCGTGTACCCAAAAGGAACAGCGCGTGACTCACGATAAACATTTGCGGATCGAGAGAAAAGAAAAAAAGTTCTGTTTTGGTTGAATATGTCAATCGCCGAATGATCTCGAAGCATTTAATGTGAAATAAATTTACCTTACCAATTGTGCAGTCTTGCTGTTTCCTTTTAAAGTCAAGTTTAATATTCCGAAATGTGACGCGCTGTGTTGTGAGACCATGTGTGTTGTTTTCCGGGTTCTGCGTCAAGTTGCGTAGGTGACGACTGGGCACGTTTGACTACGTTGCCCGGTAACGTCATGCAGAGAGGCAGAGAATATCAATGATTTGGTGATGTCAGGCTCAGGGGCGGGGATATGATTTAGTGCCGCAAAGGCAGTCCACCCAGGGTGATGCAGCAACTGATGAGATTATCACAAGATGGCCGTGCCCTGCCGCCTGATTTCGCTTGTGTTCAAAAGACAAAAACTCTGGTAAGGTGCATAGGAAATGTTTGTACGATCGATTAATTTATGGTTAAAAACACATGGCCGAATCATAGGAACAATAATATTTCTGACCGAACCATTCCTTTAAGGTTCAGAAGAGCAGTCTCAGTGCCATGCTTGGCGCGAAAACCAGACTGATTTTGATTGAGAAGTTTATGTTCAGCAATACATTTCTGGAACTGTAAATAAGCCACTCTATCTAAAATTGTCAACATTGGTAATGGGTCTGTAGTTCTTAGGAACAGAGGGATCAAGAGAATCCTTTTTGAAAAGAGGGGTAACCCATACCTCCTTCAGAGCTTCAGGTACTATGGCCATCAGGAAAGAGGAGTTGATCATTTTAGTGATCCAGGGTAGTAGAACATCCATGGATTCTTTAATTATATCAGGTGGGCAAGAGTCCCCAGGCAGGATGTTGATTTCATGTTGAGGATAATCTCCTTAATCTCTTGTCCGGTACTATAGTATGAAATTCAAAATTCTGGTAGGTAACCGACGAGATGTTGTCTTGATAATCTGCATTGATATAGTCTTTTTTGATGTCAAGATTAGCTAGTTGATTAGAAATAGCAAGACAATGTCCAGCAATTTTGTGCATAAATGCATCCTGGATTTGTTGACACCAGACAGAATCCTTATAAAAAGGAAGGGACAAAAGATGTATGATTTTCAAAATCCCTGAGAAATTATTCTTTTGAGTTTAATCTAGCATTATCAATGCAGGCATTGTATGATTTCTTTTTTGACTCAATTATGCCATTTTTTATAGTTTTGAGCAGGTATTTAATTTTTTCCAATTTAATCGAAGATGGATTCTTCCTCCAATCTTGCTCATATGTTCTTTTTAATTTTCTTGCTTCCACAATCTCGTAGGTTATATTAATAGTCTCAAGTGTTGATGGTATCATTAATGGTGGATGATAAATGACTGAGTAGTTTAGATGTGTCTTCATAAGAGTCACGGGCACCCAATTTAGTTGATACCAAAGAAGAGAAGGCAGTTGGTGTGACCTTTTTAATATTTCTGCAGGTAATCCTAGTCCTGGCATTGGTATTAAGTCTTAATGGTGAACTTGGCAATATGATTGTGGTGTTTACAAAGAAATGATCCGACCAAGGACACACAAAGCTGCTCATAATGGACTTCTGGACATTATGCAATAAATCCAGACCAAGATATGGCCACCTTGATGCGTTGGTACCTTTACCTGTTTGGTATAACCTAATGCTTCTAAAGAGGAAAGGAGGGAGGTGGCAGAGGTATATAATGGCTCTTCAGCCTATAAGTAAAAATCACCCATAACGATGACTGGTGAGTTTGCTTAGTAACACTATTCAATATGCGTAATAGTTGTACTTCAAAAGATGAAATAGATTGAGGAGGTTTGTGCAGACTGAATGCAAACAAGATCACTTGTCGCCATGTTTGAGGGCCCAAAGTACATGTTCTCAGAGCCTCATGATGCATGATGTATTGTTTGTCTGGGGTGGTAGCCCTTGCCTAAGTCATCTGCTCTCCATTAGGCCATGGCCAGAACAATTTGACCATGCCACTACTCTCCCCCGCCCAAGCCCACCCTCCAATTTCATATCCCCTTAATTTATTTTTTTTATTGTAGCTCTTTGGTTTACACAAGAAAACCTTTAGCTATTGTTACCGAACAAGGAGCAGACTACAACATAAAAGAGAAGAAAATGTCATAAAAGAGAGTGGAAAAAAAGCAAGTTCAACTATACAAAATCAAGATGAGAGTTAATTCAATCGTTAAAGAAAACTTAAAGAACATTTTAAAAATCAAGAATAATTGAATAAAAATAACCCAAAACAACAAGAATAGCATTTTCCCAAACTTCTGTTTTACAGATATGCTAAAATATTTATAAACTTTATAAAAATGCCTATTTCATATTCCCTTTCTCTTTCTTTTCTTTTATGTTGCGTAGTGTTTGACACCGCAAAAGTCTGCTTGATTTCCGGTCCTTTTCACTGTTCCAAGAGGTTCGTCTAGTCCCTCAATTTTTTCAAAGATGAACTGGATACATTTTATGACCGCAGGTATGACCACCAAAGTTCAAATGTCCTTGAATCTGTATTCCTGCCAGATATGACCTAAGATCGTCTGTCGTTCACCTCTCACAGTGGGGCATTCCAGCAGCAGATGTTTCAATGATTCAACTTTTAATACATTTTTACATAATCTACAGTTCTTTGGTTCATCTCTCTCTCTTTTTCTATAATGATTGATTCTACTTGGCCAAAGATTCAAACGCAGCTTTAAGAAGCCTTGCCTCAAGAACCAATTAGGGAAAAGGGTTAGGTATTTGGGTAGTATATTCAGTTTTCGCGGGACTGCCCAGAATTCTTCATAGCCTCGATATTTAGTGAGCTCGTCCAATGTATCAATCCAATCTCTAGTGTACTTTTTTTTTCATGTGATCTGGATTGTTTAAGAAGGATTCTTCCGTTTCATTTAAATTAAGAAGGATCATCTGGCATTTTTGGCCCATTCAGTCAATATTGGTTCCAACCTCTCTTCCATTGCTTTTTTTATGGCCGCAAACCCCCCCTTTGTTGCCGGTTCTAGACATCTTCTGTAAAAAGACAATATCTTCCACTCCACGATGACTTTCAGAGAGGATAGTGCCACCTCTCTTCTAATTAATTGAATTGGGAAAGATTTTGTCAAACCCAAAATAGATCTCCAGAACTTGCTTTCTAGAGGTGACCATATTTTGTTGTCCAACAAGAGTGAGGTTTCTGATCCGTAGGTTAGGATTGCCACTACTTTTGCACGATAGAAGTCTATCAGTAGTTTCATGGAGAATCTACAAAATCGCGCCAGTAGAATCTTAGCTTGGCCTATTAGGTTTCCAAGTTTGTTTTTTAAGTCCTGACATCTCGGGACTTTGTATCTGTTGGTGTTGATACAAACCCCCAGGTACGTAGTAGCTGTCACTTCCGTTATCTTTTTATTGGATAGATACCATTGGGGTGAGTTTATTTTTTTCTTCTTTTTGTTATTAGAGAGCGTCAAGATCCTAGATTTTTCAGGATTGATAGTCATTTTTTTTTGGCTACATATGTTTCTAATGCTTTTAGTTGATGTTGAAGTCCTATAGGAGTCTGATCGATTAAAACTATGTCGTCAGCATAGATCAATCGATCAATTGCTATATTAGCAAGTTTTGCTGGAAAGGATCTTATATCTACAAAGGCTTTTTCCATATCTGAGGAATATAGTTTATATAATTCTTGAGCCAAGGGGCATCCTTGCTTAAGCCCAATGGTCGTAGGAATTGTGTCCGATAACAGGCCGGCTTTATTTAGTTTCACTTTAATTGAGGTGTTCGAGTGTAATTCCTTTATGTTGTAAAGTAGAATTTCTGGGCAAATCCATTTTTTTAATTTCCTCCACAACCTCTCGCGATCAACTGCATCAAAAGCCTTTGATAAGTCAACAAAAGCGATATAGAATTTCGCCTCTTTGTTGGTCAGGGTTCGAGCTTTCAACAGATTTAGAATAAAGATGTTTAATGGAGTGCCTTGTCCTTTTACGAACCCAGATTGCCATTCGTCCTTACGGCCTGTTTGTGTTGCCCAATTTGTCAAAGATTTTAAAAGAATTGAGGCAAAGATTTTTCCAGCCACATCCAGAAGGGCAATTGGCCTGTAATTTTCTGGGACTGTTCTTAGGCCCTTTTTAAAGATTGGCACCACAATACTCGTTTTCCACGAAGTCGGTAGTTTCCCCGAAACCAAGATATATTTGAACAGTTGGTGTAGGATTTTAGCCCATTCCGCTGGGTCCTTTTTCAGACCTTCATTAGTCAGGCCGTCTGGCCCCGGTGCTCTAGAGTTCTTTAGCTTTTTAATCATGTCTTCTAATATCTCACTGTCTATGGTCAGCAAACTTTCATCCCATTTTGGTATAATCCAATCATTTATAAGAGGTTTTAGAACTGGCTGTTGTTGTTTGTAGTATAATTCCCATTGTTTCTCTGTGACTGGATTTGTTATTATGGCATCTTGCAAAGACTCTTTGTTATTTATTAAGGCCCACGTCTCTGCTGTATTTCTCTCACATATCGTTGTTAACATTGCCTGGGATTCATGGTTTAGCATTGTTTTTTTGTGCAACTTTCTCCAATTTCTAAAGGTTTGTTTTATTTCTCGTACTTTATCAGTTTTATTTACCTCATTCGAGACTTTCAGTGATTTTAGCTGTTTCCTCATAGTCTTTTTTTATCAGCCACGGCTTGATCGAATATATGTCGATGTGACATTATTGGTTTTGTAGTGCCGGGTTTAATTCTAATATGGAAGATTTTTAGCAGAGGAACATAATCGATGGTTTGCAGAGGTAGCTGCAGATACAAATCATTTAGGCTGGATGTCAAATTATCGTTCAGCGCTGGTAATTTTGCTGGATTCATTTTAACTCGAGTTCTCCTAGTGTTGATTTCTATCTTGAATGGATATATTTCCTTCACGTTCTTAGGAAGAAAACTAGAACAAGTAAGTTTGATAGCATTATGGTCACTAGCCTTGGTCGGTTGCACCTCAAGTTTTTGAATAAACATTGACATATTAGTTGAAACTGTCACGTAATCCAAGATGGCTTTGGATTTCAGCCCTCGCCACGTCGGTTTCCCTGGGATGTCGCCTAACGTGACTCCATTTAGGATTGTGCAATCTCTAGATTGTAACGTGGATCTCCAATTGACCCCTCTTTTGTGTTTGGTTGTGGCCATTTTCGGTACGTCTTCGAGTACTTTATTGTTTTCGTCCAGACAAGTGCAATTAAGGTCGCCCACCAATATTATCCATGGGTCATGCCATTTAGCTTTCAGATCATCAATTGCCTCTGCTACATCCCTTGGAAGGGATTTGTTTCCTTTAGCTCCTGGCACCCAGTATATATTCATCAGCACAACGTGCTGGTGGTGTTGATCGTCTAGGGGCGATGATGTTTCCAGGACTAAGATTTGAATATATGGAGTCAAGTTCCAAGAATGAATCACATTCCAGTTTAGTTCTTTTTTTATCGCTATCAGCAAACCCGCCTTTGGTCTTCCTTTTTCTCCTTTTTTTGCTGGGTTTATATTTACTGAATAGCCTTCGATCAGGGGAGTTTCTCTCAACCACGTTTCCTGCAGGCATAGTACATCTGGCATTTCTTTTTCAAATTCATTTTTTGTTAGAAGGTGGTTGAATCCCCTTGTATTCCAGGAAATAAGGGACCATGTTTCCTTTTGTGTTACTTTGCGGCTCTATAGTGTCTTCATTTTTCCTGCTGCTAGGTTGGCCAACCATACCCATCTCTCCTGTTCTCCGTCTTGAGGTTGGGTAACCTGCGATTGTTTCATGGCTTTTTTATGCGTATCGTACGCCTCTTGAAAGCAAGCTTTCTTTGAGATAGTTTCTTGATCCAGTACCTCTGGTTCTGTTTCTTTATTGTTTTTTTCGGTTGTCTTGAACCCCTTCTTTCTTATGGTCCTCTCTTCGGATAGTAATAGCTGGTGAATCACCTGGGAGCATGTAGAAACCCGAATACTATCCATATACCTTTTGTCAGGAAATTCTATCAGGGTTATATCACTAGAGCTGATTAATCTCAAGGCTGGTATATGGTGGAACAACCTTAGGACATTTGCCCAGTTTAGAATAAGACCGTCGTCTGTATGTACTAGTCTTTCCAAAAGAAGACCTCTGCCCTTTTTTTCCGGGTTTAATCTGCGTTTCGGCAGTCTCAAGGGACTAGTCCGGAAATCATCAGTTCCACTGATCTGCTCACTTTCTTCTGTGGTGTATTCCTTGAATTCCAAAATAGGTATGGGGCTGTTTATATTTTGGTTTTCCAGGTTTCTTGTTGGACTTTTGTTTGGTATATTTGAGCTTCCCGTCATTGTTGTCTTTAATTTTTTCTTACTTACAGTTTCGGGCTTGACTGTATTATTTTCCTTTTTTGTTGTTTCAGCTTTGTTTGCGTTTTCCCCAATTATCCTCTTGTCATCCAACATTGGTTTGACTCCCCTTTCTCGTTCCGTCTGTACTTGTTCATCAGTTATTTCAATTTCCTCTTCTTCTGAGTCACTATCAGTTGAGACGTTGTCATCCGAGATGGAGTAAGTGGACATATGCATTAACTCCTGATCAGAGTCATCTGTTTCTGCTGCTTCATTGTTATTTAGACTCGTACTTGTTTGCGTATGGCTACCAATGTTTCGATTTACCACAGTAGTTGCTGCTTCCTTTGGTGTGCTCAGACATTTGAAAAATGATTTGCTTTTATTTGATTTACATACCCTCCGCGAAGGTTGATTTTTTGTTTTTTTAAGTATCTGTAAAGGTTGAGTAGATTTCGCTTTCTTATCATTCGTAGCGATTTGCTCCCTTCGTTGCGATGCAGTGATACCTTCCATCTGTTTTACGTCCTTTTTTTTAAAGATTTCGCATAATTTTGAATTCTGCTTATCTATTTTTGATACCTCAATACCTTTTTCATGCTGCGAAAGGTCTAAGGTTTTTTGAGGTGTGTGTTGTCCTTTTTTTGTGATCTGTTTTGCTTTCTGATCGTTGGTCGCCGTGGCTCCTCTTTGAGTTTCGTTTTCCGCAGAGATTTTTGAGGTATTTGGCACCAGTTCATTATTTTCTTTATTACTTTCCTTTCCTTTTATTGTGTTCATTGTATCTGTAGTTGTTTCTCCTTTCCTCAGAGTTGGGATTGGACATTCGACCTGATTACTTAGCTCTTCTAAGGTCCCTTTTTCAATCGTATTTCCAGTACGTTCTTTCAAATGCTCTTCATTTGCATTTTCTTCTATTTGTGGTTGCAATTTTGCTAATTCTTTTGATTGAAAAACGGAGCAGTCCGAACCACCTAGAGAGTCTCTCCTAGGATCTTTCCATCGGTTTTCCTTCTCTTTCATAATTGGTTCTAGGATGGTGTGTAACATATCGGAGATTCTTTGCTCAACATTTTGCATATTTTTTTGGATGGCCGATATGAATCCTTCAATGAAGATTGTCTTAGAATGAACCATTGCTAGCAATGTAGTGTGGTCCTTCAGAGTATCCGTAGCATCTTTGTGTAGTTTCATGTAAGGGGCCAGGATCGCTGCCATTGTTGTAATCATCAGGAAGTCATCCTTTTCAAACTTTTCTCCCCCTGTCTTAGGTTTGTTGGTCATCTCCCTCTCTTTCTGAGGTGCTTCTATCGTTGATGATAGCGTGTTCAAGTTTGAGTCTTGGTCATTTTCTGTTTGAATTAACTGGTTTTTGGTTTCCCCTTGCATGGTTTAAACGGCCGTCTCTACAGTTTGTGGCTCTTTATCTATTAAGATTGAGTTTTCCAGCATAACAGCGTCAGGGATTTCGTTTGCCGTGGTGTTTTTATGAGTTGGTTTCCTTTTGGGCACATTCCCAGAAATGCCTGTCCCCCAATTTAGTAGGGATTGTTTCCCAAATAAATGATTATTTCTGTCTTGAGCATCCCCTGAGGATAGGGTCCTGGGTTTCCATATTTCTTTTTTAGGTCTGTATATCTTATAAAGTCCATTCTAATTGGTTTGGGGGTTATTGTTTTACCTTTCATTCCATTAAAGGTTCCTTTCACTGTTTTTGCCAAATCTTCCACCGTAGTATTGGGTTCTAACCCGGGAATAACCTCAGATAGTTGAATTAAATCCTTTGCCTTAGGAATATTTTTTTCTACTGTTTTTGATCTTATCTCTAGTACAGGTGATGGCTTCTCTGACACATCTTCCTTTGAAAGGTCAGTTTCCCTTGTAGCTTCTAAGTCATACTCATTGTTGTTGGATATTTTATTTGCCATAAGGGCCAGAGTTTCCTTAGACTGCTTTGCATCAGCTGAACTTTTCTGAGGCTGAGGTGATTCGTCCGTTTCAATCATATTGTCAAGTTGATGGAATATGAAATTGTTCATGGGTGGGTTGACCTCATTGCTCTCTGAGTTTAATTGTATGTCTTCCTGTAGCGGCTCCTTCCCTGTTTGATTGCCGATCTTAACCTCTATCATGAACGGACCGAGTACTGCTCCTTGATTATAATCTTTCGTTCCGTGATTCGGAGTCATGCTTTCCTTAACTAGCACTGATTCGTTATCCTTGTCTTCGGATAATATTAAATCATCTATATGGCTGTTTGGTAGAGGGTGGTCACCCAATCTAGTTGATAGCACTACTTCTGCCATTAGGTATTTGGAGATTGTATGTGTATTAGTTTGGAACACTGATATCTAACCTTCAAATGGGGCTGTAAGTATCTTGTCCCCTGATGTTGTCTGGTTATGTCAGTTGTTTGCAGTGTTCGGGATCAAAAGGGTCGAACCCCAGCAGTCTCCCTTTCCTTAGGGCTTTAAATATAAATTTTGATCGATTCGCAGGGTGGGATCAAAGGGGTCAAGCCCCAACAGTCGCCCTACCGCAAATAAAAAAATAAAAAATAAAAAAAACACAACTGGTGATGTTAGCTTTCTTATCCGGGGTGATCCTAGCGATTTTTTTTTTATCCTTTGGTCATATGACTTGTTTAGCTTTGGGATATCCCCCAGATGTACAGATGATTTTTTTAAATAAGTGACCCACCTGCATGTGACTTCCGTGGGGAGTTTCCAGTATCTTTTTTGTGCCCAGCCGACTGGCCAAACAGCCCAAACAGCAGCGCCCTTGTCCCTGCAGCGGGCTTAACGCCGCGAGGGTGGATTGTCCTCGAATAAGAACCCAGAATGAGTCACGTGATCAGTCACAAGATCGTGACCGCGCTCCGTCTCCTCCAGGAAGCGAGCGCACTGCAGCGTTGGGGCTCCCAAGATTAATGCTGGGAGATCAAACAGCAGGTCCTTGATTTTCTCGCAAGCCCGCACAGACCAAACAGGCTAAACAGACCACTTGGGAGGCCACATGTCTCAGTTCTTAATATGACTTGTGCTAGTTTGGAACAAGAACCAATTATGACCTAGGAGCAAGGGAGCATTTAATATGTTCAAATTTAAATCAGCATACTGTATGTTCATCAGTCGGTATCAGGTCATTTTTTTGAAAACTTATTTTCGAAACACCATTTTTTCGAAAATATTTTTCCGATTTTTTTTCTCCAAATGTATTATTTTTTGTTTTTTTTCGGTTTCGTAAGTAAAAAAAAGTGTTAATAAAGGGTGTTTGGGGGGAACCACCCATTTCAAAAATAAAATTAAAAAAAAAAAACATTTGGAAAAAGAAATTAGGCAAAATTTTGTCGAGAAAATGGCATTCGAAAATATGTCATTCGAAAAAGTGACCATAAACCGCATCAGTCATCTGCCCAGCCCCACCAACACCACTCTTCTGGCCGCTACAGTAGTGTATATCCAAACAAGAGTTTAGAAGGGGCTCCATCCAGTTTATGCCCACTCAATTCCAACCGTTTCATAATTTGTGCACAGCAAGAGGAAGCAAATATACCTGGAAACTACATCCAAGAGGTGAAATTATCAGGCAGCATAATCCTCACCTGACTGGTGTGGGGCATTGTACGTGCTGCAACAACCCTGAAGAGCATGAGACCCTGGAGCACCATATCATTTTCTGTCCACATTTAGTATCTAGGCGGTCACTAACATACAAATAAATGCTCATTTATTCGTGCAACGTGAGGATCTGTGGTAGAGATGTCTAGTGGGGAACACTATCTACCTTATCCTTAGCGGTGGTCCATTTTCTGAGGTCTTTACATTTGGAGGGTGGAAAAAGGAGTTAGTCAAGCACTGACATGTAGTACACAAATTGTATTTCATATGTGTATTTGCACGTTACATATTGCAACCTGCATTGTATTCATGTCATTGTGAAGATTCGGTGTAAGATGTTATTTATTGACATTGCTTTGACATCTATGGTTATGTCTGCATTTTTTATGTTCTTTTCATCATTTATTTCCTTTTTCTGTTATGCAATTCTGTTAAATGTTGTAATGAATATATTTTGCTCAGGTTGAATTTGTTCAACCACACAATACAATAAAAAAAGAGAAATGTACCTGCATTTAATTTCCCGTTGCTATTTGTGGGGAGATGGGAGTGCTGGCATTGTAGTATTTGGGCTTGCAATTATGTGTGCTTTCACAAAAGGGCCTCGCGAATGGAGTTGTACGAGTATTTCCATTAATTTAATTGCAGAACACATTACATATCAAGTGAAATGGTGGCAATTCAAGATGCCATCGATGTATATTCGCTTGTGTCGTGTTACAAAGCTTCAACAGCAAGGCATTTTTATCATGTACCCACAATTTAGTTTAAATTAGTTTCAGAGCCGTAAGGGGTGTGCTGAGAAAACAGAATGCTTGATGCTAAGGGGTGGAACACTTTGATGTGCGTAAAGTAAGATAGCGAAAACTACTTTATCAAGGCTGACCAGAGGGCTTTGGATTTCAATCTTCTGAGCTTTCTAAGTCCCCCTTTTCCCACCAAAAGGAAGACGGCGCTCTTATCTTGTAAGAACGTGTTGAGTTGTTGTGGCCTCTGAAGTTTTCCATAACAGCAAAACACAAAATACAAAACTGTGGCGACTGGAGTGTGTTGTTTGACAAAAGAAGCGAAGACTTCAGACATCAAGAACAGCAGATTAGTTTAGGCTGACGAAATGTTACCCTCAGGCTGCAATGCGCGCATTTCCCATGCTCGCCTAATCAGCACAAATGTCTAGCGATATATTGGCACTTACGTCATAGGAACTCGAACATGGAAAGGGCGGTTTTCAGCAGACTGCCTTGAGAGTCGGCACCAGCTACAAATCGAAAAGACGAACAATTTAGCCTCTGTTTGATAAACAGGTGACTGGCATCACATGACAACTTCTTGTGCTGCCAGAACGTTTGAAACGTAGCAGTACAACATAGCCATAACATTAGGCATAGTGATTGGTGCAACAAAAGGCAGCGGCGGGGGTGCATGTCGCCCTTTTTTGTTCCCCTTCTACCCTCACAACTTCCGACTTCAAAAAAATGGAGGCTGGCAGGGAAAAAAACAAAGTGAAAAGGAAAAAAAAGTTGCAATTGAGACAGCAGCTTAATTAAACATCGTTTGAATTATGTGTATTGTTCTACAGCCTGTCCCTTCTCACTTCGGATATTATAGCGCCCAATAACCCCCCACCAAGTTCAGTTGGACTCTACCTACGGATATATGCTCCGATTCTCAGGCATGTGCCAGGAGCGGCACCAGCCTAGTGATTGGGGGGATAAAGCTCCCCACGTTGAGGTAGAAGGCATCACTTTGCTGTAACACCGAGACAAATATCTCAAATTTGGCACCTTGGAGAGCGGTGTGTTTACTCACTTGTAAAGAGTCATTATGTGAGTGCTGCAGCATCAGCAGCAAACATACATTGCCAAATGACAAAAGCCTGCCCAGGGGATGTCAATAGACCCCCTATGACAGTGGTACTGAGACATTTTTATGCTGAACCCCACCTTGAGTAAAAAATGCTGTGGCCGAAACCCCCAATAATGAGTTGCTGGACCCCCTCAGATGCCATATTTACTTACATTTTCCATTAAAAACTTTTAACGTAGTCCCTTTTGGAAGAGCCTCGTGCCCCCCTTTAAATTCTTCAGGCCCCCGAGGGGGGCCAGCCCAATGGTTTGAAGACCACCGCCCTATGATGAAGCTAAAGGATTAACTGCTGGGCTCAGTTTAAAGATTGCCCACGCCTCCAATCATTTGCATCTCTTTGTTTTACTAATTAGCCTGTGAGTTGGGGGATTCTGCATCTAAATGGCCAAAGGAAGGGAAAATGTCTATTAAGCCTCCTGGGATCAGACAAAGGAGGCGGTGAGAGGAATTCGACCATTCGCACGGCGTGTGCGCGCTCACCTGGGCTTTTTTGAAATTTTAAATGCAATTGGTTGATGGTAGATCAACCTCTGGGAAATGTGTGTGGCTAATCCGCACACATTTTCCTCTGCTCATCGTACGACATGTGCAAAGACCTGTGGACACAGCCTACAGGCACAGCAGGCACAGGCCCCCTGTCATATGTAGTTGGGGTATGACAGGAGTTGTTCACAATGCATCTACAAAAGGAGGAGGTTTCAACCTTTCCCCTGCCATTTCCACCCGACACCCTGACCTTGTGTTAGGCTGGTGGCAGCGATGTTCATACTATTCACAGGGTAATCCAAACAGAACCACATGGGGCCTGGCTGAGGAGGCTATAAAAGGGGACAGGGAACCCCAGAAAATGTCCATATGCACTGTGTCAAACTGAATCTCCTGCCCTCAGTATTGATTGAAAGTAAACTGTCATGTCTTGGACTTCATGTTTATAGAAGTTCTTTTCTGTTACAACGCAGTCTTGGTATGACCTCACACATACAGGAGATGGTTGGTGGAGACCCAGGATTGCTTAATTAAGGCAGGCTTAACCTACAACAATCCTGTTGGTCCATTTGTATTTAAAAGAGGGCCAAGCTCCTCTTTTGGCAGATCGTCTGAAGACCTCACAAGGAGTAGCAAGAAGAACTCATCATTGGTCCCTGGCTGAAGGTACAGCCTGCCCTACATCTTCCATCAGTGAAGGAAGGCCAGTATTTCCAAAGAGTGAAGCAAGATCCCTCCCCTAAACATCTCCCAAGGAATAGAGTACCCTCCAGCCGCTCCAGAACCGGTACCCAGCCAGAGAACACCGTGCCCTCATAGGCTCTGCAGCAAGTACCCTAGGTGGGTAGTGGCAGAGAGTCCCTAGGATGCATCCCTTTAGCCAATTGGCTCCTTGAGAGAAAGCTCTGCTGGCAGGGTGTGGGGTAAGAAGACAGCTCCAGAACGACAGAGACGGAGAGGTCATGCTAGGCCCCATTGTGAGAGTGAAGCTGGCTAAATGTGGAGTTCCATTGAAATATACTAGTCAGTAAAAAAAACCAATGATTTCAACATGAGTCCTGTAAATGAGCGAAAATGGGCCTCCCTCAATTTTGTTAAAATGTACAGGCATTCAGCCGATGAAAAGTGTGACTTAGAACTGGAATATTGCTAACTGCGTCCAATGGATTCCAAAAGACATGTCGCACTGCATTGCTGAGTTTGTGTAAAGGCACACGTGACAGATTTAAGTTTGCAGAAGTGCACATGGAACAAAAGAAATGCATTTGAAATACTGGGCGTTTGGGAGTTAAAAAGGGAATGGTGCCTTACATTTAAAAATTAAAGTCGAATGACAAATTGGTTTCATGAGAAATGTTTTATTTATTTTAATTTATATAGTGCTTTAATCCAAGGCACTTTACATGAGGAACAAGAAAATACAACAAGCAATACTCAACATATTGAGGGTAATTTATGGAATAATTGCGCGCCAAAATTTGTGGTGCAAGCGTGAAAAAGCTAGCGCACGCATGCGAATCGCACGTGTGCGATTCATGGAAGGACCTGCGCGTGTTTTTTCCTGGGATGTGCGCCAAATCTGCGCTTACCTTACATGTCACTGTTTTTTTCAAAACGCATGCGCGACAGGAACGGGGAAAGTGCACAGCTTCGCGCGTACACACCTAAAAAGGGGGCAGAACACGGGGAATGGGGAACAATGCGTAAAAATGTAGGCATAACGTGGGAAGTACCACTGAGAAACACACACAATGCCCACACGTTAGTGAACAACAGGTATTCATGGAATCAAATAGGGAAAACCTGTGCATGTCAAAACACACGCACATGCAAAAATACGTGCCGCTTCATGAAAGCAGGCGGCAGCACCCCCGCGCATCATAAAAGTGCGCTCAAACAACAAACAAGCATATACAGCTACGATGAATCTCCCATTCCTCGCAGCAGTGATCGCGGGACACCGCAGGAGGAGAATAGCCAGCCCCCACATTTCTTTGTCCAGGACCAGCCTTTTTGGGATGCCTGATGACTAGGTATATGGCAGGTATAGGTTTCCATCTCATCCTAGACCTGGTCACTGAGTGGGAGAATGAACTCACATCACTCACCCTGTGCTCCCAAGCATTGAGCCCCTGAAAGATGGGCTCAATGTACTGCATTTTTTAGCCACTGGGTCATTTCAGCGGACAACTGCCATAGTGGGGGGTGTCTCACAGCCCATGCAGTCACGTTGCCGACACCAGGTCTTGGCAATCATCACTGCGCCCCCTCAGTCCGCAGGCACATGTACATGCTCAGAACACCCGCAGAAAGGCAGGCCGTGGTCCAGGACATCTACAGGGTGGCACACTTCCCGAAAGTGCTTGGTGCCATAGATTGTACCCATGTGGCCCTACATCCACCTAGGGCCACTGAAAACATCTACCGCAATCACAAGCACTGGCCTTCCATCAACGTGTAGCTTGTATGCAATGCCAAGGGAATCATTAACTCTGTCTATGCAAACTATCCAGGGTCCACCCATGACAGTTTCATATACAGAATGTCTGCCCTGAGCCGGGCCCTGGAAGCTGGGAAGCATGGCTCATAGGTGAGTACAAATGCCCGTGCACATGCATGCATGTCACACACAGACAAATACACAAGCCCAACTAATGACAACCATTATCACCTTACCAGGGGACAGTGCCTACCCTCTGAGCACCTACATGATGACGCCAATACGAAACCCCACCACACCACCACAGGAAAGATACAACGCAGCCCATATTGCAACCAGGGCCATAGTGGAGCGCACATTCGGAGTGCTCAAGTCACGCTTCCACTCCCTTGACCGCTCTGGCAGACAGCTACTATATGCACCCCCAGTAGTGTGCAGGATCATTGTGGCAGCATGTGTCCTGCACAACATTGCAACACGTCGGGGCGTGCCGGTGGACATGGTGGTGCCCCCACATCCCCAACCACATGCACAGGCGTTGCACATGGGAGGAGAAAGGGCATGTGGTGAGGAAGCCCGTATCCAGCTTGTGGCCACATTTTTCACCCAAACTCCAACCCCTGTGGAGTGCACACAGGCCTGGCACATACCAGGTGACAATCGATGATGAGAAAGAGACAGTTAACTGTCACAACCTTACCACCCTGAGAATGTGTCCACGCAAGTGCCACATTGTGTGCATCCCTAGCTACTTAAACACAACCAATCCCATGTGACCAAAAGGAACACATGCAAGGTGCATATCACACCCACCCCCTGCAAAACAGGCCATGAAAGTACTGGTATGCCAACCAAACCCTCCCAACCCAAGTGAACCCTGTCTGCCACACCATGCCATGGTATGCAATGGCAAGACATCAAACCAAATGCGCAACACATGACACAATTGTCATGAAGTGCCACGTGACAAATGTAAATAGGCACCAGACAATCACACCTGACATGGAATCTGAAGAAATGACTGACCAAATCCTCACACCCTGAAAACTGTGGCACAAATGCATGCTGCCAGTGGAACAAGCTACAAAACTCAGAATACCTGTTGCCATGCATATTGAACAATAGCAAATTGCCATTACAAACACTGTGCTGCGTGTGTGTCCCCCGCAACACACTGCTCACCGGAAAGCACAGTGAGTGTGCATTGTGTTGGGGCAACCCCTTGAGCATCATGAAAAATAAGTACAATCAACCAAAAGAACCCTGTGATGTATGTACACAATCAATGAATTTGAAGTGAACATGGATTGCAGGGACACAGCATGCCTGAGAAGGCAAACTGGGAGCACTTGTGTGCATGGTGTCGTCGTAGTTGGTGTGGGGGTACATTGCCTAAGTGTTTGTGTCAGTAGGGACATGCACTGAATACATGCATGTGAAATGATGTGAGCGTCAGTGTCCTGTCCACAGCACATGTGAACATTGCCCTCAAGGACCCCCTGTGTGTTAAACCTAAACCACACCAATCCCCTGACACCTCAAAATCAAACCCAACATGGGATCAGCCATTGACCAACAGATCATATCATGTACAGAGTACCCCACATCAACAATGGCAGACAGTGAGCAATCACTGATTGATTGATTGATTGATTGATTGTAAATCTGTATACGGCCTACACACAAAGTACATCAAAGTGCCTCAAGGAGAGAGGGAACAAGAGAGAATAACAGTACATTCCTACAAGTCCTTCAAACAGTCCAGCATGTGAAAAATAACAATCAAATCAAAGTAGATAGTACAAGCGCTTGTAACGATAAGGGAGATTCTAGGGAGGGAATGTTGGGTAACAAAACTAACATCAACATTGCTTGCCTGACGGCAATAGTTGCAGTGTAAGAGTCACATAAGGAGGGGGTGAGGGAAGAGGAGGGAAGAGGTGAGGAGAGTAACAAAACAAGTGACAAACAATGGAAGGTTGATGAATAATCAAGATAGTGCTGGGGAGGGGGAGAAGAAACACAGAAGGGAAAGGGGGAACAGACGAGCTGTAATCAGTGGTAGAGGGACTGATGATAAAAGTAAGTGCCAAAAACTCAAAAAGTTGAAGGTGGGGGTGGATGGACACAGGCAGAGGGGGATGTGTATGCAAAGAACAAGCGGCTACATATCACCATGCCTGACAGCAATTGGGGTAGTGCCAGAAAAAGACAGACAGAGGACAAGGAGGAGGGGAAAGGATGGTGGAGAGGGAGAGGGAGGAGAGAAGGGAGGAGGGGGCCAAGGTGTAAAGGCAAGAAGGGGGACGGGGGAAAGAAAGCACACACGGGGCAGAGGGAAAGAAGAGGGTAGAGAAGGGGAGGGGGTGTGACGGTGAAGAAGGGGAGACAGAGGAAGACTGGCAGGGGCAGGTGGAGACTAGCGGGGTGCAGGGGAGACAGGGGGACAATCAAGGGACCCAGAAGGGTGGGGTACCATGGTGGACAGAGGTAGACAGGGCCTCCGTTGTGGGCCTTTGGTAGTGGTGGCTGGCTCCAGCTAACTGGTTGCCTGGATTGTCTCAAGGGACAAGTGCAACCAATGGGGGGGGAGATCAGGGCCAGACCACAAACAGGACAGTCAAGTCAAAAGCAATGTGGCCATATTTCAAATGGCAAAACAAAACTCCAGGCAGGGCTTCAAGATGGCCAAAGCAGGGGAAGCAAGGAACTGGGGGTCGATGAAACACGTGGTAACAAGGATAACTCAGCATGCAGCGTTGATGTGGCATATCAAAAACACTGTAGGCGAAGTGTCCCAATGCAACATTGTCAGCACACTGACCCCTCCTACCATCAGTGTGTGTTACACAGCCAAAGGGTGCATGGTACCGCCTACAGCAGGAATTGCATGAACATAGACATTGAAGTCATAAAAAAAATCACAAGCAACATGATGAAATGCACAGTCAACAGAATACTCACCAAAAAGAAGTGCATACATGCTTTGGAGAAGCTATCCGGAATACCCACTAGGGGTGTATACACAAGTAGGACTGCAGGCTGCCCACATATATAACAGCAGCCCAATGCCCCTGTTTAAGATGCTGTCAAACCGAGCCATCCTTGCGAGCCCATGGAAAGGGGAATCAGGAGTAGCATATGTGTCAGGACCCCAAGCAAAACACATACATGAGACAAGCCTGAATGAGCCCTGCTGGAACACACAGTGGATGCCTTCAAATGCCACAAAGCACCACACTATCACATGAATGCACAATAGAAAAAAAAAAAATCAAAAATGGCCCCATACGACCAGGGGGGGCAGGGATCACCCAGGAGGGGGGAGGTACAGGGTGCACCTCAACACCCACATGTGTAGATGTTGAGATTTAAAAAATAAACTCAATGGGCTCAGTGCCTGCACGGCCTGACCTAGGGGAGATAGGTTGTCGTCGTCACTCTCTGGATGGAAATCAGAAGGCGGACGCGGCACAGTTGCCTGACCATGCCTATCCGCGGCTTGCCCCTCAATGGCAGCAAGCATGCGGGCCTGGTAAGCCAGGTCCTGCATGGAAATGACATGTAGGTCTAGATGCATTACCTCACGTGTTACACGTGCTTCCTCCTGCAAGGACTCGCGTTTAAGATGGAGTTCTACCTGCATGCCCTCACATGACAAACGGAGCACCTCCCAGCTTGCATGGAGTTCAGCTGAGATGGTTCTTTCAAGTTGCTCCATTCTGTTTTCTGCCCGCCTACTCTCGCCCATCATGAGCGCACCCAGAGTAGATCAGAGGGATTGGTGTTCCTCCCTTAGGGCCCCAGGGCTTGACTCTGCCTGAGCAGCAAGTGCTTGATGCAGAGCCACCATTTCAGACCGCTGTGCCCTGTCAGAGGCCGCCATGCCCAGCCTGAGTGAGTGGCACGTGGACCACGTAGCCTGCTGCTGGAGCTCCACCTGCGTTTCAGGGGGGAGGATGGAATGAGCCACTCTTTCCATACCTTGAGCCATTATCTCAAATGCTCCCCCCTATTGCTGTGCAATAGCATAGATGGCATGCTCCCACTCGGTTCACCCCGGTGTTGCACGGCCACCACGTTGCCAGACACTACACCTGTTGGGGCCAAGGAGCTGTGGTCCTTGCTGGGTTGGTGTCGCCCGCGACTGCAGGACTGCATCCCTCCATCGACCCGATGCCCCAGGAACATGGACAACTGGTGTGGAGTGTGACCCTGCACCCTTAAACACCACAGGCAGACATTCCAACCCTGCCTGGTCCCCTACTGCAGGTGTCACGGACAGAAGATCATCCAATGCAGGATCACTTACTGGCAAAGACACGTCATGATGTAGAGACGGATCAACAGAGTGATCAGAGGATCCATCAAAGTCTAACTCAGAGTCAGCTCTGGACACAATGGCCTGGAACACCAGTGGGTTCTCATGGGCTGCCACCCCACGACCACCACTGGTGCCTCGTTGTTTATGTGAACTGAGCACCGTGTCTGGGATGACATCTTCATCCTCTGCCTCCCGTGCATCATCACCTGCAACATAAACAAAAGAAACATGAACACGCATGTCAGTAGCACATACCACACATATACAGATCACCAACATTGACAGCTCACAGATGAAGCAGACATGTCACACGCAACTCAAACCCCATCATGCATCCAGTGGCATTGCAATGCAAGGGTATCCCGAAAGCAGAAAAGGATGTGTGCAAAATTTGAAGCCAAAACATGTATTGCATGTTGCACATCACCTGCATATCACACAACTGCTAGCAGGCACATATCCAAGGCAGAAATGAGAGATGGAAACAAAGAGATGGCACATAGCATAAGCATGGGGGAAAACAAAAATAGCCACAGCTGGCAATCAAACCAAACACACCATGACACATGTAACCTGCATGTTCATGTGCAGCACTCAACAAACATCGACTATGCAGAGTACATGTGTCACAGGAGGCACCTACGCTAGTGCGTTTCCATACAGTGAAAGGAGGGACATGGGTACATACATGTCAGGTTACTATCACACACAGCATTGTGTTGGCATGTTGAAGGGCTGAACTTGGCACAGGAGTGGGTGTGTGCGGTGAGGTGCATGTGTACCCCCTCAACTTCCAACATCAACACTTATATAGTGATGTCAATCTTCAAAGATGATGGCAGTGTAAGGGCAATTGCAGCCATCATGTGCAAATGGCATGCACTATGTAGCATGGATATCGTGAAACCCCCACCCTCTGGGGAATAGCAGGGAGGCCCTGCATGGCAATGAAAGGTTCACCACAGAACTGTGCATTGGCAGACAGAGTTGGCATGCATGTATTGCATTTTGTCAGTCAAATGTCACTACAGCCAATGAGAAGTGGACATGATGCAGGACAGATTACGAGCCATCAGTAGTACACCCATGCATGCAGAAGACACAACACCAGTTGAACAGAGGCAGGGGGCCTGTAACAGGGGGAGCCATGTGCACAACACATATGTGGACACCCTAAAGTCATGCATGATGAAACACAAACCCACAGTGAGCATGAAATGGCTGTCCAAATAACATGACACTTGGATCATCCTGGAGACGTACTACAATGAGCAGGCGGACAAGGACACCTATGGGCATACAAGGAATGCACATGGAGCATGATTGTGCACACATGTGCATGGGGAGCCACTGCCATCAGCACAGTCAGAGTGAGACACACTGCACCAAGGACAAAGGATGTATATGACATGATATGACATCTCATCAAGATTGCCCTCGTTCACAAGTGTCACAGAGCGCAACCAAGCAAAGGGAGGGGAACAATGGAGAAAAGAAAATGAAAACAACATACTTATTGGGTACAGTGACATTGAGAACACGCAAGAGCATGGAGAAGGGAAAAAGGGGTAAAGTCCCTGGAAGGGGGAGAAGTGGAAAGTGCCGAAAAGAGGAGACTAAAGAATTAAAATGAAGTCTTATGAAATAATAGGCATTGAAAAGGTGGTAGTGCAAAAAGCAAGTGGCAAGTGCAAGATCATTGGGATAGGGAAAATCTGATAAGTGCAGAGGAATAGCGGGGGACTGTATGGGTTCATGTACAGGACCAATTGCAATGGGAGGCCTGGAGTCAGTGCAGCAGGGAGGCAGGTGAGCAGGTACCTGGGCCCAAAGGACAGAGGGTGTCCAGGTGCACAGTGCCTTGAGAGAAAACAGTTCAGCTGGGGAGAAGAGGGGCTAATGCAGGAGCAAATAGGAAGGTCTTTAGGTGCTTCAGGAAGCAGAGATGTTTCTCCTCAAGTTTCAACGTGGCAGGTAGGCCGTTCCAAAGGGAGGTCCCAGCCGTAGATGATGGTAGGATGGTAAAGGTGTACCGATGAGGAGGATGTCAGACTTGCTGGCATGGAGACAGAGATCGTTGGCAGTACACCAATTTCAAATGGCAATTAGGCAATCAGAAATGAGGGAAGGAGAGGAGGTGGTCGAGGGCAGCCTGAAAATGAGTTGAGTGTCATCAGCATAGCACTGGAAGTTGGAGCAGAAAATGGAAATGCAGTAGGCGAGAGATGCCAGGTAATGTTTGAAAAGCCAGGCTGAGACGTCAGACCCCTGGTGAACACCACAGGTAGAGAGGGAGGTTGATGAAAGGAAGGACCCAAGTTGTAGCTGGGAGGGTCCCACACGTCAAACACACATGTCATTGAGTAACACGCATCAATACTCACCGGGCGATGCATCATAATCCATCCTCTCTCCCACTCCATGGATTCATGCTTGCAGGATGAACTCTGCAGCGATCTACTCATGCTGAGTGAGTTCATCCACCTCTGGTGCTTGCCCACCACTAGCCACCTGAGACATGGCATAATTGGAGGCAAGCCTTTGTTTTGCACAGCGTCGGAGGTCATTCCAATGCTTGTAGCAGTCCTTAGCCGTGCGCACTTGGAATCTCATTGCTGTCACACCATCCGCAATATCCTGCCAGTGAACCCAAAGCTGGGCAGGCGTTGTATGGGACTGTGGGCCCATGAGCATATCACGTTTGTGTTCCGACATGCAGCAGTCCACAAGGAAGTCCATTTCCTGCTTGCCGAAAGGCTTCTTCCTAGACGTGCCGGAGAGTGTCTGGGATCCCAGCCTCTTGCGCAGGAGCACGCTTCCTCCTTTTGGACAGCGGTACTGACCCTGAGTGGCCAATGTGGCCATGATCAGTGGGGGCAGTGGCACTGGTGGACTGGACCAAGGGAGTGGGTGTTGGGATGAGGACGGAAGGTCTCGCTTGGGTTTGTCTCACTGCCGGGGTGGTGTTGGCTGCATATGCCCATGCAGTTACCACCACCCGGCTGCTTGGGACAGAAGATGTCATTACTGCCTCAGATATGTGTGCCCCGGTCACAGCTACACTGGACATATGTGACCCGCACCTCCCATGTGCTGCCTGACCCCGAGGCTGGGTGATGGCCCCACAGCTGCACGTGCAGCTACCACCACCGGTGGGCCTGTGACAGCAGATGAAAGTTGCTGTTGGTTCATATGGGCGCCAGGTTCTGATGCAACAGCTGCATCTCCAGGAGGGGTGGTGGCATGGCTGCACCAGCACGTAGCTCGGCATCCTGCACCAATGGGCACCCCTGCCTCTTCCCCCTCTGTAGCCACCTCGGCCACCCTGGACTCCCTGTCCCCCATGGTCTGTGCTCCCACGTGCCCAACCACACACACCCCTGGGAGGATGCCCAACTTTGCCATTCTTACCCTTTGGTGGCCTCCCAACCATGGCACAGATGATAAATAGCCGATGGGAGGTGCACTCACCAATTGTCCTGGGCAATTGGGTTGAAGGGGGCAGGTTACTGGATGGAATAGGTTCCCCTGTGCTCCTGCAAGGCTGTCTGTGACCCCTGGGGAAAAATGACAGGCCACGCAATGCTCAGGCACCCCAAAAATAAATTATCAAATATGAAAAATAAAGTAAAAATTGAACAATAATAAAAATAATTGAAAGATTTTAAAGAAAAAAAGGTGCACGCGACCCTGGTAGCCCATGTGCATGGAATAAACCTCCCGCATGGAACACGTGTGCTACTATGACCTCGAAAACGGTATGCAATGCACAAGGGGCACCACAGTGGGAGAAATAGTGTCTGCATTGCATGGTAAAAGAAAAAGAAAAACACACGTGCTTGTGCACCTAAGCAAAAGAAGAGGTACGAACTTCAAACGCTGTGGAGTAATCACGTGTGAATCCAGAAGAGTAAACAGAGGCATCAGTCTCCACGAAAAGCACATACAGCAAACTGCTTCCCCGCTGGACATTTAACCAGTGCTAAAGGCAAAGCCCGCACTCCTCACATCACTGGCGCGCTTACGTGCTAAGGCCTTTCCTCGAATTCACACACGGACATGCTGTTTTTGCACATGTGGATTCACTATGCACGCGTGCGTCACTGCACGTACGCGTTTACATGCGAAGGCCCTTTACTCGAATTACACGTTGATGTGCTGTTTTTTCACGTACAGATTCCCTCTTCATCAAGCTGGCCACTCAACAATACATGGAAGACCACGCTCCTGCCCAGAAGGCCATTTTCCTGCCCCCCAGATGCCCGAGCCGCCTCCCATGAGCCATCTGCTGCTGCCTGCCTGCTGGCCACGTGCCCTGCTATTTGGTGCCTGCACATCAGCCATCTGCAGGGGTCTAGTTGCTGCGACCACCCCTGCTGGAACAGAAGACTCCTGACTTCTGTTCCATTACTCCACAGTCCAGCCCCAGGACCCAGTTGCCCACTCACACCTGCCTCGGGGGTTGCCATGTCAGGGTAAACACCATCTGAGACCACTGGCAACCCCCAGCCAGAGAGGCAGAGGGCTGTCAGCTTCTCAGCCAGAGAAGTTGGAATCCTGGTGGAGCAAGTCCTGGGGCATTATGATGCCCTCTTTAGATGACCCTGAGCCGACAAGGAAGGACAGAAAAGGATCTGCTCGGACATTGTGGTTGCCATCAACGCGGAGTGAGTGGCAACTTGCGATTAAAACACGTCCAGAAGCGCTGGGAGGACTTCAGATCCAGGACCCTCACGTAGGCCCGGTGCTTCTTGCATGCAGCGGATGCAGGGGGGTACCGGGTCCAACTTTCCATCGACCAGATGAGGGTCCTGGAACGCATCGACCCAGTGCTTCGCCACCACTTCCTGGAGAGGCAGACCCGTCTGGAGTCGAGCGATAAGTGTCCATGCATACTCATTGGATGCAGTGCATGTTGAGGTGTGCCAGGAGTGTGCAGCTTGGACATATGTCTGACATGGCTCATGTATGGATGTGTATGTGCAGGGACATGACCGTGCTGCATTTGAGTCCAGTCGTGTGATGCACATCAATGGTGTATGTGTTCCAGAGCATGACGCAAAACTGCACGTGGAGATGCACACATGTTAGCATATCTGTGTATGTACTATGCCATTATGCCATGGTTGGGGTGTGACACATGGATGCTGGTTCCACCTTCATGTACGTGCACGGCATACATGTGCGTGTTTGACATGTGTGTGACTGTGATATGCCATGGATGCATGTGACACAGACATGTAGGTACCCGATTGGCAGATGTAACATAGTTGCCGATGGTTGAACTGTGACAGGTGGTGGAGATGTACAGATGCATGTCTGTCTGGTGGCATGTGTGCATGTATTCGGCACTACCCATGTTGCTTGTGACGTCATGCCAACCTTCGGATGTTCATGCAGTTGTGTTTGCATGGATGCTGCTGCCTGCTGCATGATTCCTGTTAATTTGTGCATGTGTGTGGGTTCAAATGATTTGAGTGTTGGGGAGTGTGATGCCATCTGTGAAGTTTGACACTGCCACTCATATGCAACTGTCATGTGTGTATCAGACCATTGTACAGTGCCCTGATGCCTGTGTTCTACTTCTCCCTGTCTGCAGCGTCAACTGATGAAGAGGGCGGAGACGGTGCTGTGGAGCACAGTGGCAGGGATCCCACCGCCAGCCGGAGATGCAAAGGCCAGCTCCCCTCCCAGGTACTGATATCTTCCGGGAGTGAGGAGTCTGGTGTCACATCCATGGCCGCAGCTGCCGAGGGAAGGTCCAAGAGGCAGAGGTTGGAGGTGGACTCCTCGGCAGCAGTGGGGGGAGCTGAGCCCCCACAGGGGCCTACAGAGGAAGATGCCACGGAGTCATCCAGGTTGGTGGGGGTTTGGTTGAGGAGGCAGCCATGGAAGCCCCATGCACGGGGCCTGGAAGGGGGGATTCCACTTGTGCTAGTGGTGCAACCATCCAGGCCAGGGACAGGAGACAGCACAGGCTGCTGAGGAGGTGCCTGTGTGTAATCCTGTCCCCGATCCTGTGACTGCATCATCCGGCACCAGCAGGGATGCCTTCGTCCAGACCCATTTTCAGGGAGGGGATGTGCAGACAACAACTGGCCTTCCTCTCCCTGCGGATGTGGCAATCCGTGACCAGAGTGAGCCTGTCCTAGCTGGTGTGGCGTTGTGCCAGCATGGTGTTCAGGATGACATGCAGGGTGCTCATGAGGACAATGCACGTCATTTTGAATACCTGTTTGCCCACTTCACACTACTAGGACAGGTCGTCGGCACTGGGTTGCTCTGTGTGCTGGATCTTCTTGCGACCCCCTTCTCAATTGAACCCCTTATGCACCAGTCGTCCTCCATGCCATCTTCCTGCCCAAGTATCACCTGGTACCCCTGTGGAGCTGCCCCTGAGCCAGCGGCCAGGCTGGTAGAGGACACATCCCTACCACAGCCGGGAGTCGGAGGTCCAGCAGTTGTGGCTTCCCACCAACTGGACCCCAGCAAATGGAGGACGTACAGGCATCAACAAGCAGGGCATGTGCATGGAGGCACCAGAGGATTCCATCAGCCTGGATACTGCTGTGGTGCCATGGGCAGTTGTATTGGAGGCAGCAGCAGGCTCAGTGTGGGAGCCATCATGGCTCGGGCCATAAGCATCCCGGGGGCAGGCATCGGCCGGCGGGCAGGAGGACCCAGGATTGGGAGTGTCTTCCGTGTGGCAGTGGTTGAGCCAGCAAAGAGATGCAGAGAGGTGGCGGGTGGAGATGGCAGGCTCACAATGGTCAGGACGGAAAACTCCATGCACCGGGCTTTGAGGCGGGTCGAGTGCTTTGAGGAAACTTGCAGGGAGTTCGAGGATGCCATGGCTGCATCCCTGCGAGACCTCCAGGCCAGGGAACAGGCCTGCCTCCGTTACATCGACATGGAGTTCGATGATGTCCTGGCCCGGGACATCGAAAAGTGAGGAGTCGGACTAGACCGCTACCTTTGTATGTAGTTATTTAGGTTTAGGTTTCATTTAGTTTTTTTATGATGTGGAGTACACAGACTTTGCTCCACTTTTTGTATGTAGTTGTGTTTTACATAGGGATTTGTGTAGGTTTCATTTTGTTTTGGGATCATGAACCCTTCAGACTTTCATTGTAAATAGTTCTGCACATGTACATACTTTCTTTTTTACGTCATCCCATGGAGTAATGTTTTTTTATGCTTTTAAATTTAGGATTTTTTTATATGGACTTTGGCAATGCACTTTCATTTTTCATGTCTTGGATTTTCATTTTTCCTTGGATTTTACTTTCTTTTTCATATTTTTCATATTGCATTTATTATTTCTTCATTTGAATGTGTGGTTTTCATTTTGTCATTTTGTTTTATTTTTAATACATTTCCTGATTCTTGATTATTGGTGTGGTCTACTCTCATTGGTTTCGTGCATGTCTCTATGAGCATTGGCTGAGTCATGTGTTGCCACTGTGTGGCTCTGTAGGACATTTATTCATGGGCATGCTGGTTCTTTTCAGACTCTCATGGCATGGGTAATTCACTAGGGAGTGGTTGCAGTGGATGGTTGCGTGTCTGTACTTTGTTTCGGGGGTGGAAATTGGGTTGACATTAGGGCCATGGGTCTGTATTGTTATGACATGGTGTTTGAGTGGACATGTGTCGGGGCCTGCTGGCAGGTTGCTGTCACTGGTGGGGGGGACATGAGTCAGGGCCTGCTGGCAGGCGCCAGTCACTGGTGGGGGGGACATGAGTCAGGGCCTGCTGGCAGGTGCCTGTCACTGGTGGGGGGGACATGAGTCAGGGCCTGCTGGCAGGTGCCTGTCACTGGTGGGGGGGACATGTGTCAGGGCCTGCTGGCAGGTGCCCGTCACTGGTGGGGGGGAAATGTGACAGGGCCTGCTGGCAGGTGCCAGTCACTAAAGGGGGGACATGTGTCAGGGCCTGCTTGCAGGTGCCCGTCACTGGTGGGGGGACATGAGTCGGGGCTTGCTGGCAGGTGCCGTCACTGGTGGCGGGGACTTGTGTTGGGAATCACAAGTGCATGGTGCCATGTGGGCTGCCTTCGAGGCATGCTCAGGGGTGTAGGGTAGTCCCCTGTGGTGTGGGCTGCCTGAAGGGCATGGGGAGGGGTGATGGGCTGCCTGCGGGGCATGGGGTGGGTGGATGTGCTGCCTGCGGGGCATGGGAAGGGGGGAGGGCACCCCCAGCAGGGCAAACACTGCCAAATCACGTGTGATTCTCACTCGCGTACCCCGGAATACACATACCCTGCTTGCACCAGCAAAATTGCGTGTTATTCTCAATCGCATACCCCAGAATACACATACCCCGCTCGCGCCAATGACTTTGCGTGTTATTCCCCCCTTGCATACACCAGAATATACGTACCCCGCTCGCACCAGCAAAATCACATGTTATTCTCACTCGCATACCCCAGAAGATATGTACCCCGCTCGCGCCAGCGAAATCACATGTTATTCTCACTCGCGTATCCCAGAATACATGTACCCCGCTCACAACGGAGAAATTGTGTGTTATTCTCACTTGCTTACCCCCAAATTTACGCAGCAGTGTGGTGAGGAGCCACATGCACCCCCTGTAGCCAGCCCACACCACATGGGTCCACCCTACAGCCCTGTCCATGCCCCACAGCCAGCCCATCCACCCTCCCCATGCCCCGTAGGCAGCCCATCACCCCTGGACATGCCCCGCGGGCAGCCCATCCACCCTCCCCATGCCCTGCAGGCAGTCCATCCCCCCCGGACATGCTCCGCAGCCGCATTCCGAGGGGTGCGCAGGGAGTTTCACATGCAATTGGCCTGGCGCGCGCGGGGTGTGCATATTCCAAGGGGTGCGCTGGGAGTTTTACACGCGATTGGCCTTGCACAAGCGGGGTATGTGTATTCCGAGGGGTGTGCTGGGAGTTTTACACACGATTGGCCCAGGTGCAAGCAACGTACGTGTATTCCGAGGGGTGCACAGGGAGTTTTATATGCGATCGGCCTGGCGCGAGTAGGGTATGCGTATTCCGAGGGGTGCGCAGGGAGTTTTACACATGATTGGGTTGTTGCGTGAGGGATGAGTGGTGTTTTTTGCACAATTTCGTTGTCGTTGGGGGATGTATGGTAGTCCACTCCTTTGCGCCGTGATTTGTGCAGATATTTTTGGTGCATGGGGCAGGGTCGGGGGCATAACTGGCACTGCTGCAGGGTCGCTGCACCATGCTGCGCCACGGCTGGTCAGGGATATTCAAATCAATGAATACGTGGTGCATCAAAATATGTTTTGGCGCAAGCGGCTGCCGCAAGCTGGTGCACGCTCCCTTTGTGCGCCAGCCACGTGCACCACTTCTACGCTTGAATCCATGAATTACCCCCTAAATCTAAACCAGAAAACAGTACAAGGAACAATTTACATTATTTATGAGGTTAAGTGCAATGGAGAGGGACCAGAGTGAGAGAGAAGGGGTAGGAGGTGAAGGTGGAGGTGGCTTATATGGAGAAAAGGAAGGAAAAAAAGCTAAGGGGGTGAGTGGAAGAGATAGGATTTTAGAGAAGTGTGAAATGAATGGTAGGAGGTAATAGAGCAGATGGGGAGAGGAACGCAGTTCCAATGGAAAGGAACGAGAAGTTGAAAGAAGTGGAAACGGGAACGGGCACAGGGTGAAGGAGGAAAAGAGAGAAGGAAGTGATCTGCAGAACGGAGAGAACGAGAAAGAGTATAGCAATTAAGAAGGGAGGATAGGTAGGGAGGGGCAAGACAACTCTAGGCAGAGGAAGTTGAATTTGAGCTGGGAGTGAAATGGGAGCCATCCTAATGAGTTTAGAGGAGAGGAGATTGTGAAAACATGAACAATAATATGAGGCCGGGAAGCCCAAAAAGAAACACACCAACACAGGTTACAAAGAACATACAAGTGCTTTATTTAAAAGCTACAACAGTTACCAAAGTCAATTGACAAACGGATAGCTATTCGGCTCTCAGAGTAACGTAACAAACTTCAACGAAGGTTCGATGCATTAGTAAGAGAGACCGTACATTGGAATTCTTGGGTCTTTTATATGATTTGTCCAGCCCTTGGCCAACCCTCTCGCAGGTTAACCATTATAGGAGTCGGGCCTATGGGTTCCTAGCCAGGTCAATTCTATAATATATGCATTTTGATTAGTTTCACTGATATAGTTGTACATTTACACATAGGTCAACAATAGGACAAGGTCTCCGTTCGCGACCCCGACAAGTGGCCTGCAGGCATATTAATTATTCATGTGTACGGAGGTCACACCGGCCAGAATCTTACTCAGAATGTCATTCGGCCTCCATTTTGATGTTCAGGGTGACTTCCATATTACAAGAGAACCTAAAATGGCGGCTTAATCCAAGATGGCGACTTACATTACTTTCTCTAAGGTCAAAACCCTTGCCGCGGAGTTTGTTCGCATATGACGTTTAGACAACTTGGCGTAGGCCAACATACATACAATTGCTGTGATAGGAGGCATAATATTGTTTCAATTCCGACAAACCCTCCTTTTGGCCTATGCCAAGTGCTAATATCATTTCTAATATTTTTGTAAATAACTCCATGCATTGTCGTCTGTACATCCTGAATCATTATCGGTAATGTCTATAGCCATTAGGTCGTTCATCAGAACCTCTTGTAACACAAACTCTTTAGATGCTGTATCTGGGGCATACATTTTGTGCCCTACTGTGCTCACCGCTTGAGCACAACACCCCCCTAGCATTGCACATATACTAGGTAGACATTGGAAACAGCAACAAAGGAATAGCAGGATTCCCAAAATAACCAAGATAACAGAAAGCACCTTCCAACCCCAGGATCGTAGAGAATCCCAGAACCAGGCGCTAATATTCCAATCTCCCACAGGAACATGCACCTCAGAACTAAGGATGTGCAAGTTCTGTGATGCTTTGAAAATTGTCGGTGAGGAATCTGGTAAGAAAACACAGCAAGTGGACCCCACTAATTTGCATACTCCAGTGCTACCAATCTTATTGCCTTTTGTTCTAGTGTCATATTGTAGAGTATATCCGTGGTCCGGTTGATGGTTCTCTCCAGTACTTTTGCTAGTCCCCTAATATTTTCAGAATTTGCTATCTGTCCCCAAAATGGCACAACTGATTTCGCTATATCTCCCAATACTTGCCCAGGGGTATCTCCATCCTCGTCCCGCCGTGGGTGAGCCTTAGAAACTTCCAATGTGCTAGCTATAAATACCCCAGGTAACAGGATTCCTAAATAACAGGTTCCCTGCCAATCCTTGGGCAACCAGGGAAATGCTGAACTACCACAAACGAAATAAATAGGCCCCCCTACATACAGAGGCCTGTTCTCCCCAGTCAAATTTACAATGTTTACACAACCTTCAAAATCTCCCATTGGCTGAGTGCCATTTCTTTGTACACAAAAGGGGACTGAATCGGGGCTATGATTGATAGAGTAGGAAGGAGGCACAGCGTCCTTATTGCCTATCGGAGCCATTTTAAAGGAAATCAGAGTTTGAAAAGTAAGAGATAGTTTATCAGATGGCCTAATAGAAGCAACATTAGGTTTACTTCTATTTGCAAAAAGTGAGCATCCCAGGGGAGTCAATTCACGTTTCTCAAAGTCATTTAAATTAGTTCCATCAAAGTTCCCTGAGATGCTATCATTCCAACGGCCAAAGAATAGTGCTCTAAGAGAGGCATAGCAAGCAGTCGTTAAAGGTAAAGTGTGAATATACCATCCTAGCCCCTTGTTCCCATGTTGCGGTAAATGAGTACAAATCCAGCAATTACTCGTATTAAAGATGGCATGCGTTGAATTCATTATTATCATTAAAGTGTTATTATGGTACTTTCGTCTATGCTGGGAGTCTCTAGGTGACAGAGTATGAAGGTGTACAGAGGGAGTCAAAGCAGTAGGTACAATTTCAATTGGCAGTAGAGGTTTTAGAGGGTACATTTCTTCGAATTACCAGAGTCCCACAGCAGTAACTATACAAATTCCAATTATTATTAACACAACACAGCAATATGTTTTCAGGGACCAGGCACATTGTTCGTTGTCCGAGTTGGTCACCCCCTTATTTACAACTCCAGTGCGGGGAGCAGCGGTGGAGGTGGCAGGCATCGTAGTTTCTCAATCGATGACCCCAATGTTCGTTGCTGGCGACACTACGGTCGCGCGACTTCTTAGTCCTTCCCAGCCCTAGCCAGCAGAATCCCCTTTTTTTTCTCCCTTTTGTTCAAAAGGAACTTTCTTTTACAAGAGAAAACTTTCAATCACTTCTTTCCCAATGCACGGAAAAGACCCGTGCCGTAGTTCTATCTTCTTCATCTAAGGTTGTACCTGGTGGTACCCAGAACTGTTTGATCCGGAAACAAGGCGACGTCACTTCCTGAGGGAAGCGATGTATCGGAGGCGACGGAAGTCGCAGAACTTGAAACAATGTTTTCCAGAAATGACTTTTTCAAAGAGTGCGGAGACGAAATGGACTGTTCCCCAAGCTTCACGGGCTCAGAGGAATTCTCCGACACACTCACAGTGCTGTTTGCTACTCCAGGATCAGAGATTGTAGCATCAGCGAGGGGTTCTGCTTCTTCTGTAACGTGTGGCGTCGGGTGAGGAAGTTTCTTGACATGCGTCGCGTGGATCCAATGTGTTTTCCCAGCCACCCGCACTGCTGTCTGGGTGACCAACATCACCTGATAGGGTCCCCTCCAGCAAGGAGCGAGACAGGAAGACCTTTCGTAGGCCTTCACTAGGACCCAACTTCCAGGCTGAATATCGTGTCCTGGGCCCGTAAACCGTACAGGTAAAGCTGATTGGACCGGATGATAAATAAGATACAGATTTTTAGTCAACTGGTTACAGTAGTCTACAAGCAATACATTTTCTACCTCCCTCAATGCTTTAGGCTTCGGAAGACCCCAAATCTTAGCAGGTCTCCCCATCACTACCTCAAATGGAGAAAGCCCAGTCTTAGTTTGAGGTGTGGTACGCATAGCTAACAAAACAATAGGTAAGGCATCTGGCCATTTCAATTTGGTGTCGGCACATGTTTTTGCAAGTTTATTCTTTAAGATACCGTTATGTCTCTCTACCAACCCAGCACTTTGAGGGTGTCTAGCCGAGTGAAATCGCTTTTCAATGTGTAACGCTGTGCATATCTGCAAAATTACTGCTGCAACAAATTGGGGAACATTGTCCGACCAAATTACCCTCGGAAGCCCAAATCGTGGAAAGAATTTTTTTACCATAGTCTTTGCAGTGGTCATGGCAGTAGCATCTTTAACGGGGAAAGCCTCGACCCATTTACTAAAAGCACAAATAATCACAAGAACATATTTTAGATTGTTAGACCGTTCCATCTCAATAAAATCAAAGTGGATGACCTCGAAGGGAACAGAAGGGGGCCCAAAGCTTCCCCTTAGAGTTACTGTCCCCTTCCACACATTAAGCCGTAAGCAAATCATACAATTCTGAACATGGCGCTGTGCAATCTTCGAAATTTTATCATTCACCCAGACTTGTTCTAACATTTTCGTGACATGCATAGGACCGTGTGCCATCGTAACCCTTGCCAGCACATATGAATCAGGGAGCAACCATTTTCCTTCAGATGTATCCACCCAACACCCATCATCATCCAGTTTCCTCATCCCTTCAGCCCACCTTTTAGACTCTTCATTGTGGCATCAGTTTGAATATCTCGCACAGACCCAATACCCTCAATCATTACATAGGCATCTTTTGTTTCCCTTAGAGCATACATGTCTGCGCTAAAGTCTGTGGCCATTTGCCTGGCTATCTGGTCAGCAAAAGCGTTTCCTTTTCCCACATCATCTATGACCTTACGATGTGCTGCACATTTCATGATTGCTAACTGACTAGGGAGTGAGAGTGCCGAGAGCAATTGCACTATCAGGGGACCGTGCTGAATCTTGGTCCCATGTGAGGTTAGGAACCCTCTTTCCGACAAGAGCCTCCCGAAGTTGTGAGCCACCCCAAAGGCGTACTGGCTAACAGTATATACGTTTACTATACGCCCTTCTGAGAGTTCACAAGCTCGGGTCAACGCTATAATCTCTGCGGCCTGCGCAGAGTTATGCAGAATTTTCTTAGTTTCAACAACCGTACTCAACGTAGTAACTGCGTAAGCAGCTGTAGATGTACCATCTGGAAGTTTGAAGCAGGAGCCATCACAAAACATCTTCCCTTCTGCATTGTCCAAAGGGGTATCTATAAGGTCTATCCTGCCCTTTGTTTCCTGTTCAGTGGTATACAGGCAGTCATGTAATTCTTCGTCACCGCAAACAGTATTTTGTGGGAAAGGTAGAAGTTCAGCCGGATTAAGAACACAACACCTCTTAATTTGAATGTGAGGGGCAAACAGAATTAAGTCATACCTTGTCAACCGTGCAGAGGTGAGCTGTTGCGTTTGAGTTTTATTCAATAGGACATCTACAGAGTGAGGTACCATCAAAATTAAATCATGGCCTAGGACCATTCCCTCACTCTGTTTTACGGACGCGGCAGCAGCAGCGACAGCTTGCAAACATCTCGGCAAAGCGCATGCGACAGGATCAAGGGCGGAGGAGTAGTAGCCGCACGGCCTATTCTTCCCTCCGTGTTCCTGTGTTAACACAGCCAAAGCACATCTATCACATTCATGCACAAACAACACAAATGCCTTGTCATAATTTGGAGTACACAGAACCGGTGCAGAGCATAACGCGGTTTTGAGAAGCTCAAATGATCGTTGATGTTCCAATTTCCATGGCAGTGGCAGAGAAATGCCCTTCTTCGTCAAAGCCAACATCGGTTTTATCACTAGTGAAAAGTTTGGGATCCACAACCTACTGTAAGAAGCCATACCTATTAAGGCCCTGACTTCCTTCTGTTTGTTTGGAACAGACATGCCAGAAATGAGTTTTATTCTTTCAGGTGTCAATCTTCTCCCCCTCCTGTGACAGGAGGTAGCTTAAATAGGCGACCTCCTGACAACAATATTGAAATTTCTTGAGCGAAGCTTTATGACCGTTTTCGGCCAGATGACTAAGTAACAATACAGTGCCTTCTTTACAAGCACTTTCAGAATCTGCAGCCAAAAGCAAATCATCGACATACTGAAGTAGTGTACAAGTAGGTGGCAATTCAAGGGTGTCATGCTGCTCTTTCAAAACTCTACTATAAATGCTTGGACTTTCAGTATACCCTTGAGGTGCCCAAGTAAATGTAAATGAAGTCCTCCCAAGGTGAACGCGAACAAATATCTACTCTCCTTGTGTATAGGGATGCTAAAGAAAGCATTCTTTAAATCCACAACACTAAAGTGCGCAGCCGTAGCAGGGATCATTGTTAGTATCGTTGTTACATCAGGCACAATTGGAAATTGTGGGGCGACAACTTTGTTAATAGCACGAAGATCAATTATGAACCGGTATGGGATTGCATTGTCGCCTTTCTTGTAAACAGGCAAAATTGGGCTGTTACATAAACTACCTGCAATCTCCTCGATCACCCCTCGGTGCACAAAATCGGAGACAATGCACTTCAAAGCACGCTCGCCCTCAACTTATATATTATATTGCGGAATGCGTGGTAGTTTAACTCCATGTTTCAAAACTATTTTAACGGGCTCAATCTGTAGTACCCCGACATCATTGTCGTCAACCGCCCATAAACATTCCGGGACAACACTAAACTCAGGAGGCAATGGTCGGGTCAGAAACTGGGAACTGGGAAGTTGCTGTGGTGAAACATTCAGTCGTACTCCATCAGAGGAACAATGAATTACCGCATTCAGTTTCTTTAACAAATTTAACCCCAGCAAATCCTCTCCACAGTTCGAAGTCAGAAGGAAAGGGCAATGGTCCGTAAAGGGACCCAAGGAAACAGACACCGGCGAAGAAACCGGACAGACAATTGGTATACCAGAAAACCCTACTGAAACATTTGTTTGCCCTGACAGTGGAATGTTCGTAACCCGGGAATGATCAATGGAGCACTTCTGTGCTCCAGTGTCTATCAAAAACTGATGTTTCCTATTCCCCACTAACAATTCAACGTAGGGACCTTTCTGATTAACGGGAATAGGTGAGGGTTCCAAACCATGCTTCGGGCAGTCCTCCTAACGAAACAAAATGTTATCGGAAGGAAACTCTTCAGAAAGGTAGGCAGCAGAAGGGTGATCAAATATGTTTCTTGCGTCCACACTCGAAGTCTGATTTTCCTGTGAAAAAGGTTGCTGAGGATCTTGTGAAAACTGACCTCTATCAGGGCCCCCTGCTCCAGGGCGACCTCTAGGTCGTCTACCCATACTCCCAAACGCATTGTTTGACCTTTGTAGAAGGACGGGGCACTGTGCTCGCCAATGACCTTCCTGGCGGCAATAGGCACATTGATTAACATTTACAGGACCCAAAGGAGAGTTTCCTTTTGGGACATACTGACCTCTGGTCTGTGACGTACCTCCTCTGGGATTTCTAACAATTTGTTGTAACAATACTTTAGTCTTCAAGTCTCCTTTCCTCTTCTCTATTTTCTCTTTTTCATTATTCACACGGTTCTCATAATACTGAGCCATGTGCAAAACTTCAGATTGGGACTTCGCCTGCCAAGCGCTCTCAGAGGACATAATCTGTGACTGGATGTCGGGCAACAATCCACGTACAAATTTGTCCACAAACAACCTTTTTCCAGACTCTGTGCCCAAGTCCTGTCCACTGAAGTCAGAGAATACCTGTTCGAATCTATTAAAGAATTCGGTGGCACCTTCAGTTTTTCCTTGAACACAGGCCGTAAGCTTGTCCCAAATAATTATTTTCTCTGGAATAATAGTTTTCAATTTTGCAACAATTCTATCAGGCAAAGTAAGTATTACCTGAGGTGGTTTCTCACCAGCTGGTCTTTCCCTATCAAACCTAGTCATGTTAGCCCACGTATCTCCCAACCCTGGCACATCGTCTATTGTCCGAACCTGCTTCCATAAATCTACGGGTAGGAGCACAGGGAATAGCAAGTCAATATCACTTAAGGTGAACACAGAGGACTGAAAAACGGACTCTATCTCTTTGTAAAACCCTGTCGGGTTTTTCCTGATATCGGGAATTGATTGTCTAATAGTGTTCACTTCCTGTCGTGAGAACGGGACGTGAACAAATTGTGATACATAATGTGCAGGGATATCCACAGCTGGTGCACCAATCCCAGCGTTAGCGGGAATCTCAACTTTTGGGACAAATGTCGGAGGGACCTATCTCATAGGCAACTGAGATATAGGTAACTCCGACCGCTTACTAAGCAACAGAGCCAGGTCGAGCGCTAAGGCAGTCGAAGAAGTGTCGGGCGAAAAAGCCCTTTTACAAATTCTCAATAACTCCATAGGACAACTAACCATCTTTCTTACACATTCTTCCTGCAGGTACTGTACCATTACCTGAATCACCTTCCTCTGCATTTCTACTGTATACTGACTATACGTGTCATATACTTCATCTGGCGGTATCGATGAATCCGAGATCCATCGAATCGCATCTTTGGTACAAATTCGTACTTCCTCAGGTGCTGATCTACGACACGGAAGGAACCGTTTCTGCACATACATACTGTCGTCTTCGTCATCCTCATCTCGTGATTTCTCAAAGTCCCTCCTATACTCAAACAATCTTTCAACATGACCATGTACTTTCTCCTTTGTGTCCCTCGAAAGTGCTAAAGCATTTAGATCCCTCACCCCTTGTGGGAGATCCGAATTTTGTAATCTACCCCACATCACACATAGATGAGTCCCCAAACCTTCGATAAAAACATTTTTCTCAGGAAAATTGTTAAAATTTGATAATGTGGAAAAAACGTTAACTTGATCACCTTTCTCCATACAGTGCTTAGCCCATGCAAATAATTCCTGTTTCTTGTCTGCGGAAACAGTATTACAAGTGACAATCTTTGACCCCGCACCCTGATCAACTTCAGTCAATACAGAACCACTCGGGAGTGGAGGTGCGGGCAAATTCAATGGGGGTGCAACTATCGGCGCAAGAGGAAGGGGTGGCGGAATAGGTGGAGGAACAACAACTAAAGGAATAGGAACAATAGGTTGTACAGGGGGAACAGGAATAACAGCAGGAACAACAGCAGGAATGGGCAGGGCACCAGGGTCATACGGGGGTGGCGCAGAGGCACCAGGCCTGCATTCGTTTAACAATTTTTCGATGAATTCTTCAGAAACATGGAAATCTTTAGAGGGATACATTTTCTGGATACCTAGTGAGAAAGCCCTTTCCATATTTTGACTGACTCCGAATGTTTTTCCTTATCATATAACAACACCTTTTCGGCATTTGTTTTATGACGCGTGCATGTTTATCCCTACTTTTAAGCTGCTGCAACGCTTCTTTTTTCCAATTCTGCAAAACATCAAATGCTGCAGGTCTGGCCTTCTTTTTTAGCAAGACCGATTCTAGGTATTCAATATGGGGGATCTTGAAACTACCATTGATTGGCCACTGAAATTCGGAGGCATGTCTGGTTTGTCTGTGCCAAATATCATTCAATACTATACTTCCAATGCCATACTTGCAGTACATAGTACATGCCGGCGACCCCTCCTCTGGTGCCGGGCGGCTAAATTCCAAAGATTGTCGATCGCTGCGGAACAGAGCCCTAAAGCAGCTAGACGATTTCCCAGGCATTTCACAAAAAAATGGTGTTACCTGGTCAGTAATTGTGTCTGCAGATACAATACGCCAAATTCAAATTGTCAGGGTTAAATTAAGAGCCGGGTCATGACTGCACCTGACCAAACCTAAGGAGGACCGTACGGTTTACCAAAGAACTTACCTAACAAATTTTACCTTGTGTTTGGTTGTTTCGACAAATCTGCCCGCCTCAAAAAATGGACCCTCGTCAAGATGCCATGTCAGATCACAAGACTATCGTCCAAGGATCGGACCGTGCAGCGCTGCCGAGGTATCGCGTCTCGTTCGGTCGGGCCGGCAGTATCACACTGTCCGATCCCGGTTCGATAGTCGGCGTCAACCTTCAATGATCCAGCATCAATCTTGAGGGTCCCTATTCAGGCGCCAACTGTGAAAACATGAAAAATAATATGAGGCCAGGAAGCCCAAAAAGAAAAACACCAGCACAGGTTACAAAGAACATACAAGTGCTTTATTTAAAAGCTACAACAGTTACCAAAGTCAATTGACAAACGGATAGCTATTCGGCTCTCATTGGAATTCTTGGGTCTTTTATATGATTTGTCCAGCCCTTGGCCAACCCTCTCGCGGGTTAACCATTATAGGAGTCGGGCCTATGGGTTCCTAGCCAGGTCAATCCTATCATATATGCATTTTGATTAGTTTCACTGATATAGTTGTACTCAGGTCTCAGTTCGCGACCCCGACAAGTGGCCTGCAGGCATATTAATTATTCATGTGTACGGAGGTCACAACGGCCAGAATCTTGCTCAGAATGTCATTCGGCCTCCATTTTGATGTTCAGGATGACTTCCATATTACAAGAGAACCTAAAATGACGGCTTAATCCAAGATGGCGAGTTACATTACTTTCTCTAAGGTCAAAACCCTTGCCGCGGAGTTTGTTTGCATATGACGTTTAGACAACTTGGCCTAAGCCAACATACATACAATTGCTGCGATAGGAGGCATAATATTGTTTCAATTCCGACAAGATGGAGTCGTGAGGTGAGAGAAGGCAGAGGCAGGGGATGGCAGAGTGGTAGATGGACTTGAGGGGGGAGAGGTGAGAGGAGGGGAGTCTGAGCAAAAGAGTGGAGCAGTAGAAGAGCCTGGAGAAGATGAGGGAGGAGATTAGGAGTTTAGTGGTATGAAAGGTTAGGAAAGGGCACATTTTACAGATGTTGTAGAGGTGGAAGCAGCAAGATCTGGCAGTGAGAGAGATGTCGTTAGAGAGAGGCGGGGGTCAATGTGGAGACTAAGGTTGCGGGCGTGAGGAGAGAAGGGGAGTTGGGAGGGGGGAAGAAAATGAATGGAGGAGAGGAGGCAGGAGGGAGATTGTTAGCAGCAGGAGATAATAGGAGTTTGGTTTTATCAGTGTTAAGAGTAAGGGAGTGTGAGGACATCCAAGATTTAATAGCAGAGAGGCAAGAAGTAAGCTTAAGGTGGATCTCAGGAGAGAAGGAGGAGAAAGAAAGGAAAAACTGGGTACCATCAGCATAGAAATGGTGTGAGACGCTAAAGGAGGAGATAATGGGAGCTAGGAAGGAAGTATAGAGTGAGAACAGAAAGGGTCCAAGGACAGAACCTTGGGGAACGCCATGGTTGAGAGGGAAGATAGGGGAGGAACAGCTACCCCATGAGACTGAAAAGGTGTGGTTAAAAAGATAGTAGGAGAACCAATTAAGAACAGAGTCTTTAAGGCCAAATGAAGATAGAGAGCTAAGGAGTGGTCAACAGTATCAAAGGCAGCAGAGAGGTCAAGTAGGATAATAATAGAAGAATGCTTAGAGTAGCAAGCAGAAAGGATAAAGTTGAGGACATAGGTTAGAGCAGTTTCCATGGAGTGGAGAGAGCAGAATCCAGATTGGGTGGGGGGAGGAGAGAATGATTGGAGATGAAGGTAGAGAGTTGAGAATAGACAAAGCCTTCTAGAAGTTTAGAGAGGAAGGGAGAAGAGAGATGGGGCGCTAGTTGGAAGCAAAAAGGGGATTAGCAGAAGGTTTTTTGAGAATGGGAATGATAGTAGCAAGCTTAAAAGGAGTGGGGAAGGTGGAACTAGAGAGACAGATGTTGAAAAAGAAGGTGAGATAAGATAAGGTATTAAGAGGGGGTAGATTTTAGAGATGAGGGAGGTAGGAATGGGGTAATTGGGAGATGCAGTGGGATGGGTTTCAGAAAGGAGGAGGGTAACCTCAGACTGAGTGATAGGTGTAAAAGGGGACATGGAGAAGGAAGGGGGAGGAGGGAGTATGAAGGGGAGGAGAGGATAGTTTGTCAGAGATTGAGGACTTTGTTGGAGAAGAAGGTTGCAAAATCAGAGGCAGAGATAGGAGAGGCAATACAATTATCAGGTTAGGAGGAGAGAGAAGTCGAGTTAAGGTTTGAAAGATACGGCGGGATGAGAGGACTGAGAGTGAAGAGGTGAGAGAAATAAGTGCATTTAGTGGAGTTTAGACAAGAGTCATAGAGGGATTAATAGTAGAAGTATGCAGATTGGTTTGAGGGGGAGGGGTGTTTGAGCCAGGAGCGTTCAAGGCACCTGAGAAAATGGCACAGGGAGGAAAGATGAGCTGAGAGCCATAGATGAGCAGGTCGGCGAGAAAAGCAGGAGGGTAAAGAAGTTCGAGAGTAGAGGAGAGGGAGGAAGTTAAGATGGAGGATGCTTTAGTGTCCGAAAGAGAGGAAAAGTGGGAGAGGGGGGGAGAAGAGCAGGAAGTGAGGAAGAGGGAAGGGTTGAAGTTATGTGGGTCACGCCGGAAGAAGGGGGTGAAAGAGGGAGGGGATGGGGTGGGGGAATGAGGGAGAAGGAGAGTAAGGAGTGGTCAGAAAGATAGTTAGGAAGAGAAGTTATAGGAGAAACGGGAACGAAGAGGAAAACATGAGATCAATGGTAGAGCCAGATTGGTGAGTAGGAGGGGAAGGGAGAGGAGTGAGAAGGTAGGAATAAAGGATGGATAGTAGATGCGAGGAGGGGGTTTGGTGGAGAGATGAAGATTGAAGTCGCCAAGTACGATTAGAGGGGTGGGGCTAGGGGTGAGGAGGCTGAGAAGATGGTCAATGTCCTGGTAGAAGGAACCAATCAGGCTGGGAGGTCGAGATATGATGAGGAATGTTAAAGATTTTATAAATGAATTCAATGGAAGGAAGAGTGGGTAGAGAAGTAGGTGAGCTAGAGGAGGTAAAGTGAAGGCGAAAAAGAATGCCTTGGCCGCCTCCACGGCCAGAGGGGTGAGAGACATGCTCGAAAGAAGATGTGGACGAGGTGAGGGATGTGGGAACAGAGGTATTATGGGGGCAATCCATTTTCCGTGATGCAGAGAAATTGGAGGTTGAGGCGTAAGACAGATCAAGGACAGCAGTGGTTTTGTTGCAAATGGATCTGGTATTCCAGAGGGCGACTTCAAAGGAATTGGGAGGATTGGAGATCTGTGGATAGATGAGGTTGTGGCATCAGAATGAGGCATTTGGAGGCAGGGAGGAGTGGGTGTGGGGAGGGGATGGGAAGTTGAGAGAGGAAATGGCCATGAAGATGAAATAGAGAATTTTGAGTGGGGAGAGGGCAGGGTGAGAGGGGAAAGGAGGGGGGGTGCTACAAGAAGGAGAAGCAGTGCATAACAAGGAGTACAAATTAGGTAAGGGCAGGTATGGTAGGTATGGTACACTAGAATACCAGTTGGTAAGAGGTGGGGTATAAAGGGGAGAGACGTCAAGAGGGCGGAAGAGCGATGCTGAAGAGGATGCAAAGGGACGGTAAATAAGGCACTAGAAGTCCAGGATACTCAAGGGGGGTAATAGGTCCAACGGGGTTGTAGCTTGAAACTGGAGAGGACACAGCCAGTTGAGTGGATCAGGAACAACTTAGAAGCATGCAAGATGGAGGCAGCGGTACTGGAAGGTAGTAGCGGCAGTAGAGGCACTCCAGAGTGGGCCAGTGGAGGGAGGGCCTGGATACTGGCAGGATGGAGAGGCAGGTCAAGGATAGTGGTAGTTGCTCATCCAGATGCTTCACACCCATGAGGGACAGGAGAGAGGAGTGCTGCCAAGCCAGTGACGTGGGCTGAAGAGCCAGTGAAGTGATGTGCAAAGGTGGGTCAGGGGGTAAGGTCATATAGTCGGGAGTACCCCTAGTAGGAGCAGGAGGGAGGAGCGTTGTAGGGCCAGTGGGAATCACTCAGGTAGACTTGGTGGTCCAGTAGTACTGGAAGGCAGTAGAGCAGTATAGGCTGCAGCTGAAGTGCCTAGAAGACGTGGCGGACAGTAGTAAATGGGGGCTATGGGAGCAGCAGTGGAGGGGTAGAAAGGAGCACCCAGAGTGAGGCTGCACCACAGTAGGAGTTGAAGAGAGGAGGGCTGCAGGATTTTGTTGGCTAGAAGAAGGAAGCCAGCAAGGGCCGTGGCTGCAGGGTGTAAAATGGACCACCAGAAGCAGCAGACACTTGAACAGAGAGGTGTTGGTGCAGTAATCAGGGGGGAGTAGTGGAGATGGTTAAGAAGAGTCACGGAGAGACACGCAGGAGGGCGGAATCAAGATTACTCACACGAGGGGAGCCAGCAAGGGCCGTGGATGTCAGAGGCTGGGGGACTGCGGCCAGTGGAAGATGGAGTGGGTCCCGGGAGCTGCAGGGGCCACAGCTGAAAGAGGCGGTGCAAGCAGCAAAAGGTGGAGGAAAGATCGGGACACTGAGGCTGCAGGGGGGTTGGCAGCTGGAGGCGGAGAAAACAGCAGGCCGTGATAGATGAAGTGGGCAACAGGAGCTGCAGGGGCTGCGGCAGCCAGAGGCCATAAAGTGGCAGTTGGTGGCTGATGGAGCAGAAGAGAGGAGCTGCTGGGGCAGTGGTAGCCGGAGGCAGTGAAAGTAGCAGTCTTGCAGGTGGAGGGGCCAAAAGAGGTGCAGGAACCACAGCAGCCTGTGGCAGTGAACACAGCAGCCCATGGTTGTTGGAGAAGGCTACAAGGAGCTGCAGGGCTCGGGTTGCCAGAGGCGGTGACAGCAGCAGGTGGCAATTAGCAGCAGGCTGTAGCTGATGGAATGGCAGGCTGTATTTAGCAGTAGTCCATAGTAGATGTCAGCCGTAGGCAATGAAAGTAGCAGTAAGTCAGGTGGAGGGGCCAAAAGAGGTGCAGGAGCCACGGCAGCCTGAAGCAGTGAACACAGCAGCCCGTGGCTGTTGGAGCGGGCTAAGAGGAGCTGCAGGGCTCGGGTAGCCAGAGGGGGTGACAGCGGCAGGCGGTAATTAGCATTGGGCTGTAGCTGATTGAGTGGCAGGCTGTATTTAGCAGTAGTCCGTAGTAGATGTCAGCCATAGGCAGTGAAAGTAGCAGTCCGTCAGGTGGAGGGGCCAAAAGAGGTGCAGGAGCCATGGCAGCCCGAGGCAGTGAACACAGCAGTCCATGGCTGTTGGAGCAGGCTAAGAGGAGCTGCCGGGGCCCAGGTACCCAGAGGCGGTGACAGCAGCAGGTACTGTTAGATGGAGCAGGCAGTGTTAGCAGTGGGCTGTAGCTGATGGAATGCCAGGCTGTATTTAGCAATAGTCTGTAGTTGATGGAGCAGACAGAAGGAGTTACAGGGGCCAATGCAGCCAGAGGTGATAACAGCCACAGGCATTTTTAGATGGAGCAGGCCAGTGGGCTGCAAGTTCCCAGGGTGCAGAGGCAGAGGATAAAAGAATAAAGAGACTTAATTTCAGCACATGAAATGACAACATTTATAGGGAAAGGCCTATTTCGTTTTCAAAGCAATGAACACTGGTTCTTACATAATTATGTGCAATAGGTTAATAGTGAATCTATTCTAATGTAGTAGACAAGAAAGATTGTATTTATGAACAGCCGGCCTAGATATAATGCTAAAATGTTACATATAAGCACATCTTGTTAATTTATTTTCTGAAGGATGGGTTCAGCAGGTTTTCTCCCAATAAACTGAAAGGTTTGTGCCTTTGACAATTTGTACTCAAGATTTTTGGCCATTTGGCCAGAACCCCTAGGAAGAAGGCCTGGTTGTCAATTTAAATGCTAAGATATACAATGAAGTAGACTGCAATTATGGGATTTATAGATAACACGACCAACATAAATGACATTTAAGGTCAGGTTCCAGAAAAAGTGTGCATTAGCTCTGAACAAAGACCCTTTGAAGCTAATCAGAAGAGGGTAGAATAAACATTGGCCAGCCAGATGTCCTGTTCTGGTCATAGAAGATAAATGAAACTACTTGGGCTGATCAGAAACAAAACCACCTCTCAAATAATGCATTGCCATATGTTGAATATTGAACACATTTTCCTGAATAAAAAGTGGATTGTGTGTCCCACCAATCCCATCCCGGGTTCATTTTAATGGGGATATAATGCTAGTTGGGACCATGTAAAAACAACATTTTTGTGATGTACATAACTTAAGTTATGATCAAAATTATGATTCTGGCATTTTCATAAATCTGAGGAATTTGAAATATTGATAGAGTGATAGACAAAGAAATGAATGCTGGAAGTGACTAGTGTCAGAGTTGCAACTATTATGGCGCAGCTACAAAGCACGAACAATGGTGGCTCTGCCCAGGGAGGGCATGCCAAAATAAAATGTGTATTTTCTGACTCACCATAAAATGCAGAATTCTAAAATATATAGATTCATGCAGTTATCTGAAAAATAGCTTCCATGTTGTTAGATTTTCAGAACCCAAAAATGTAAATCGCACATGTCATTTAGAGATTACAAATATTTCTCCTCCCTCAGCCTCCCTCAGCCTACATCAGCCTACATCATACACAAACCTCAACTCCTGGTCCTATCAGCAGCCAGTCGGTGTCTTGGTGGGAGGTGAAGTGGTATCCAATCCTTACCGTATGAATTATGATAATACAGGAATGTCATCAACCCTAAAAGAGGTCGATTTTGCATCAGAAGAGGCTTTTTCCACTTAATTCTGAGAAGTAGCCTGCTGCTGGACTCTTGCAGGGAGCAACTAGCAGAGAGGTCTCAATCCTTGCATTGGAGACAGCGACAGGGAAATCTAGAAACTAGCTGGGACCCAATTAGAGGAGCCAGGTGGAGTCTGGGTGAAGGGGAAAATCCATGACTGAAGCCCTTGACCTGATCTGTGCTGTTACCAGAGTAGCCCTGCTGTTTTCCCTTGACCAAAGCCTCCCATGTCAGTACAGATATCCTAAATGCCATCAGAGGTTTGAGGGAAACTGCCAACCTTAATCTCCATCTCACAATGCAGATAGGGGGTGGCACTGAGAAGGTCCTTGGCATATTATATTAAATCCAATTCAAATTAATTACACTATAGGAAATCACTCTATCCATTTAAATTGAAGTGAGTTGGGAACAGCCCACATTCATCCTTTCCATTAAAGTGTAGAGAGGGGGGAAGCTGTTTAGATCCTTAGCACCTTGTATTGAAGTTAAATTAATTAATTCCCATATAGAAAATCACAGAATGATTGTTGTTAGAAATTGATACTAGCAAAGTTCATGCCCAGCGTGTGAGACCCAGTATAGACAATAAAGACTTGGGTGGCTGTCCTTCTGAAACCCCTGACCCATGTACGGTAGTGGGGTGTCCACAATCGCAAAATAAGTAACCATAAACCACTGCTATTCAAGTGAATGTATAGAGTGCAAAACAAAATTTCCCATTGATTTCCTTGCCTCCCAAACCAGAATCCCAAAGCACTGCCTGTCCTTTGAATGTGTGTTGCAAAAGGATTTTCTTCCATTGTATTGTGAATGTTTTCTATTGGTTGATTTGCAATTACATCTGATGTAAGTTGTGACTGCATATTTCAAACATGTGTCATGTCATATGAAAACTGTAAGTCATTTAAACTTGTGATAGTCAATTAGTGCAATACTTTTGAATTTGTGATATTGTGTAGTACCACACTATTGGTGTTTGAGGTTTTTGGTTGATAGTCAGTTTTGTCAAACCTTAAATAAATAGATATATTTTCTTACTATACACTGGCCTGGTTCCTAATCCATTGGTGACATGGGGCATTTGTTGGGGTGCGTGCAAGTCGTGTTGGAGGCCTCACTAAAGTTGAATCTGGATAAACACTTTGGGTGTACATCACCTTGCTTGGGTGGGAAAGGAACTCCCTGAGTTGAGAGTAGCCGCTTAATTAATCGCAACAAAGCTGGGTGCTCGTCCTGGATTTGGTTGAGAATCTTCGCTTATGACAATGCAGTAGCAACAGACTATTCATTTGGGTGTAATTGCAATGAAGTGGATGGAAAGTTGTATTGCATTGTGAAGGTGCCATTCAGACCTGTACCCTGGGTTCCAGGGCGGTGTACAGATAAAACAGTATTGATTTCAAGTTTTCATTGTGAGTGGAAACTAAGCAGGAACAGGGTTGAGATTTCTGCCCTTGCATAGAAAGTACATCAGGTGCAGAACCCATGTCAGAATGAGCACCGTAGAAATCAATATGACCAGGAAACACCTCCTATCCAAATTGTTTATCAAAGGTGAATCAGTAGAACAAGAACATGAAACGTTGCAATCTAGAATGATGAAGGCGGTTAGCTCTGCAAATATTGATATGCGACAGGATAATGGGCTGTTAGATCAGGCCCTGACAACCTTTCACATGACACAGATGAGCAAAAATGAGCAAATTAAAATGGCTCCGCTCACAACATATAGGTACCTCTATATGTTGATCATGGAAGAAAGACACCAGTACAGTGTGGCCTCTGTGCAAAACCAGGCTGAACTGTTGAATTAATCCCAGAGAGTGTTGAAACAATTAGAAGCAAATGCGCAACAGAGCCACAACTCAGAGTCAAAATTAGATATTATTCCACTCAATGAGTTAGTGACACACAGCAAGCAAATGCAGAATGACAGACTCGATGTTCTGTACTGCAAGGGGAATATGAACAATGTGTTCAAAATCTGAGCACAAGTCAACACAAATTAAATGAGCAAGTTGTTCACAATAGAACTTGCTTAGAGGACATTTTCAAAACAGCCAGTTAGTCATTAAGGAGGTTAATTCTCAGGGTGAATTTGATCAGCTGCAATAAGATTTGAACATATTGAAACAGCATAGAGAGCCAGTTGAGGGAAGAAAATTACGCATTGGGCCTCATTACGAGGTTGGCGCTAAAAATCAGCAATTAACAGCATGCCGGTAATAACATGTCCGTCTTGGATCGTCTTGGATCGAACCCGTAAACAGCAGGTGATTAAGAGTGCGCAAGCACGCGCACCCCTGCATGCTGGTAACGGCTGTACCGGCATGACGGTAACGACCCTCAAACCCCCAGATAGCAGCATCAACAAATGTGCACATAACACTTCCGCCCTCAGCAACCCCTAAATAGCGGTACCAGTATTAACATAGTGCTAAGAACGGCCCTGTTATTACCGGACCCGGAAGTAACGTCATCGCACCGGAACGGGAAACGCTTTGGCGGCCATCTTCAAAAACACAATTCATTGCCATCCTCCACATACTGGACCTTAACCACCAGAACTCCTAGCACACCACGGACAAAAATGTCTAAGGCTACCCAGAAAAGCACTTCCCACCTGCGTAAACCACGGTTCAAGGATGACGAGCTGAACATGTTAGCTGACACCATAGTGGCGAATGCTGATGTGGTATTTTGCAGCTACCTCAGGCGTCCAGCCCAGCTGAAGAAGAAGGACATCTGGGAATAAGTAGCCGGAAAGTAAGTGCAGTCGGCACCGCCGCACGCACAGTGTGCGATTGTAAAAAGCGATGGGATGACCTTAGGCTGAGAGCTCGGAACATCTTGTCTGCCAAACAGAGCCAGGGGCTGGCAACAGGTGGAGGACCTCACTTACCAGTGAAATTGGCCAGATGGGAGGAGACTTGCAGCTCAGTGATAGATGTGGAGTCAATTGAAGGAGTCGGTGGAGCTGAGTTTGGCGTTCCAACATCGGCAGATGAAGGTGAGTGTCCCTACAAACAAACAACAACCAATCATCACTGTTGACCACCAAATGTGACAGCAACGCTCGCCAATACATGGCCCATCATGCACACCTACACATATCCATATACACATGCTGGGCACACCACTATCACATCCCAATGCATGCTGCATGCAGCGGCCATACTAGAATACATACCCGACACACAGATGACCTGCACGTGTCACACAGAATGTCAGTCACAACACACATCAAGGCCCAACAGCAGCCACCATGGTGAACACCTGCACGATTGCAAACATAACCCCCCCAACCTTGCATGTACCCAGTCTGCTGCAAAGCCAGGCATGCAACTGATCACATGGCGCCAACTGCACAAAGACAAACGCATGCATGATGCAAGCACCACCATCACTGATGCCCTGCCACTCTCTGTCCCCCACAGGTACGGATGCAGACACCGAAGAAGCACAAGGATGTGCACAATGCACAACACCAGCCAAAAGGGCAAGGGGTCAAGCTGTTGGCACCGGACCATCTACTTCGACTGGACCAGGATGGGCCAAGTGGCACGCAGGACAACAACCAGTGCCCTACCAGCCACACTGCAACACACACAGGACCAGCAGACACCTGCCCCTGCACCCCTGGACACACAATTGACACAGGCCGAGGACACATCTGGCATGGACAATAGGGCACTATTTGTGTGTTGAATGAGAATGTGATAAATGATGGTATATGAGAATGTATGATACGAGTCGAACTGAGGTGTGTGAAGCTAAGTCTGAATGAATGTGAGAAACAACACAACACATCACCCTGTTAAAGCCAAAAACAACTTTAGAATCTGTTTCGATGAGCTTTCCTAATAGAGGTTTCAGTCGTTGCATTTGTTTCTGTCAATGAATTATTTGTTTTAAATGTTTGGTGAAGGACTATCTATTAATATAGTGCCTACACCGATGGTGTTCTTAAAATTTGAGCGTAATTGATAAATAAAATATATATTTTTTCTACTAAGTAGTGTCCATTAGTTTGTTAAGCTTGTGCTCCAAGTGACTATAGGACTTAAACAGAGTATTAAGCTAGTGGGTTTATGACCAGCGTGAAGCAACTTTCGGCACCAGTTCTATTGTCAAAAACTTTAGAAAGGAGAACCCCTTTATGTGAAGGGTATACTGGTGACACATACCCCTTTATCTCTCTTTTTTGTTCTAAAAAATGGACAATGATGGCACAGTCCGCTGCTGCAAGCACAATTGGGGAGATGGCTGCATCGACACAGCATAGTGGCGATGAGGAAGCTGACCTTGACAATTATGGCAATGCAGGACTCGTCCACTCAGAGCCTGTAGGTCAAACACCAACCCCGCAGGTCACCCCACAGGACACCCATCGCCAGGATTCATCCGAACAGGGCAGCCACGGAGAGTGGTCTCCAACATTGCACAGCCCCATATTGCATGCAGTATCACCACGTAACCCACCAACCACCACCCACACTGCCATACGGGACCTTGAGGGATGTCTGTTCAGGATGCAGGGCTGGCAGGAGGAGATGCAAAGCTATGTCAAACAGTACCTTGCTGAAGGGGCATCAACACGCTGTGTCATCCGTGACAGCACTGCGGCCGTAATCCAGGCCATCAACTCAAATGCACAGCAAGTGTGGGATGGATTCAATGCCTTGGGACAGATCCTCACCAGGATTGCTGACAGCATGGAGCAGCGGCAAACTCCGGCTTTGGGGTTGCAACCATCTGGCTCATCCACATCGACCATGCCAGCGAGTTCCAGGCAGACTAGCCCTGTGTGCATGTCCCTGTGAAGTGCACGGTGCTCAGATATCCAACCCCCACCTCCGAAGGGGGGTCCACAGTAGCAGGGCCACCCTGCAGAATCTCTTTAGGAATACATCCAGAAAAATGCTGTGCCATTGTTGGGTGTTAGGGGGAGGGTGGAGGGTGGTGGTGGGTGTAGTACTGGGGGTGTTGAGGGCTGTGGGGGTAGTGTGGGGGTTGTATGGGGGTGTGTAGGGGGCAGGTGGAAGGGTTTATGGGGGTGTGGATTGTTAAATCATGTTGTACAAAACATCACTTTAATACACCTGTTGTGTACAAAACATCACATGAGTGGACATTGCTTCTTTGGTGTTTGTCAATTTATTGCTTCATAGTGCACTGTGCCCATATACCCACACACCCAGTGCCCACAGTTCCCAATACATGGCATCTTTTGCATCCCTGTGCATCAGAATGATTGGTCTATGACCAATTGGCGCACTGCGCGACCCTCAAGTGTATCGCGTACTGGCCTATGTCCAACATCTACTCCTTCCTCTCCTTCTACTTCAGCAGGTGGTGGCAGCTCCATGTCAGGTGGCAGGGGTACGTTCTGCCAGATGCACATGTTATGCGGCATTTCACATACCATGATGATCTTGCCCACCTTCTCAGGCCTCTATATGAGTGCCCCCCCCCGACCTGCTGAGGCAGCGAAACCATGACTTCAACAGGCCAAACGTCTGCTCAATAACCACACATATGCATGTATGTGCACGATTGCAGTCGTGCTCATGCCTGATCTGTGGATTCCTGACAGGGGTGAGTAGCCACACCTTCAGAGGATAGCCAGCATCATCTGCATGGGAGCAAACGGAGGTATGTGTAAGGATAATGCTCAGTTGCCATGTGTGCTCAGCCTGTACATCTTAAGTTCACATGCACTATCCTGTCAATGGCAGCCACATCCACATGACTATCAGCCCTGTACAGTACATGCCAATCCATAGTGCGAGCCTTGGGTAACATACATGACTTAGGGGCCTAGACATTTAAACCACCAGGCCGCCCGATGCATTTTGGCTAGGTCCATTATGTACGCACATGGGAGGGCTGTGTGGCTGGGGATAACTCAAGATACTTTCAGGCCCCCCCATCCCTCTCCTCCCATTGCCCAGAGGGCATTCCCCTTGCATATGCATGTAGCACCCCCATCCCTCTCCTGCCATGGCCCAGAAGGCAGACTCACCCAATAGCCAGCCATTTCGTACGACGTCTCCTTCCATGTAGCGCGGTAGTGAGGAGTTCCGCAGCACCATGGCATCATGCGTGGATCCTGGGTATCTGGCACAGCAATGAGTTATTATCCGGCTGGCATCACACACCATCTGCACATTGATGGAGTGGTATAGCTTCCGATTGCGGTACACCACCTCCACGGCATGTGGGACTACCAACTCTACGTGGGTGCAGTCGAGGGCACCAATTACTTGCCTGCCAGTGCATGGAATGCTTTTTTGGTGGCATTTGCCTCATGTGGTGTCCATGGTAGGGATATGTAGACACTTGCGTGCTTCAGTAGTGCATCCAGCACTTGGTTTAGCACAACACAGAAGCCCACTGTGTGTTGGTAAGTGCCTGTGGCCAGGAAGTGGAGCACAGATGCAACCTTCAGCAGAGGGGGGATGGCTGTGTGGATGTTGATCAGGCTGACCAAGCCTTTCTGTATTCCACTATTTTTGGTGATGGTGTGCTTGTCCAGCCGGTACAGGGTGTGGATCTGTGCTGGGGTTAAGTCAAATGGATTGGCCCTTATACGTGGAATTGATGGCTGTCTGTGGGGAACAACTACATGCACTGGTGGGATATGCTGGGCCAGTCTCACCCTCCTTCTCCTCCTGTGTCTCCTCTGCATTTCCTGTTGTACTGCCTGCTCAAGGAGTAGCAGTGCAGGCATGTCCTCCCCAGTATGGCAAGTGCAAGTGGGAGCATTTTGGTTTGGAAAGGGGTGTGGTGTGTGGGTGTGCTCCTTTTGTGCTGGCCCTGACTCCATTGCCTCCACCTGTGCTGATTGTGTGCCCATGTGGCACTTGGTTACACAGCAGATTGATGTTAACGGGTGATCCGTGATGCCAGTATTGCTGGCATCATGGTAGCCCTTCTTACTGGCATCTCGATGCCGGTATGTACATGTCCTTGCGACTTGTGGTGTCCTCTTTGTTGCGGGATGCCGGTAATTCGAGCACCCCACCAGAGAAGCTGGATATGCAGGGTGGCTGGCTGACACAGGTGTTTGGTGGGAGCTGTCCTGAGCACACCAACATGGCTGCCAAGACAGAACCTATTATGTAACTTAAGATGGCCCCCAGCAGGTCTGATGATCTGACATCCCTGGTGGTCTAGGTTAACAGGGTGCAACCCGTGGCTATAAAACCACACCACCCTGTGCTTAGTGTTTCTCCTGCTACCTACAAGAGCAGTGTAATGCTTGTCGTTCCTGTATTCCACGTGCACAGAGACTTTAGCCTACCGGTGCATGCCAAGACTCATCCTCAGTCATACTTAACAGCGACTTCAGCGTAAGAGTTCCGCTTTATGCCTCCATCTTGAATTTCACTTTGAACCGCAGCTCAGACTCACCTGCAGCCATCTATTTTCACAGACTTCACCATAAGAGTTCCGCTTCCAGCTTCTGTCCTGATACGCATTTGGGATAATCGCCGAGCGAAGTCCGCAGAAATCGCAGCTTCTGAAACAAGAAAACAAACAGAAAGAGACAGAATGTAACTATCGAAACCCACCCGAGTTCCCCATTCAGCACAACTTTACCTGAACAGAAGATCAGCGACTCCACTCACTTCTTGTAGCCTACGAGACCCGCATCTGGGGAAAGGAATATGAAGAGATTTGTTAGAGTGCACCGTGCCACCCGACAAGAACGAACAGCATGAAAAACTATGCGCTTAATGCTGCAAGCTGTAAGCCTCTAAAGGGATGGTGCCATGTTGTACAAAGACTTGCCTCCACACCTTCAGTATCCAGTGCATTCCAGCTGGCCTGGGCCAATACTGACAGTGAAGCAATAGTAGTCGGATGCTTACCTGATTTCTCCAGCTTGTCCTCTCCTTCCAAATACGGTGAGCAGAACCGCCTGCATGCCAGCCAGCCTATCTAAGGGGAACACAAGGAGGAGGGGGAGGAAAGCTGGGGGACACATGCTGATTATCTGCACTTACTTACCTCTAGGTCTTCAACAAGACCCCCCTCTCACATCTTACCAGAGGTTCCAAGTTCTACCAGGTCCCTCCATCACCACTGCTCTCTGATTTTTGATTCTTAAGCGGACCAGTGGGGGAAGGAGTGGCTTGGGCATTCACCATAAGTGTTACAATTAGCCTCCTGAAAAGGAAACAATCTGAATATGCGCAGATGATACAAGCCTCATAGTACGAACATGAGTCCCATTGTGAAGAGAACAAGGGACTAAGAGACAGATTCATGGCACAAAGTAAAGTGCTGGAAGTCACTCAAACACTGGTGTCAGAATTGAAAACTCAGGCCTCTGTATATCATCAAGAGATAGGAACTGTGAAAAACAAATGTGAAAGGTTGGAAAGTGAAATAACCAAATAGAAACAGGCTTTGAGGAACCCCGACCAGTCAGGGTATCAAAAAGCACCCTCCAATTATGGAGTGATGACCTCCTTACCAGGGATGTCAAGCCAACTCACCACTTCATATGTATGGGGTGCAGCTGACTTCATACATGCCAGTTTTCAAGAACAGGGAAACAGGAGGAAGCTGGACTCAAACAGGCCTAGACCAACTGAGCCAAAGTCCCATGCTTATCAGATATTGATGAATATTCATCTCTACCCAGTAGAAGGGAAGGTGGCTGGACCAGAGGGCCCTGGGAATTTAAAAATACCCTGGCATAATCATCTGACCAGGAGGGCTCCTATGATGAAAAGATCAGGGAGTTAGACTGGCAAACATTGATGTTATAAAGAGACTAACTGGTCCACTTTGCAGAAAGAAAAGGACCAGAATTTAGGCCTCAAAAGAGCATCTTAAAAACCTCCAGACATTCAGGGAGGTGGGGGGAAAAACCCACCATACCTGGAAGGAGGGATGAGGAAGATGAGCACTCCCCTGCGCGAAAAGAGGAGTACAAAGGAAATGCCCGTGTTAGCTCACAGCACCACAGTGGATAAGAGCCCAGACTCCGTTATTCTGGGATAAGTCAGAGGGTATGTCAACTCTGGTACAGGGCAAAATAAAGTCTGCCAAACAGAAGAGAAGTCTTGTGAAAGACCCAATTCTGCAGATAAAGGCCACAGAGAGCTTTATGACTCCTTACCATAAGAGTGCCAAATAGTCAGTATGGAAGCATCTACAGCTTTTTGATCAAATTATGATTTAATTTGGTATTAAGAATGATAGAAACTGGGGACATTTTTCCCTGAATACTCCAGCTTCTTTACAGGGCTGGAGGACGAAGATCACCAAAAATGGTCCAACTACAAGGCGCCCATTCTGAAACACGTCTCCATTCATAGAAAACCTCAGGAGGCCCATAAGGCAGCCTACAACCTGCAGTGTAGGGAAGATCAAGCACCTATAGAGTTTGTGCAGGAGCTCCAGCGAACATCTACCATCAACACAAACTTCCATGACCTCCCGAAATACATTATGACTCAACTAGTGAGGGATTTCCATGAGGGTATGACCCTGAATTGGGTGATATAACAGGCCATCCAGATTTATGGTGTCCAAAAGCCCTCTTCAAACAAAAACAACCCGTAAACCCCCCAAATCATCAAACACACTGAGGCTACAAAGGTAGCAGAGGTGAAAAATACATCCTCATTGGACTTGGAAATGGGGGGGGTAAAAATACTCCTCCCACCAACAAGCAGAATGAGAGGCAGAGGAGACCCTCGGATCCAACCCAATTGGGTGGTAGCCAAGCAGGGTAGCAGACCAACGCTCGATCTGACCCTGCCACCTATATCGGTCCAAGATACAAGCATAACAGACCGATCCTGAGCTATTTATGGACTCCTCCGGCACATGGGGGGGTCAATCAGGTAAGTACTGCCCAAGGAAACTTCCCTCAAAATTTACCTCAGAACTTCCCTCCGCAGGGAAGAAATAGACCACCCCCAACCTAAGTTTCTTTCCCAGATACCCTTCGAAACACATTTTACAGAATAACCGAAATCAGGGAGAAGGGACACAATATATGATATGATATGACATGGCATTTATAATGTGCCTATACACAAGTATTTCAGGCGCGAGGGAGACCTAGGGTGGAAGGCTATCAGTGAAACTCGCAATACTTGAGCTACTCCGGGAACAGCAAAGGTATGAACCCAGATCTCCTTACCAACCAGAATAAAATGTCACAACTGGAGCGACAAGTTCAACAACTCACTCAAGACTTAGAGTGCATGTTGAGGCCTCAGCAAAAGCATCAACTGGAAACTGCTGCCAAGAATAACTCAACACCCGGGTCTGGTGCCCCAGAGCAATGATGGGAAGAAACCTCTGAGAACCAACAGGTTCCAGAGGAGGGGGTCCAGGTGGAACAGAGATGTGGAGCCCTAGAGGAAGCTTCCTTTCCCATTGGAACAAAACCCCTGGAGAAATCTGAGCCTGAACATACATCCTCTACCCCTGAAATGCTAGAACCTAAAGAACAGAAGGTAAGAAGGAGAAATTGAAAGTCAAAGACAACCCACTTTGTGGAGGAAGTCTGTATCATCCCTTTTGAAGGAGAAGAATCCCTGGAGGATTCAGGGAAGAAAGCCTTCTCTTTTAGGGATGGGGATTCCCTCCCAAACAAAAATAGGTCTCAAAAGACCCTGATTTAGACTGGGTAAGTGTGTAACTGACACAGAAAAACCCCAACAAGGTCACCCAGATGACCCCGAAAGCACTGAGGTATCCTCTCCCAAACAGGATTGAGTAACTGTATCCAGGAAAAATGGGAAAGCAAAGAATTGTGGAGAAAAGGGGACTTCCGAATCTCAACTGTTTCTAGGTGCAAAATCTTTTTTACAGATTCCCAGACTCCGACATACAAATGTGTCCCAGATCACACAATGTCTGAGTTCAATATGAAAAAAGTTAACCGGCAAGCTGGCACAGAATGCACATTTTCATTGCCCCCTTGAGAAGAGAGAATGAAGATATTATGCTTCTATCAAGGTGCAGGGTCAGTGTGCATTATCAGCGCTGGTGGACACTCGATCCCAAGCCACCATCCTGTCCAAAAGGCCTTTGACCAACTAAATTCTGGAAGGGGAGAGACCCACCAAATTCCCCTCACAACTCCAAAGCTTTGACGGGAATGATATTTGACTGGCACATGCCACATGATTGAACAACGGTCCGACAAAATAGAATTCCATTTTAGGAACAATCAAGTCCCAGACATAACCGTCATCTCTGTAGGAGAACAGACTGGTGATGGGAACCCTCCTCCATTTTTAAAAATCAACCTCCCTCCCAGTTTTAAGAGGCATTCCACACTGGAGGGAAATACCCGGTAGTTTGATAGCAATTCACAATCAGAGAAAAACCGAAATCCCATGACAAAAGATGATGAAACACCAGCTCAAAATTTGACAGTCATCCAGATAAAGGGTGAACTGCTGTTTTTCCCCATTCAGATAAATGAGGGGGAGGAGCTAGTTCTCACCAGGGTATGCCTGAATATTGGAAGAAGCTTCATCAGCAAAGCATTATTCATGAAACTCCCTAAATATCAGACCATTTCCACATTTAAATTGATTGATAAGTTTGAAATGGGCCTGGAAACTCCAACTTCCAAGCATCTGCTGCATAGCAGGTGTGTGCTAAAAATGTCCATTGGCGGCAAATGCATAGAACATAATTGTTGGGTTGTGAGAGATGTTCACTCTGCCTTTTACTTAGGCAGTGACATTTTCAATCGATTTGCAATTTATTTGGACACAATTAATAACAAAACCGGTCCCGAGTGGGGGGTAACCACATGGGCTTTGGCAACACTGAGAAAGCATTCCAGTCATATCATTTGCTGCTGTATGCAGTTGTAGTTGAAGTGAGAGAAGAGGTTACCATTCCAGGACAAGTGCGACAATTTACAATTCGCCTAAAAATTAAGCGAGGACAGAACCTCAAAAACTAGGACGCCTATATAAATTTGAATTATCATCTCCAACAACAAGGTTTGTGTCTACATCTGACAACCCTAGTTGACCTAGACCGCGACAACATTTGAATATTGGTGGACATTAGTGACCCTCTCACTTTGGGTGCAGACACCTGTATTGGATTGGCAGTTGATGCCCAGCATATTCTATTGATTTAGGTAATGAGATTATTGTACCAATCTCAAATTACTGCTTCCATATGGACAATTGTATTCCTCTGGAACAGATTTTCACCAGGCAAGGGGGGAATTTCTTGGTGTACTCCTCCTGCCCTTATGATGTGGAAGAGGTGACCTGTGACATCAGGAAGGCTGAGATGGCATTCCAAGTCGAGAGTGACTACCGCCCTTCCTTGGAACCTCACGTCCAGGCCAACAGCATAACAAGATATCTCTCCAACCAACTGGAGGATTGCACCGAAATTGCCAAGACAAAGGTCTTTCCAGGCTTTAAACAGATGGTCGAAGAACAAACCAATCTCCCTTATGCCTGTGAGACAGAGGAGCAAAAACAGCAGTTAAAACAGGTGTTTCTATATTTTCAGGAAATCTTTGCAGTGGAGTCATATGATTGTGGATGAACGGAGATGTATTCAACCACCATACCCACGGACCCCAAGATGGCTCCAGTATTTGTGAAGCAATGCTGCTTGTCTCTAGCATCTATAGAGTCATTCACAGAGATTATTTGCCCAATCCACAATGCCTTTAACAACCCAGATATTGGGGATACTCAAACCTAATGGCCACTGGGGCCTTTGTGCAGACCTAAGGGAGTTAAATAAACAGGTCCACTTGTCAAGATGGCCCCTTACCTACATTGATCAGGGATTAGTCCAGATCCAAGGGTCAAAGATGCATACCGTCACTGACCTGACCAATGGTTACTGGACAGTACCCGTAAGTAGGGAAGACCAGTACAAGCTTTCCTTTACCTTCGGGGGGCCGTTCACCAGGTCCCAAACCCATGGAAATAATGAACTCTCAACTGCCAAGTGGAGTAAAGAAACCCCAGATGCAGATCTGATTACTGCCTACAAAGAGGGTCCAGTTACTGCGGAATTCTATCAGCATATTGAAGACCCTGTGCATTTTCCTCTGACAGAATCCAATTATATAGGGAAGGAGGATCTCTGGGTGTTGATGAGGTTTTCCAAAATGTACTGAATCCAAGAAAGTTTGTTGGTACGGAGTTCTCTATTTGTATGTGACCAGTAGGTGGGACCTACCTCATTCCGAAGCCTGATGTTAAGCCATGCCCATGACACGGCCACTGTCGGTCATAGGGGGTTTCATACAACATTATCAATATTGTGCAAGGTAAAAATGTGGCCATCCATGGGCCAGGATCCCGACATCTACTTAAAAGGGGTGTCTTGTGTGTGCTCAGTTTCAGCTAAATTCTCTCACACACAGAGCTTCCCTACAGAAAAGGGGAATGACACTGCCTTGGTTGGATGTGCAAGTCATTTTCATGAGGCCTGTGATTCGCTCCTCTAGAGAAACAAATACATGTTGACTCTAACATGCTTGTTTAGCGAGTGAGTAGAATATCTTCTGTCCCTGAATTCTAAGGAAGATAGCTGATGCAATAATGATCAATCACATCTTCTCTCATTTCTGCCTTCCCCAAAGGATTGAGTCAGACCAAGGAAGTCATTTTACCAGTGAGTTGATGACCAAGATGTGGGAGATACTAAAGGGGAAAGAGAAACCTCCACATTGCCTACCACCGAGCATTGACTGGGGGAGATGAAAGGTTCAATAAAACAACTGTGGGCATCTTTAAGAAGTTTCTGGCAGACTCTGGACCGAGTTGGGACATCCGATTACTGCTTGCCCTAGTGGCCATTAGTTCTACACCATCTTCTGCAACCCAAATGTCTCCATTTGAGCTCATGATGAGACAGAACATTGTGCTACCTCAGCACCTGCTCTACAGAACTCAAGAGCAGACACTGATCAATGCATCCAATACCCATGAGTACATGGAGAATTTAAGGAAACACCTTCAGCACGCCTTGGCTTACATTCATCGCAATTCAGAAAAGTTAGACGAGTGAATGAAGGCCTACTATGACTTAAAAACGACCACGGTGCCTTCGAAATTGCTGATAAAATCTCACCTGTTGCTTATAAGATTCACATCCCTAAAGAAGAAAATATGGAAGAGAAATGGGTCCATATCAATCAATTGAAGACCTGTCACCTCAGACAGGCTCTATGACTGATTTAACTACTCAGTAAGGGTAGAGCCCATCAACCATCTGAAGAATGAAAGGCAAAGATGGAAATCCAGATTGCACATTAACAGGTAGTAAATAAATTCATAATTATAAGGAATGTACCAAAATTAGAGAAAGAGAATATTGTCGGATTGTGTATGTCAAGTGAAATGAAAGTTACCCTTTTGTTGCAATGTATAAACTGTTTGTTCTCAATTTGTATCCCTATTTACCAGGGAAAGAAGTACTGTATAAAATACTTAACCATCCCTTTTATTCTCGGCAGATTCAATAATGCCTTACCTTCACAGCTGGGGAGGCTGCAGTTTCCAAAAAGGGAGGGGTTCATGACCAAAACACCAAAATCTGAAATGAGTGGAGTGCAGACTAGAGTGCCACTCCCTCAGGACAGGAAAAAGAGCGGACGTGTTGAAGTCACCTGAATCAAAGAACATGGGGGGGACTTTTGAGGTAAAAAGACAGCCCCAGAGCGACAGAGGTTATGGAATTTCATTGAAATATAAAGGCCAATACAAAACAGTGATTGAGCCTAGTGAATGAGCTAGAATGGTCCTCCCTCCATTTTCTTAGAATGTGTAGACATTCAGCAGAAGAAAAGTGAGACTTAGAACTGGAAATGTTGTTAATTGTGTCAAAAGGATTCCAAAAGACATGTGGCACTTCAGATGCTGACTTTGTTTGAAGGCACATGTGACAGATTTTAGGTTGTGGAAGTGCACATGGAAGGAAATAAATACAATTGAACTACTGTGCATTTGGAAGCTAAAAAAGGAGGAATGATGCCTTACATTTGAAAAATTAAGTAGAACGACACATTGCCTTCATGAGGAATAAAGAGACTTCATTTCAGCACAGAAAATGACAACATTTATTGGGAAGGGCCTATTTCATTTTTGTAGCACATCTTGTCAATTGAAAACTGTATTTTCTGAAGGATAGGTTCAGCTGGTATTTTTCCCACTAAACTGAAAGGGCTTTGCCTTTGCAAATGTGAACTCAAGGCCTTTGGCCGAGGAACCCTATTAGAACAAGGCATGGTAGTCAATTTAAATGCTTAAATATACAAAGAAGTAGATTGAAATTATGGGATTTACAGGTAACATGACCAACAGAAATTACCTTTAAGGTCGGGTTCCCCATAAAGTGTGCATTAGCTCTGAACAAAGACCTTTGAAGCGCAGGAGAAGACGGTAGAATAAATATTGGACAGCCATATGTCCTGATATGGTCATACAAGAAACATGAAACTGCTTAGGGTGATCAGAAATTAAACTCCCAAAATAGGCCTTTATGCTGGAAAAGCTGGATCAGTAGAGGCATACTACATGTTTATGATGTGTGGCGAAATGGTCGCATGATCCCCTTTGACCAACTGAGAGTGTCCTTTGGGATTGGGGCTAGAGAAAGGGTTCGTTATGAGAGTTTGAAAGCCCTTCTGATAGAAAGGACTGGAATGCTGGATGGGGTTCTGAAGGAGAGGCCTTCCATCTGTGTGATTCTTCGTATAGCCCCGTGTGCTGTTTCCACGTATATGCGTCTGATGCCGATGGTAGAGACAGAGGTGGAGGCTTGGGATAAGCTTCCCCAAGCTTGGATGATTGATCTTGGGGTTGATATCTCTGAGAATGAATGGAACTGTTTGCTTCGTGTGGGGGTTCAGGCGAAAATGGATTTGCAATTACGGTACATTATACAAAGGATCCTTTGTAGATTGTACTGGTCACCGTCCAAGATGGCTAAGTTGGGGCTTTTAGATACTGATTCTTGTTGGGGTTGTGGATGTAGCGGGGGGTCCCTGATGCATATGCTGTGGGGACACTCCAGAGTATCTGATTTTTGGTCTGCTGTCTTGCATAGACTAGATATTGTGGCGGAGGAGAATCTCCCATGTACTTTCGCTTCTACCATCTTGTCATCCAAGGGAGGGAGCGGGGATAGAGCCAGGGATAATACGGATTGGATAAATAGGGTTTTGGTGCTAGTGGCAAAGCAAATATTACGTGTTTGGAAGACAAGAAAGAAGCCTAAGGTTGAGGAGTGGTTGTTGGATGTACAGACCTTGTCGAATTATGAAAAAGTTATGTTCTTCAAACAGGGTAGGGAGGGTCGCTACTCTCGGATATGGGAACCTTTTAACGATTTCTATGGCTAGAGAAGTGTGTCTGATTTTGGCTGTTTGCTGTTTTGATAGGGAGGGAAGGTTTTGTGGAGGCTTGGGGCTGCGAGTTGTATGTTTTATTGTTGTCTTGTCTTGTTTCTTGAGTTTATAGTTTGATTATAGGATTGTAACTAGTGTTTCATTTTAGTGATTGGTTGCTGTATTTTTTATGAATTCTGCTGGATTTCTGTACTAACCCACATGTTATGAATTTTGCAATCTGATTGTAATTTAGTGTCATTGGAATACATTTGTTCTTTTACTTCAAATTATTGAATACAATGGTTTAAAAAAAAGAAATTAAACTCCCTTTCATATAATGCATTGCCATATTTTTTACATTGAACACATATTCCTGAATACCAAATGCATTGTGTGTTCCCTCTAGCCCATCCCAGGTTCATTTTAAAGGGGATAAAAAGCTAGTTGGGACCATCCACACATGACATTTTTGTGATGTACATAACTTAAGTTATGAGAAAATTATTATTCTGGCAATTTCATAACTCTGAGGAATTGGAAATATTGATAGAGGGATAGACAGTGAAATTAATGTTGGTAGTATGCAGTGACAGAGTTATAACTATTATGGTGTAGCCACAAAGCTTGAAAAATTGTGTCTCCGCTCAGGGAGGGTGTACCAAAATAAAATTAGTATTTTCCCACTCAGCATAAAATGTACAATAAAAACATTTATAGATTCATGTAGTTATCTTAAAAATTAGAATAGCTGCCATGTTGTAAGATTTTCAGAACCCAAGAAGGTAAATCCCACATCATTTTGAGATGACAAATCTTTCTCCTCCCTAAGCCTACATCAAACACAGACCCCAACTCCTGGACCTATCAGCAGCCAGTGGGCGACTTGGTAGAAGGGGAAGGGAAAGTGCTAGCCAATCCTTACTGTGGGAATTATGATAATATAATAGTGTCATCAGCCCTACAAGAGGTCAATTTTGCATTAGAACAAGGCTTTATCCGATTGATTCTGAGATGTAGCCTGCTGCCAGACTCTTGCGAGGAACAACTAACACAAACTTCAATCCTTGCGTTGGAGACAGTGACAGGGAAATCTAGAAGCTAGCTTGGACCCAATCAGAAGAGCCAGTGGTACTCTGGATGCAGGGGAGCATCCTTGACTGAAGCTCTTTACCTGATATGTGCTGTTCCCAGAGGAGCCCTGCTGTTTTTCCCTGACAAAAGCCTCCCATGTAAGTAGAGATATCCTAAATGCCATCAAATGTGGGAGGGGGAAACTGCCAACCTTAAAGCCTTAATCTCCATCTTGCACAGCCTGTGAAGGGAATGGGTGAGTACAGGAATGCCCTTGGCATATTGTATTAAATCCAATTCAAATTAATCCCACTATAGAAAATCACCCTATCCTTTTAAATTGAATTGTGTTTGGAACAGCCCGCCTTAATCCTTTCCATTAAATTGTGCGTACCGGGGAAGCTGGGTAGATCCATATCACCTTGAATTGAAGTTAAATAATTTAATTCCCATATAGAAAATCACGAGATGAGTATTGTTATAATTCTAAACTAACAATGTTCATCCCCAGTGCATTAGAGCCGGTATAGATAATAATGTCTTGGGTGACTGTCCTTCTGAAACCCCTGATTCCTGTACCGAATGAGGGTGTCCATAATCCCAAAATAGGTAACCCTAAAATGCTGCTATTCAAGTAAATGTAGAGGGTGCAAAATGACATTTCCCATTGATTCCCTTGTATCCCAAACCAGTTACCAAGCATTACATTTCAATTGTATGTGTGTTGCAAAACAAAATTTCCCATTGATTCCCTTGCCTCCCAAACCAGATCCCAAAGCACTACCGGTCCTTTGAATGTGTGTTGCAAAATGATTTTCTTCCATTGTATTGTGAATGTTTTCTATTGGTTAATTTTCAATTAATTCTGATGTAAGTTGTGACTGCATATTTCAAACATTTGTCGTGTCATATCAAAACTGTAAGTCATTTAAACTTGTGTTAGTCAATTAGTGCAATAGTTTTGAATTTGTGATATTGTGTAGTGCCACACTATTGGTGTTTGAGGTTTTTGGTTGATAGTCAGTTTTGTCAAACCTTAAATAAATAAATATATGTTCTTACTATGCACTGGCCTGGTTCCTAATCCATTGGTGACATAGTGTTTTTGTTGGGGTGAGTGCGAGACAGGTTGGAGGCCTCACTAAAGTTGAATCTGGATAAGCGCTTTGCGTGTGCGCCACCTTGCTTCGGGGGGAAGGAACTCCCTGAGTTGAGATTGACCGCCTAATTAATCACGACATGGTGCAGCTCCTCTGACTAAAAAACAAAAGGAGAGGTGGGGCACACTGCTCTCATTCCTTTGGTGCGCCCCAACTGTCCTTTTTGTTCCTAAATCAAAGGCTCCAACCCCTGCCAGTAGGCTGCATGTGGTGTTTGCAACCTGTGATTAAGGAACAAAGGAGAAGAGGAATGCACTGCTATCATTTATTTAGGTGTGTCTGTCTCCCCATTTTAATAGTAGCAGTGTGGCCCAGCTTTCCTGCTTGTCTCCCACTGCTTGGAAGCCAAGCAATTGCCGCCCCTCAAATCGACAATGTTGACTGTAGTTAGGGGGCATAGACTTAGTACAGGTGGATGGGTTGGCAGGAAAGGGCCCCCCAAAACCCACCCACCCATACTTAGGCTACACACCCTAACTAGTGCGTCACTTGATGCTGCCTCCCACTTAAAACTCTCATTGCATTGACACAAACGTATGGATCAATCTACTCACGAGACTTACTGCATGTGGAGCACTCTATGTGAAAGGATTCTGCCGATAGTTGACACGCAGCACTATGCAAATGTCAAATAATTTCATCATGGCGCGCATCATGGGAGTGCTTCAGGAGTGCTGGTCAGCTGAGAGACTCTGCTACGTGCTTTGGATCTCTGTCGGCAGTAGCATGAAACTGACTTTCCTCCGTGCTGTCTTGTGGACTGATTCGACTTGCTGACTTGATCAGCTAAGCCCCGCCTTTGACTCCCAGCAGGCACTACATATTCACATGATCACGCGCAACCCACGCATGCATTGAGGGAGTGCTGCTCGGCTGAGGGACTCTACTACAAACTTTGGATCTCTGTCGGCAGTAGCCTGAAACTGATTTTCCTCCATGCTGTCCTGTGGACTGATTTGATGACTTGGTAATTGTCCTTTCACATCAAACGCTCAGTAATTGAAAGACTTTGCCTGGTATTTGAACAATATCTCCGTTTACTTTGTAGATCAGCCAAGCCCCGCCTTTGACTCCCAGCAGGCACTACATATCTGCGTGCACACGTGCAAAGGGCGTGCGCATCGTGGGAGTGCTTCAGGAGTGCTCTTCGGCTGTTCAGCTGACCAGTTGACAGCAGACAGTCACCTGATTCTTACACTGCTTGGCTGATGCTACTTCTTACTCACGCAGTAAGTTGTTGGACTGACCACACCACACCAATTTGTTCATGGAACCATTCACTCTTAAAACAGGTATGCCTGTAATTCCAGCCGTAGCACGCCAACCAGCTTGTCTTGCCTCGCTTGCAACGCCAGTCTGCTTGGCAGCAAATACAAGTGAAACCGGCTCTTCCGTGCGCATGGTTCCTTCTAAGAAACGAAAGAGATCAAAATCCCTGGTCATGGACATTAGAAGCTACCATATATGCCTGTAATAAAACGGAAGAACAACTTACAAACGGCTCCCCAGAATTGCAGTGCAAAAAGCGTACCAACCAAGCTAGCTTGCCTGCTTTATTGACCACAATTTCGGACGAAGATATGCTCGTGCAATCTTTCTATCCCATGGTTTTGTCGGCAGATAGTGGCTGCATAAAGGACCCCAGTGACCCCCCCTATAAAAGTGGTCACACATCCTCAAGTCGCCCATAAGTTATTGTTACATAATGTGCCTGCCCAGAAGGCTCTGCCATTATATTCACAAATCCTGAAAGCCCATGTTGCTAGGAGCTCGGAAAGGACAGTGAGCTAACATGCACACAGGGAGGGGAGAACATTGCTGTGTCGAGCAAAGGCTATGTTCACTCCTGGATCTGCTGAGATGAAAAATGGTGCCTTTCATCATGACGATGCATAGTACCCGTGGATTTTCAACTATATCATCAACAGGGGACTTCGACGTCACCCATGCCCCGTTGCTTCTTCATGACATTTTGCCACATGAGAGTGTTGTCTCAGAGACTCAAACTGAAGACTGAATAGTCCCCTGCGTTATACGCCGATACCCCAAACTCGTTACGCATTGATAATGTTATTCGAGGCATTACTTAAAAAAGTGACCTCCATCATGACTTACTGGTAAAGCTCGATTATAATCTTGACCTGATAGCAGGAGAGGGGTGGACTGGCCTATACGGAACTCTGGAGATTTCCCCGTGGGCCTCTGCACCCTGGGCCTCTTTTCTGTGGTATTTCCAAATTTTCTCATAGGAAAAGCATTGGGCTTGCTGAAAATGTGTCATTTGGGGCCACTTTGAACTTTATTTCCAGGGCCTCTTTTGGTCCCCAGTAATTATTTCCAGGGCCTCTTTTAGTTCCCAGTCCAGCCCACAGAAGTAAAATTAGACGCCGGAACAGGTCTTTTTGCCACATTACCAATTGTAAAGCAAACAAATGCTCTCCTCCAGTTGCCCATTTGGCTAATGGTGCTGAATTGCAGCATCAGGCCCATTCAAATCTGCCAGCCCTCGTGATGGACCAGGTGGTGGGAGATGCTGATGTCATCTCACCTGCTATATGTATTGTTGTTGATGACTCAAGTGTTAACACTTTCCAAGATGAGCTGTCAGGCGACGGGGCTGCTAACGATATAGACCCCAAGCAGCTCGCAGCACCTGTAGACGACCAATTTCAGGTATTCCAAATGTCTTGCAAGAAAAAGAAGCGCACAACACGGTTAATTATTGGCTCACATACTTGGCAAAAGAAGCAACCTCAACCCAAAAATCAAACAAAACAAAATGTAGCTTGTAAGCCCTTAAAAAGCCACATAAAGTAATTTATCAATGCTCTTTACACCCAAGCCAGAGACAAAGTGGCAACTTCGAAACCAAAGAAAATCATGTAAAGAAACAGACCCATTGGCTCCCAAGTGTTATCATTAGGGAGAAGTCGGCCGAATCCTCTCCCTTGAATGATTGTATGAATAATTCCACATACTCCGCATCATCTCTACCATACATGCGTTATAATGTTAAAATCATTGATACAACTCTTAGTGACCACAACATTCTACAAATTAAACTTGCAAGAGCGCAACAACCTCCACGGCAAATGTATGGTCATCAGGTAACTATTACTCAAGGTCGTAATAGAATCAATTGGCACTGGCCCATGCTTCATTATCTCGCTGCGAAATGAAGTAACCAAGAGGATGCCATGCACACTGAGCCCATGCTTGAATACACGCACTTCAAGTATTATAGCGCAAAAAGTAGGCATATCTATACAATATAAACATAAACATCCCTTCGACCAGACTCTAGCTGAGGCCAAACAAAACTTCAAAAAGACAGACGACTATGAAAGGGATTGACACCTAAGACTGAAAGCAGAGAAATTGGCAACCTACACACCATACATAGGAACTTTGTTTGCCAGTAAAAAGCAATAAAGTGTCAGGCGGACAATGAAAGTATGTTATCTGTGATTGTGACTAAATCTAGCAGTGCCATTTGGGGCCTTTTGAACCAAACACTGAATTCTAATTCAGGTCTAATGTTGAATTCGGTCTCTGAAGCAGACTGAAAAACATATTATAATGCAATCTATGCAGACCCTGAGCACACTATATCAGCCGTTTCCTTGAAAGATGAGCAGCCCGAGACAAAGTTTGATGCAGGAGTGGACTGGGAACTAAAAGAGGCCCTGGAAATAATTACTGGGGACCAAAAGAGGCCTTGGAGATCATTTTCAAAGTGGCCCCATATATTTTCAGCAAGCCCAATGCTTTTCCAATTAGAACATTTGGAAATACCACACAAAAGAGGCCCAGGGTGCAGAGGCCCACCGGGAAATCTCCAGAGTTCCCTATAGGCCAGTCCGCTCCTGGTTTGATGTGTTAGACATAAAGCTCTTGATACAAAAATAGAGCACGTCCCGAGTGCCTGGCTCGGATGGGCTCTCTAATGTGGTACTAAAGGCACATCCAGAGGAATGGGCTAGAATACTATACATGGTGTTCAGTAGGATTACAATCACAAGTATTATACCAGCATCATGAAAACGCTAAATAATAGTACCAGTATTTAAAAAAGGCAATAGGCAGTTACCGGTAAATTACCGTCCGCTGGCACAACTTAATATACCAGGGAAACTATATGCTAGAATCATTCTTAAAGATCTAAATAAGTGTCTGATAGCTGCTAATCAAACGATCCCCACCAGTCAGGATTCGTCCGGGGTTTATATATTGGCATAAAGTTAATTATATTATCTGGTCTGAAAAAACAAAGCCAAAATGCTAACCGGCCTTTATATCTAGCTTTCGTAGTTTCTGTGTCGCGTTTGACTCTATATCACGTAAGATACTATGGTCAAAACTGATTAAAGTAGGTTGTCCGAGGTATATACTGCATATGATACAACCTTTCTATTCAGATACTTCTATACAGATTAAACTATCCCAACAAGCCCTTCTATCTTCACCGATCCCCACAAATCACGAACTCAAACAAGGCTGCATTTTGGCGGAGTCCCTTTTTAACTTCTATATTAAGGATATGAACCGCATATTCCAGATGTCACATTCATTTCCCACCGAAACTGGGGAACCGTCCATTGACACACCTATTCTATGCAGACGACTTGGTCATTATTGACTGCACGCCAATAGGCCTCCAAAGGCACCTCCAAAATGTGTCCATCTATGCTGAGAAGAACAAGCTTGCAATCAATGTGCCCAAGTCGAATATCATGAAGTGGAACTGTAACACCAAGAAGCTGAAACACGCCTTTAATTGGCTGGTGAATGGCCTCAGCTTGGAACTTATAGATGAGTATAAATATCTTGGCCAAATAGTTAGTGCTAATAAAACTGAAATACCATATCACAATGATGTGAAATACAAAGCGAAAGCCTTAGCTTCACAAGCGAAACTGCTTCACTCCAAGTACGAGAAATATTCATATCTTCCCTTACTCAATTATTATAAAGGCAAGGTGGTCCCAGTATTGGCATACGGTGCACACACTAAACCACCAGAGAGGCAACCCGACTGGAGGGCTATTTCTGGAAAGCGTTATTAGCTATTCCTAAATCATTCCCTATACAAGTAGTGAGACATGAATTGGGTATCCTGTCATTAAAAGCAATAGTCATCTGGAATGCAATATCCCTCCATGCGTAATGCAAAACCAAGGAACGATATCAAGCTTCCTTGTTGATGGTAGTTGAAGCTAGTCTGGAGCAAAACAAATCTTTGGCCACTTGAAGCAAAGAGTGCACAGAACTGATGAAGTCAGCAGATATAAGCCTCAAACTTGTAACCAGTAATCCAGGAAAAGCAAAATCGAAATGGTGGCCCAACGATTGGATTAACACTAGAGAACAATGTTCATGCGAATTAGATTTGATTTGTGTCCTGCTAGCTTGCTTTTAGCAACGTGATCTCCAGCACACATGGATGCTTTTTGTAGATACTGCTTAAACCCGAGGCAAAGAGAGACCCACAAACATATTGGGCCTCATTACGACCCTGGCAGAATGGGTTTAAAGGCTCTGGTAAAGGGACCGGCGCCGTTAAACCCATTCTGCCCTATTACGAAGTTTCCTCGCGGGACCCGCATGCTAACAACAGGCCCGTTAATAACTGTCCCGTTGTTAGCATCATCCCCATTCCCATTGAGCCCTATGGAGGCTCGAATGGGAACGGGGATGGTCGGGTCCCCTGAATGGGGAAATACCGGGCCCTCCTAGGTCAGAATGGCCTGGTAATTCCCCATTCAGGAAACCCGGAGCCGGACCCGAGTTTGGAGGCAGCCATACCCTTATTAAGCTGCCTCCAAACTCGTAATAAGGCCCATAGTGGTGGCATGTCCAGCATTGATAGACATGCGATCAGAAGATTTCTACAAACATCTGTGTGAAGTCCGAAACCTCTCAATGAATAAGATGTGGACAATCACATTCGACTCACAGAGAGTATCCTTGAATTTGGATATGGTTAGATATTTAAGGAAACTAGACATTTTTAAGAATTAACATGAAATGTAAGTGATGGTGTGTATTACTGGGCTATCTCTCGGGCATGAAATGTTATTATTGTGGAGTAGTGTTGATCTTAAGATGAGCATGCTGTGTATATGCTACTGGAAGTTCTATTATGTGGATCTTGACATGAACGAATTAGAACACGTTGTATTACAACTGAAAAACTAAACAAAAACAAAAAACATATATAATTTCATGAATTGATTGAGTGTGGTGTGAAGCAAAGGGAACATACAAGGGACGAGAGGGGAGGCATGCATGCACATGACGCATGCAACCTGGTGTGTGGTGGCACTGAGCGTACATGACACTTGCAGAGCAAGTGAATAACGATTTTATTAGACTAGAGGTGTAAGGTTTTAATCGTGTGTTTCCACGCGTGCTGTACTTCAATGATAATGCCAGCCCCCTAATCCCCCCCCCCGTATATACATGTTCCTCTATGCAAAGGATTCTCTCGACACCACTGCACAGAATGACACTGGATTATGCTATTTCTGAAACTCATCTTCCTCTGAACTTCCCATCAAAGACTAGTTGAACAGTGGAAGTTCCATTTCACCAAATAGTTTTGAGGCCGTTTTAGAATGTTAGAACATTCTCATTCGGAAATAATATTCCAACTGGCGAACTAATCCCCAAAGGCAAACATTCACAAAGACGTATTCATATAGGTGAATACAGACACAGTAATATGTCTGAAATGCAATTACATAGAAGAAGGGATTTGGCACGCAGCATGCACTATGTAAATATTGAACTCGCTTTTCTAGCAAGAACCTATTTTAGGCGTCTTAATGAACATCCTGCGATATGAGAGTGCTCCATAACAATCCAGAAACCTAACGTGCAGAAGAACTGGCGTCCACAGTGCACATTTTACATTTGGAAAAAAAATAACGTGGCCATCGTGTCAATGTTAAAAATAGAAAAAGCGGTGGTATGCTTATATATCATCCAAAAGGGCACTTACAGAGGTATTGGAAGTGATTAAATCAGCCATCCCTTTGGTCTTCGCTCACCTCTTCCACACAAAACAGATTGAAGAAAGTAGATGAATGTTCTTAAGAAAATAAAGTTGCATAGCTTTTATTAAGTCCTGCTTTCGTCCGTACATCAAAGGAAAGAAATGTCCATCTACGGCAAGCAAAAGCTTTGAAAATGAGCTACTTTTCACAGTTCCTGTTTTCTCTTCTGTGACCCTCCCGACAGAGGCTAAACAGTACATCTGAATGTGGCAGGGGCATTATTCAAAGGGCCGCCTTGAAAACAATGGATGCACTAGACAAAGGTCATTGCCCCGATGCCGATTGAGTGGCAATCTTACTTCTGTCACTGTTCAGTCCGTAGGGCGGAAAGGCAACATCTCTGATGCAAAGGGCCTTACAATGACATATCTTCAGTGGTGGAAGCATAGGGTAGCCCTCGCGGCAAGCCATGTACTGTGTCAATGTGTCCAAGGGAATGCAGTTAGGTGTTGCCACCAGGCAGACGTGGCATGGAGGAGCGTCTGTGCAGCATCAGGATGTCTGCAACTTGAATGGTCACTGGAGTCTGGGGGTGGGGGAGTTTGGTACAATGCATGCCACTGTGCAGGGCTGTGGCGATACATTAAGGGCAGGCATAGGCATATGTGTCAGATCTGTCATGGGGGGAGACTGACATTCTAGTTGTGCAGACATCATTATGTGCAAAATGTAATCACTTTCACTTGCTGACCGGGTATAACATGTTTAACATGGACACCCTCAGGAGAGGTGTCACAATACCACAATGACAACAGAAACAACCGCTGCATGGAAAGAGTTGCATAAGTCCAGTTGTGCTCACATCCTATCTGGGTCTTTATCCACTAGTCATTATCATGAAGTCAGTGCAAGGAGGCAGCACAGCTCCACGCCTGGGCCAAATGAATAATGTATGTGGCCACCAGCAGTGCATCATGACACCATCAGGGGCACCCCCTCCATCACTTAGTAAAGGGAGAGCTCATTGACTTGGTATGGGCCCCAGATCTTAACTACAGGATGTATGCACCTGGCCTACAAATGGCACGACATGTTTCCTCACGTTGAAGCCACTCTGTTACCACTTAACATGTGCTGTACATTTATCCAACATGAGAATGAGAGACTGATTCTGAACAGGATGGGATCTCCCAACTGACTTCCAGATGCCACAGTATGCCCATAGGTTTCTCTGGATGCACCACCACTACAGCCTGAGATGCCTTCACCTTTACCTCGGTTGTCGCATCCAACACCTTTGCTAACACCATATCTGCTTTTGTTACCAGTACCGTCAGAGCCGCTACACCTGTTTCCACCACCTCTGCCTTGGCTGCCACCACCTTTGCCTTTGATGTCTCCATGTCTCCACCATTACTATATCTTCTACCACTGTGTCCATGGGAAAAAATGAATAGCGTCAGGGTCAGTACAGGGATGAGTAATGGTTTCTAAACTCCTACTCTGCCCCACACTACTAAACAAGCAGTGCTCACAATCATTGAGGTGAAACAGGCACAGCATGACTGGCATTCCTCCTTTCCCTCTTTAAGGAAGCATTGTCATGTGAGGGATCTGAGCTAGAAAAGAAGCATTCAAACAGCAATAGCACTGTGATATCAAAACAAAGTAAATGTCCAAACAAGGTTCAATAAAAAATAGAAGGCTTTAATGAAAAAGAAAAACATGCAAATTAATAAAAACCCTAATATCCCATCATTACAAAGGAAGCTTGCAGAATAAATATCAGCATATATTGGAAGGGACAGTCGAGGAATGAAGACAGGGTTAGCCAGGCAACAATTTCTGCAGCAAAGTTCAATTTCGAGGATATGTTATGTTATTTGGCATGTGTATAGCGCCTATTACCATTGGTATGATTCAAAAGCACTGTGGCTTGAATTCCCTTGGGGCCCACAGTCCAGGTCAGTAGAGCGAGTAGTGTAATAAAATGTGGCTGGGTGTAGCTGCATACTAGTGCTAGGTGTGATGCAGTGGTTGTGTAAGATCGGTAGAATGTTTGCAGCAAGACCAATCAACTTCAGTATCTGCATTCTGGCGGTGCTGGTGTTTGAGAATTATTATATATTTATTTTATTTTAATGTGTATAATGCGCTAAATCACCCAAGGGCCTCAGAGTGCACACTAAACACAACAAAACAGTACAAACAAAATAGATCCAGAAGCTCATGAAGACAGAGAAATAGTCAAATTAATCAGGGTTAAGGTTGAAGATGTGTGTCCTAACTCCTCTCTTGAAGTCAACGATGGAATTAGCCTACCTTAGATGTATGGGGAGCTTATTCCAGGCCAAAGTGGCTTGCACATCAAACATAGTGCTGTCAAAACTAGAAAGCTTAAATCTAGGCTGTGATAATCTGGTGGGATCATAGGAAAGCAGCAAGCATCCAGTTCTGTTAGAAGATAGCTGATTGGACAGATACTCTGGCGCATCAGTGTTCTGACATTTATAGGTAAGTGACAGGATTTTATGCGTAACACTCTGTTTTACAGGTAGCCAATGGAGTTTACCTCTAGCCTTTGAGACATGGGGCCTCATTACGATATGATAGGTTATTTATAACGCGTTTAATACCCAGAGGTTTCTAAGCATGGACCCGGGGATCGAACCTGTGTTGCTCCATGTCATCTTGCTTCCAAGGCAAGCACGTTACCCCTGACCTATCCTCTCAATTATAACTGTGCCAGTCCGGTAACAATGGTACTGGTAAGCCTACCGGCACTGTTGATTCCAGACCGGAACATTACAACTCTGCGGGTGGGTGCCGTCCTGACTTCCAGGGTCACACCTGCCGGGCGGGACGGCACCCACTCGCAGAGTTCTCACAGGAGCACCAGCACCTTTGTTAACGGTGCTGGTGCTGCCATGTCCACATTCAAATGGCGTCCTATGGGACTCCATGGGAATGGGACTAACAAAATTACTGGTGCATGACTTCCCGGCCACCGGATTGGAATAGCCCAGTGGCACCGGGAAGTCAGGCACTAGTAATTAATTTCGGGTCCGGCGGCTACCTGCTGGCTTTACCATCATGCTAACGCCGATCCCGTAATGAGGCCCATGGTCTCTACGAGAAAGACCAAACACCGCCTGATGGCATTATTCTGTGTGACTTGCAGCATGTGAAGGTTTGCTTTTGAGGTTCCGGCCAACAAGCTATTGCCATAATCAAGGCGTGAGTTAACCAAAGATGTAGCAAGTAGGGACCTATTTTGTAGGGAGATGGATGGGTGAATGTGATTAAGGAGATTAGAGACATAGCTACATGTGGCTGTGATCTGATCAACCTGTGTCTTCAATGGAAAATGTAGCATCTAGTGTAATGCCTGAGGTCTTTACCGATTTAGCAACGTTGATTTTATTAGCAGCTATAATAAAACGTTCATAGTCAGAGCCCAATATATTAATTTTGTCACCTTAATCAATAATCAGGAGTTCCGTTTTTTCAGCATTAAGAGCAAGTGAATTGGTGGCCATCCACACCTGGATGGTTTGATAGATGGAGTTGACAGCATTGGTATCCCTGATGTGGCTTGCTGATAATTCAATTATGACCTGGATGTCATCAGTATAGTTGGCAAATTGGACACTCAGGTCTTCGAGAAGTGCAAGGAGAGGCATGGTGTATACATTAAATGATGTAGGTGAGATACTGAGGAAAGATGCGATCCATTGTTAGGCAGGGTGGGAACAATGAACCTGGTCCACTAGTTTGGTGATCAACTGAGAATGATCAATCAAGTCAAATGACACAGATAAATTGAGTAGCATGAGAAGTGCTGGTTTGTTTTTATCCATGATGCCCGCAATGTTTGTCTTGAGATCAAGTAATGCAGTTTTGGTGCCATGTTTCGACCTAAAGCCAGCTTGCCTTGGATTGAAAAGATGGTTACTTTCCAGGGAGTCCTGCAGTTGTAAATAGGCAATACGATCCAGGATTTTTAGAATAACCGGCACATTTGTGATTGGTCAGTAATTTTTGGGGTTGTGGGGATCCAAGGTGTTCTTTTTCAGTAGAGGAGTTACCATGACTCTTTAAGGACAGCAGGTGCATTCGCTTCCTCAAAGGACGAATTAACAAGATGGGTTACACATGGTGCAAATGTTTCAATGCAGTCTTTAAAAAGGCTGGATGAGTATCAATCACATAAGCAAGAAGTAGATTTTATATTAGAAATGATCTTGCATATTTGATCCTCGGAAGAAGGCTTGAAGTAGAAAGGAATTTGCACTGAATCCTCATTAACAGAATGTGCGGCTATATTGAACAAGTTAGGCTGGCCTTAAAGGGTGGAAAGAATTTGATGGATATTTTGTTAAGGTATTTGAGGTAAGTTTGCTATGTATCGACTGACACTAGTCAGCATCCTTCTGTATAGTAGTTCCGGACTGAGGTTTGCCTTCAAATTCCTTTAAAATTCAGAAAGGTTCCTACGTATTAGATTTTGCCTAAGAAATCCTAGTGTTATAACTATCGGATTTTGCCCTAATGATAGCTTGTTTGAGGCTGGCATATAAACATTTGTTTGCAGGATGATGAAGAGGAGTAGGGTTTTGACCTCATTCTCTCTCTGCCTTGTGTTCATCATGACGTATTAGAGTCATCAAACCATGTAATTGTGTTGGTTTTGATTTGGACTAGTCAGGATTTCTTGGGTACAAGTTATGAACAATATGATTGAGCATATCAGTAAGATAATTGGCCAGTTCATCAGATTTTGTAAATGGATGTGCAGGCTTAAGTTCACGTAACAACGGGAAGGAGAACAATTGAGGAGTATTTTTTCTTGATGTTTCTAGCGAAGACATATTGTAGGGGAGTCAAATTTAGAGAGGTTCAAGAGGTGGGCGGGTAAAAGTGCAGGTCATTAGATAATGGTCTGACCAAGGACAGTGAGTAATATCAATATTAGAGACGGTGACATGATGGGTTAGGAGCCAATCAAGAGTATGAGCAGCTTTATGTGTGGGAACATATATTTGCTGGTAAAGCCGATGGAATTGAGCGTAGTAAGCAAGGAAACAGTGTAACTATCATTCAAATTACTAGCCCATGAATACAAATCCATTAGAACTATAACTAGAGTGTAAGCCTCGGTTGTCTTATTGAGTAGATTGATAAGTTGTTCTTCAAAAAGGGGTGTATCTGAAAGAGGACGATAGATCAATATTACCGTCAGAGAATAATTCTCAATTAGCTTAATTTTGGCTAGTAAACTTTCAAAGCCATCTAAGGTGTAATGAGTGTTAACGTGTATAATTAGACAATTGGAAGCAAAGGTTGCCAAATCCTCCATCTCTGCAAGCAGTAAGATCTGCCCTAAACATTAATAACACAGGGGGTGAGGCTAAGGTAGCTGGGACGGGAGTATCCACAGTAAGCCAGGACTCGGTAATAGCCATAATATCGCACCCTGTTTCAATGACGGAGTCGGAAACTTCAACTCCATGCTTTAATAGCAAGCAGGTGTTTAAATGTGAAAATTGAATTTTAGAATTAAGGTGTGTTGCCTCATTTCTAATGATATGCGGTTGAAACTCAATCTTGGGTACTAGCAGGCTCACCGTGATCAATGGTGGAGAAGTGGAGGGAATTGCGGCAGACATGGGAAAAGCTAAAGGAGTAGTAATATTAGCCAATGAGCCATTAGAGATGAAGGTGTTGTCTGGTCTGGAGGGAGTTTGAGCTGCACATTTATTTATTGAGGTAGCCAGCAAAGAATCACAAGGATAGTTGGAACTTGATTGAGGACTGAGGGGAAGTGCAGCTAATGGTGTGATTATTGTTAAGACTGATTTCCTATACTCTGGCCTGGTGGACAGATGTATAGAAGGCCAACCTATATTGGGAAAGGGGCAATTCTGGGAAGCTGTATCCAAACCACTTTAAGGCAGCAGTGACAGGCGGTCTAGGCAAGATCTTCAGAGGGGTGAGATTGTAAAGGGTCCACAATGAGGTCACACAATGGGAGTCACAAATTACCCTTAGACAGGATGTATAAAAATACAGTTATTTAATTATGGGCAAATACACAATAAGAAAAATGAACACAATCGGGTAGACTTATCAACCAATACCATCAAACTAAAAAACATATATACAATCGCAGGTTCAAGTGCATAATACAACTCAAGATACTCCTGCAAGGGAATGAACAGGTGAGCATTACACACAAAAAGGTCCACAGAGAATTTACCCCTAACTAATATTGTCCAACCCTAAGTTGCCCGGGGCCTTGTGCCCTGTTGTTCAGGATACAAAGATACAGCACTCAGGAGGCAAGAGAAAATGTAGGTAGGTTCTCTGGGGTCCAGTGATGGATTCTTAGAGCCAAGGTTCAAGATAGACAGTGTCCAAAATTCCCCCCAACAGTAAGAAGTCTTGTCAAGGCAAGTATTGGCAAAGCCAATAGGTTTTAGATAAAGAATATTATAAATATATTGACTTACAATAGGATTGTAGGGGTATGTTTAAAGCTCAACAACTTACCCCCCTCACTCCAAATCTTCCCAAGACTTTCCAGAACAAAGGAAGTGTGTCCTGGCTTGCTTTTCCCGCTGAATTCTACGGTCCTCAATTTTCACGGGTTGCATGATCGAGTGATTCTCCGGTTAGGATCTTTTGCTGGTGCAAGGGCTCTTGATGAAGAAATGCAGAAACAAACAATGCAGCACCCTTCTCGGGACTGGAGGTGGTTCAGAAAAGCAGGTTTCGGACCGTGCACGCAGCGCACAGCGATGCAACAGGACTCAGTAGCCGCAGTTGGACTTTCCGGTCTGTCTTGTGTTCCCTTGGTGCTAGGATGCGGAAATGTCGCAAAGGGTGTCGTTGTAGTGGCAGCTGAGGGTGTGCCGATTTTCAGGCGGAAACTCAAAACGGCAATGAAGATAACCCAGTAGCCAAAAAACAAAGCTGGTCAGCCACAGGATGATTCCCGGGGACTCCCGAAGGCGGCTTCTGCTTTGGGCACTGAGTAGGCTTCGGGAGTGGATGGTTCCTCCACTCCTGGGGTCGTAGTATCTTCGCAGGCCTACTGGAGATCAAGAGACATACAGGGCTCCACCAGGACTGCAGCAGAGTTGGTTGCCAGGCCTCCTTCAGACAGGTTACAGGTTTCTTTTTCTGGACTTCTCAGCTGGACGGATTCTTGGCTCCTTCAGGTTCTTCCAGGATCTCTGAGAATTGCATGCAGGGGCCCTCTTCTTATCCTAAAAGCCAGGTAGGAGTTGAAACTCCCACTAGCCAACCAATGGCAGAACTAGCCCACACACACACCCCACAGTGGTCCAATCAGGCCCACTGGCAGAAACACTCATGCATACCACTCAGACACACAGAAACCATGATGTGTATTGGGGTCAGACTGACCCAGCCCACATCCTGCCTGCAAACACACAAAAGCCCTCCCGTAGCCTGCCAAAAGCTCCTGCTTTCCCAGGCACTGGAAGTCCTTATAAGGATCTTTCTGACCTCTGAGGCCAGGAAGAAGGCTAAACAACAAGATGCAAAAAGAATGGTCAAAAAACCATGTGGCACGGCCATATTTGGCCAGTAGCCACAGTAAGTAGCCAAACGCTGTAAACACGGTTAAGCTAAAACGAAATTCCCCAAAAAAAGTGGGGAAAAAGTCACTGCTGCCACCAGCCCATCTTTTAGGCACCTCAGAATAACTAAAAAGTCCTTTGAGTGTTAGTCTAGGGCAAAACAAAAATGAACCCCATTGCACTGCTGTGTATGCTGCTGTGTGCAATGATAAAAAAGTTACCACATGTGATACAAAAGTAACCACAAGTAGCAACAGAGTGACAAGACTAAGGGAAACACTGTTTCCCAGTACTGATAGCCGTAAGGAAATATCAGTTTCCCCATAACATGTGAGCAAAGGCCAGTATAGTGAAGCTTAAGGCTTCACTGTACTGCAAAAAGTACAGGGCAGATTGAAAAATCAAAGAAAAAAGTTTGGGGGTTCCATAAAGATGGCAGGAAAAGGTGCAGTAAAGAGAGTCTTTCCTAATACATGCCCCCTCCACCCCCCAGACTAAGGGACAGGGGGAACTAATCCACCCCTGGATGAGTCCTCTGTTCCAGTCGGTTAGCCCTGTTGGACAGCCCTTCAACATTGCTACTTTTGGGATCTGGCATATGCCCAATAGTGAAGTTCAAGGCCTGAAGTCTCATGAACCACCTGAGCCATTTTGGATTCTCTCCCTTAACATCTATCAACCACTTCAAGTTTTGAGGGGGAGCATACACAGTGAAGTGAGTCCCATAGAGGTAGGACGTCAACTTCCTAAGGCACCATATAATGGAAAAGCAACTCTTGTCCACCTGGAGCCAACTGAGTTCTCCACTCCTAAACTGGTAGCTGACTAGACATATAGGGTGTTCCTCACCTTTGTCATTTAGCTGTGAAAGTCTTCCAACTATCTAAGTGTCATAGGCATCTGTCTGCACTATGAAAGGTCTATCTATTTAAATCAGGTGTCCTTAGGCCAGGGGCCTGACCTAGGGATTCTTTCAGGCCAGTGAAGGCCTTCTCAAACTCAGGAGTCCATAAAAACTCTTTAGGTCCCCTATGAGTAGTGAGAGCAGTCAGAGGGACAGCTATATTTCGATAGGCTGCCACTTTACTCCTGTATTTCCCAGTGAGGCCCAGGAAAGTCCTCACTTGGGCTTGGGTAGTGGGGGTTGCCCAGTTCTGTACATGAAGTACTTGACTGAAAATAGGTTGCATCTTGTCCCCACATACACCCACTTAATGCATGAGGAAGGCCAATGGCTCCTGTTCATTTGACACTTGGCTGTCTTTCTGAACAAGTTGGCCTTATGAAGGTCCTGACACCCAGTTTCTTGAGTCAGACCCAGTTCCTCCTAAGTGGGGGTTGAATCTGCCATGTCATCCAGACATGTATTGCTGAGATACATGTTCCCATTCAGAACAGGGGCTACGCTCAGTTGACAAGTGTCAGTTGCAGCCACCAATCCAGAAGACCTTAAACTGAAGCAGGGCTCTGAAAAGGCCAAAACTGCTGTCTCCTCCTCAGCACAGACTGACAGGGATATGTTGCCATATCCTGCAGAGAGATCATAACAGCCTCTGGACTTTTCAATACAGAGCTGACCCATTAAGGTATTAACCTTTAGTGAAGAGTGTACTCCTGTCTTGGGGACAGAACCCAGAGCTCTAGTGTCCATACATAATCCAAAACTGGCTTTACATGTATATCCCTAAAGGTCCTCAGAACTGAACTCTTGACAGCTAGAATCCCAAGACACTCTTTGCTCCAACACAGGGTGGATCTCACACCAACGGTCAGAACTTTGTCTTTGTTCTGAACCACCATAACACCCAATCATGGTGGGTTCACTTATTCCCAGTATACAGTCTGGTTCCCATCATCCTGTTATAAAGGGTGTCAGTGACAACAAGAGGGGAGGTTGCCTCAGCAAACTCTCCAGCTCACCTTGCTGATGTGGGGTCAGGTGAGGAGACACTAGGTCATCCTCACTGAAGTCATTTGAAAGGCTGCTTTGACACAGGGTAAGGAGACATGCAGATTTCTCTGGCTCCCACTCTATAGCCATAAGCAGGGCTCCAATTTTATCTCTCAAGATAAAATCCACCATACTGTTCACAAGAAACTGTATGGCAACCTGTCCAGGTTCACCAAAGCCTTGAGAATAGTTTACCTTGCCAAGCTGTGAAACATGGCAACGCCCAGACCACTGACCGGTAGTCAGGGATTTGTAGAACAGATTTGACAGGAGAAGGTCCCACCTCCTTCTCTGGGGCTCACAGAGAGCTCCAATCAAACTCCTGAGAGGTCTGACATTTCTCTCTCTCAGACCATTCTGTGGAGGACAGCTCAATGACACTTGACAGGTCACTTCACCATCCCTCCACTGCTCCACTGGGTCTGACCACTACTGATGACAGCAGAGGAGCTACCTCTGTAGCTGTCATTCAGCATGGTGTCAATGACTGACTTGGCAGTCATTCCCTGTGGGTTGGCATAAGAGCATATGGGACTATGATCAATAATTCCAGATTGCAACTTATTGCCTGAGGTCTCCAGAGTAAAAAGGCTAATACAATTAGGCCTTGTTTCTGGTAATAATGAGTTTACTCCTTAAAGTGAACTCTGGAGTAACTGAATTCCTGCCTCACTTCTGTCAACCTGGTGACAGAGAATGAGACCCCTACACTGGTTTACCTCTGGGACCCCCATCATGGGCCAGCAGGAATGTGTGTTAGACCACACAGGTGATATCCTGACACTAGGATGCATCACAAGGGGAATGTCACACACCAACTGTAGGAGGAAGGGCTTCACAGCCTGAGTAACCTCCAACCTCTCAAGGTTTGCTCTGGTGGGCTCTGTGGGCTTACCTTGCAGTAACCCACCTTCCTGGTGAATTCTTTGCTTCACTGGAGGAGAATCCTCTATTTGGAAGCAGGCCTTTCTCCATAGGCCTAACCATGATGGTTTCCTTTTCTGTTGGCCCATACTTCTTGTTCTCCTAGGACTCTCCTCTACCTGTATACCAGGCAGCTGAGGAGGCCCATAGGATTCAAGGTTTTCTGGGGGTCCCTCTTCCAAACTAGGAGTGGGGACACTTCCAACTACCTCAACATCAGTTGTAGGTAAGGCAGGAGGAATATTCTCCTTTCCTCTGCCTGTTATTCGGACTCCACTGACCATGGGTTTCCCCTTAGGCCTAGGCTTTCTCTTAGGCTTGGCTAAAACAGCCTGATTTTGAGACATAGTGCTTGAAGGGTCTGGTGAGGGCCTAACAGGACCTAAGTCTTGAAGACTCAACTCACCCAGCACTCTTCTAGGAACCACTCTCCTGACATTGACAGATGCCCTGACCATGTCTCTATTGACAGCTTGAATGACGGGTGCTACTGGAACATTAAGAGAGGGCCTACCAGCCAACTGAGTATCCCCCACAGGAACTCTGGCAAGAACCTGTGGGTTTACCATGGAGGAAGCTACTTCAGTAGGACTGGGCCTAGTGTTCCTAACATTAGATGTATTACACCTACTACCTGAACACTATCCTCAACAGAATGATTACTATGCAATAGGACAGGAATGGGAGCCAAGGCTCCAGCACTGCTAGTTTCCAAGGAATCTAGACAAACTTCAGACTCTTCCTCATACTGAGAGAAGGCCAGACTAGCAGAGTGGACCCCCAAGGTCTTATCCTTACATTTTGGGGCCCACCTTCCTGTGGTCACTTGCTCCAAAAGTGTAACAAGCCCCACTGGCACCTGACACATATGGAGGCTTAGAGTAGCCACTTACTTTCTTGGGAGAGTTATTCCCACTACCCTGACCTGATTCTGATGACTTCCCCTTATTAAACCTTTTGTGGGCCTTCTTGGACATAGTTTTATCAGTATCCCCACCCTCTTTCTCTTTCTGCTTCTTTCCCTTCTCCTGCTTACCTGAAGCAGGCTTGTCTTTATGGGACACTCTATGTGAAACCCATAAGTCAGCAGCAATGGCTAGCCTCTTTGGATTTAACTCCTTTAAGTCAGCCAAATGCTGCTTAAGCTCTGGGGAACAAGAGGCAAAAATATGTTCAAGCATGACCAAATGAATCATGCCCTCAAAGGTGGTTACCTGATAGCCCTCTATCCAGCCACTCAAGTTTTTCAGAGCATCTGAAACAAAACTTACATAGGTCATACATTCTTTCTTTCTATATTCTCTAAACCTCCTCAAATATTGGGCAGGAGTCTTCCCAAACTTAAGGATAAGAGATTGCTTAAGTTTTACAAAGTTTAACCTTTCAGCCTTTGACATTTCCATAATGGCACCACAGCCAGAATGGGGCAGTCTGCTGATCAACCATGCAATTCTGTCAGCATCACTCACTCTTTGTACCTCAAAAGCATATTCAAAGGTTACAAGCCAGTCAATTATATCATTATGTTCCTCATACATACTCAGGAGATCTTTAGGAAACATAGGATGTGAAGAGGACCCAGAGCCATTTCCAGATCCTCTGGAAGAACCTTGTGAAGCCTGAATCTTGGCAAGCTCCAGCTGGTGATCCCTATCTTTCTTCTTCTCAACCCTCTTCCGGTCCAATTTGGCCATGGCAAACTCAAGTTCTTTTTCCTTGAACCTGAGGGTGTCTTTCTTCAAATTGAACAATGCCTCAGCATTAGAGTAGGCCTCCACCAGAAGTTCAGAGGATGCACTTTCTCCCTCCTCATCTACAACACCAGTCACTGGAGTGACAGTAATGACATTACTGGTGCTGGGTCTACCCCCAGCTCCACTATCAGGACCATTGGTTAAGATAGGCACAACTTTGTTTCTTTCAAAATCCAGAATTTTTACAATTAACTCAGCTTTTAAACCAGAGACTGTCAAGCCTCTATCTACACATAACTTTCTCAATTGCTCCAATTATAAGGCACTCAAAGTGGTGAAAGGGATTGTTTCCATGATACTTAGTTTAGTAGGTGACTTATATCCACAAGGCAATCAAATATTATAGTGTCTTGTGTAAGTATAATCTGGACACACCACCAGTGATCCACACTCTGGCACGCAATACTGATCCTGTTCACAAAACACCCAGATGTTATGTGGAGAGGGTCATCCCACCGCTGTACACCAATTTGTTAAGACTGATTTCCTATACTCTGGCCTGGTGGACAGATGTATAGAAGGCCAACCTATATTGTGACAGGGGCAACTCTGGGAAGCTGTAGCCAAACCAGTTTAAGGCAGCAGTGACAGGCGGTCTAGGCTAAGATCTTCAGAGTTGTGAGATTGTAAAGTGTCCACAATGAGGTCACACAATGGGAGTCACAAATTACCCTTAGACAGGATGTATAAAAATACAGTTATTTAATTATGGCCAAATACACTATATGAAAAACAAACACAAGCCGGTAGACTTATTAACCAATACCATCAAACTAAAATACACATATACAATCACAGGTTCAAGTGCATAATACAACTCAAGATACTCCTGCAAGGGAATTAACAGGTGAGTATTACACACAAAATGGTCCACAGAGAATTTACCCCCAACTAATATTGTCCAACCCTTCGTTGCCTGGGGCCTTGTGCCCTATTGTTCAGTATACAAAGATACAGCACTCAGGAGGCAGGAGAAAATGTAGGTAGGGTCTCTGGGGTCCTGTGATGGATTCATAGAGCCAGGGTTCAAGATATACAGTGTCCAGAATTCCTCCCAACAGTTAGAAGTCTTGCCAAGGCAAGTATTGGCAAAGCCAATAGGTTTTAGATAAAGAATATTATAAGTCCATTGACTTACAATGGGAGTGTAGGGGTATGTTAAAATCTCAATAATTCACCCCCCTCATTCCAAATCTTCCCAAGACTTTCCAGAACAATGGAAGGGTGCCCTGGTTTGCTTTTCCCGCTGAATTCCAGGGTCCTCGATTTTCACGGGTTGTAGGTTCGAGTGATTCTCCGTTTAGGATATTTTGCTGGTGCAAGGACTCTTGATGAAGAAATGCAGAAACAAATGATGCAGCACCCTTCTCGGGACTGGAGGCGGGTCAGAAAAGCAGGTTTCAGACCGTGCACGCCGCGCACGCGATGCAGCAGGACTCAGTAGCCGCGGTCGGACTTTCCAGTCTTTCTCGGAGGGGTGTTGTTGCAATGGCAGCTGAGGGTGTGCCAAGATTCAGGCGGAAACTCGGAACGGCAACAAAGATAACCCGGTAGCCCAAAAACGAAGCTGGTCAGCCACAGGACGATTCCCGAGGACTTCCGAAGGCAGTTTTTGTGCTGGGCACCAAGTAGGCTTTGCGACTGGATGGTTCCTCCACTCCTGGGGTCATAGCACCTTTGCAGGAAGACTGGAGATCAAGAGACAGACAGGGCCCACCAGGACTGCAGCAGAGGTTGGTTGACAGGCCTCCTTCAGACAGGTTACATGTTTCTTTGCGGGTCTTCTCAGCTGGACGGATTCTTGGCTCCTTCAGGTTCTTCCAGGATCTCTGAGAATTGCATGCAGGGGCCCTCTTCTTATCCTAAAAGTCAGGTAGGAGTCGAAACTCCCACTAGCCAATGGCAGGACCAGCCCACACACACACACACACAGGCCCACTGGTGGGAACACTCATGCATGCCACTCAGACACACAGAAACCAGGATGGGTATTGGGGTCAGACTGACCCAGCCCACATCCTGCCTGCAAACACACAAACACCCTCCAGTAGCCCACCAAAAGCTCCTGCTTTCCCGGGCACTGGAAGTCCTTATAAGGATCTTTCTGACCTCTGAAGCCAGGAAGAAGGCTAAACAACAAGATGCAAAAAGAATGGGCGAAAAACCTCGTGGCACGGCAATGTTTGGCCAGTAGCCACAGTAAGTAGCCAAACGTGGTAAACTAGGTTAAGCTAAAACGACATTCCCCAAAAAGTGCGGAAAAAGTCACTGCTGCCAACAGCCCATCTTTTAAGCACCTCAGAATAACCAAAAAGTCCTTTGAGTGTTAGTCTAGGGAAAACAAAAATGAACCCCATTGCACTGCAGTGTAAGCTGCTGTGTGCAATGATAACATGTTACCACATGTGATAGAAAAGTAACCACAAGTAGCAACACAGTCACAAGACTAAGGGAAACACTGTTCTGTTTCCCAGTACTGATAGCCGTAAGGACATATCAGTTTCACCATAACATGTGAGCAAAGTCCAGTATAGTGAAGCTTAAGGCTTCATTGTACTGCAAAAAGTCAAGTCAGATTGAAAAATCAAAGCAAAAAGTTTGGGGGTTCCATAAAGATGGCAGGAAAGGTGCAGTAAAGAGAATCTTTCCTAACAATTATGACGGGAGTAGAGGCAGTTTGTACGATTGGCTTAGTTAGCATGGTAGAATTACTTGGAATATCCTTGTATTTCATGATAAACATTTGCATTTTTGACCTATGTGAGTTGTGAAGCATTAAACAGTGTTAACAGAGTTTCAAATGTGGTATACATGATAAAAACAGATGTGGATTGAGGCAGTGAGGCAGAGCGTTGAACTGTGCTTGTACTCCTGACTGGCTACCTGCGGTGTTGTACGTGCAGACAGGAGTCTGCTTTTCATTTTTGTTTCTAACCTACAAAAGTGTCAGTGAAGACGGAGCCTCGGCGGAGCGAGGCAGAGCATTAAACTGTGCTCGTAATCCTGACTGGCTACCTGCGGTGTTGTACGTGCAGACAGGAGTCTGCTTTTCATTTTTGTTTCCAAACTACAAAAGTGTCAGTGCAGGCAGAGCCTCGGCGGAGTGAGGCAGAGTGTTGTGTTTGGTGTTGGGCTTGTTGGTATCCGCGTCCGTGGTAGTGGCCGCTCTCCCTTCGGCCGCCTGCTCCTGCAGAGCTGCAATAAGTGTGCCAGGGTTGTGGAAAGTGTTTCACGGTATTCCGTGGGGTGAGGCGTTGGTGTCGGCTGCCCCCGCTACTTGAGAAAAAAGACCTTCAAGCGGTGTAGTGTGTAACATGGTAAGCCACACTCTACCCCTCCCCCACTGTCAAACTCTTCCTTCTTCAAGTACCGAATGAATAGTGCTTTCTTATTATGTAAACACCATCTGCACATGAACAAGGCGGTCTAGACTCCATTTTTTGAAACACGTCGTGTTCCGACATTGGACATTGGACATTGAATAACTTTAACATTGAAGTCTGCGGGTGGCAATAATACACCATACATAATCAGAGAAACTTTAATTATTTTAAGGTCCCTCTGACTCGAGAATCTACTGGGGAGTGTTTGTTACACCTCCATGCTAATATTCAGAGACTGCGGGGTCTTTTGCCCATTGATCTGAATACTTATTGAATTTTCAAGTTTGGCCAGTCCCAATCCTCCTTGTGTTGAAATTAAACCTGCATGCTAGTATTCAGAGACTGCGGGGTCTTTTGCCCTTTGATCTGGATACTCATTGAATTTTCAAGTTTGTGCAGTCCCAACCCACCTTGTGTTGAATTTTTTGCCAGGAGTTTGCCTGCGCTTGTCATCACTTAAAGGAGAAGCTTACCCAAACAAGGTATATATTTACTGCATACATCAAGAACACTTGGAAACATACTGAAAAATCGTGAGGCGACTGCAGACGAGTGGCCTTTGAGCCGCGCAATTAGAATTAACTATTTGTGAATCAAGTGCTTTATGAATGACCCTTGCATGGTGTCTATACATATGGCGATAGACTGTTGGAACTAGGTTTCCTTTGATTCCGCTATGTGTCTAATCTTCATTGGTTATAATGTCTAGATTTCTTGTGAAGCAAGATTAGCGTCTGAATGTGGTACCTGGATTATGGTTGGTTCGCTTTGCAGTGGCAAATTGGTTCGCCCTGTAGCGGTTGCGAAAAAAAAACTATTCTTTGGCTAAATCTGCATCTGGATATAATATGGATAGTCTCCCTTCTGGAGGAATGCAGTACCCCCCAGTTGCCCAGTAAGGCTTCAAATGAGTATAGCGATATGGGTGAGCAACATCCATTGGCTAACAGCAGTGGGAATAGCATAGGCTCCTCCTTCATTTCACCTGTTGAAGAGGGCTCGGGGGATAAACATATAAACTCAGCCCTCTTGACGGCCCCACTTCAGAAGAGCCTACTAAGTAAGCATGAAAATCTGGGCTCTCAATCAGTGGGGAAGGTTGAGGAGGGAGCTAAACTCAAACTTGGGGCTGACACCTCCCTTCTGGCTCCAGTAGTATTAGCAGAACTCGAAAGAAGGGTCTGTCTATCTAAGGGACCATCCACTCCTGCTAGGGTCAGAGGGGGTGGCTTTGATAATATACATCTACATGAATTATCCCCTTCTTCCTTCCCCTTTCCTCCCTCAGATAACAACCACATAGAGCCACCTATAGGATAGGGCTAGGCAGGGCAGCCCTCTTGTCAACCTTCACAAATGTTCAAGTCCTACATCACCAATACAATCCTCCCCAGATCAACTTGAAGGACCTTTTATTAGACCTCTCTTTGAAGGTATTAATCCAGAGGATATTTCCTCATCATACAAAACATTTCCTGTACTAACAAGGATATTAAACCTTCTGGACAGGGTTCATGAGAGGACACCTATGGATATCCAAGAACTTAAATTTCTCATCTTGGATAGCGCAGAGAAGATCAGTAAATTAGAGGGTTTCTTGTTCGCTATGGAGAGATGCTGTATGCCTGTGGGGCACAGTTTAGCCCCAGCTAGAATCTTCTGCCATGATCAGACCTCGCAAACGGACGTAGATATCCCGGTTGGGCCTAAATCATATGCTGAGGTTCTGGTAAAGGGGAACAAGGACATACTCTCTGCTCTTTTCAGCAGTGTGGTTGACTTAAAAGCTATGGTGTCTGTGAATATTGAACAGATTAAATGTATGGAGGACAGAATGGTCACGGGGAACTCTAACCTTAATATGCTTGAAGTTAAGCCGGTTATTGGTGACATAGACTCCACTGCTGCTCTGAGCCCAACCAATATTGATAGTCCTTCGGTGCTTTTAAGGGCGTTTGAGGAAGGTGCTGGCTGTCTCTATGATGAAGGTGGACATAGCGATAAGGACCCTACTTGGGAATCTGCATCTGCATTTATTCCGCATATTTCCCATAGAGAGAAGAAGATGAGGGCCAGGGCTCTTAAACGTAGGGCTGCCAGTTCTGGTGCATCGACTAAAAACCCTGGTAAAAAAAGTAAGCATCTACCTTCTCTAAAGATATCTAACACTAAGTCTAATATAAGAGATATCTTTGGTCTTTCGTCAGAAGATGGCATTGACTTCTCTCAACTGGACGAAGAGAGCCAAAAAGCGCTTAAGCTAAAAGAATTGGAATCTTCAACAAAATTAAAGTAGCCATCACTGACATCTGTGTCCAGTGTCCTCTGGAACTTGTTGTTAAGGTGGCAAGAGAGTATGGGAGGCCTCTGACACCTTGACAGAGGCAATGAGTCACAAGGGTATCAGTCAGGTAAACACACAAATAAAAAGAAAATCTAAAAAAGTTGTGCAAATAAAAGAAAACAGTTCTATGGGGTTAAAGCTCCCACAGGGCTCTCAGTCTTCTATTGACATCCAGTTGACCCAAATAAATATCATTAACAAAGAGAAAAAGGGGGAACTCCCAACCGGACAATTGAAAAAGGTGGGATTTATTGACAGCACTGATATTAAGCTCTTTTTCACACCTAAATCTAAGGCTCTCCCTATCAGCAGTGTGAAAGAAGAGGATAATCCAGCTTCCTCCCAAATCCTAATGATTACATCTACACATACACCTGGAAATTATCTTAATACCCTCTCAGGGGGGGCCAATCCTGTGAACTACCCTTTAGAGGGCCAGTGGGAGCGGGGGGGGCTGGTTATACATTCTGGGGAGGTTCATGTTAGTGAATTACCTGTAAGTGGGCCAGTGGGGGGATCCCTCTACAACTTCTGACTCCACTCTTGTTCCGAGTGAGGATATGAGAATTTTAGTACAACAGGCCCTGAAGAATCTTTTAGAAGATGTGAGAAGACAGGGAGTTAGACCTCCCGCCATCTCGAACTGGACAGACGTGAAGCTTAAACCGCTTCACAACACTGATATTGCAGAAAGATCATCCATTGATCTTAAACCACCTAGATTGCCCAATTTCAATGATGGGACAGAAAAACATCAATCAGATCCCTCAATTATGATTGGGCAGGGGATCGAATCAACTAATTTGGCTCCGAATCCTATCATTCCATTGAGTCGTGGGGGTCTGAGTGATGATCAGTCTTCTCTCCATTATCAATCCAAATGTATTTCCGAAGGACAGGATACACTACAAAATCAATCCAGTTCTTTGTACGCCAAACAATCGCAATCCCTTAGACTGGAACAGCAATAAGAGATATAGATACCCGAAAGAGTAAGAATTTTGCCCAATTTAAAGAGTGGGAGGAATTGTCACGAGAAGAGCGGGCAGCTGAGGGCGGGGTGATTACATTCCACACAGGTTGGATGAATGGGAAACAACAAATGAAACACATAATAGAGTTGACTGGAGAGCTCCTAACTTACCGGATCACCCAAGCATTACGTTATATTTTATGCTTCCTCAGGGAGGACTGGACTTGCTAAATCGTGTGAGAGTTCTCTCCCTTTTCAGTGAGATTCAAAGATTATCAAAGATTTCCTCTGTTGATATCAAATTGGTGGACTTTATGCACCCCTTCAGGTTTGACCATGTAAGTTTGGTCTTTTTTTCACAGGCCATAATGGAATTGGTGGTGCCGGAAATCGATGCCTTACATTGTTTTGACTTCGATCTTGAGCCCTTCAATAATAGGCTGGTTAGCCTTGGGGTCGAGGTACAGGGGAGGAGTCTTAAAGATCCTAACCCGGCTGTACATCAAAACAGGAATGAGCAGGTAAACCCTCTGACATATCCTACAGAAACAGATTTGAAATGGCTTGCACAAACATTAAGTGAATCTCTGTCAAAAATACAAGCATTAAATGGGAAGTCATAGACTGTATCCTCTCATACCATTATATTATGGAACTCTAGGGGAAATAGGACATTGCAGCAGGCTTCGTTTAGTACCACCCTCCTATGTGAAGCAAGCATTTTTTGTCTGCAGGAGACTTGGGCTCTTACCCCACTGGTGCTGGATGGCTACTGTGTACATCAATTGTAGGCAGTGAAAAAATCGAGAGGTAGACCTTCAGGTGGCATGCCTATTGCAATCAGAAATACACTGCCCTTTAAGTGCATTAAGTCTTCTTCAATCCATAGGGGATGCATTGCTATGCTTCTGAATTTTGCCCACCCCGATCCTTTGGGACATCTTCTTATAATTAACGTATATTGGTGTCCAGATCTTGATTTGAATGAATTTATCAAGTTGATTGATGGCATTATTCAGGAATGTCAAATGCTGTGCAAAACACTTTAACATCATCACGAGGGGGGATTTCAGTGCTGAAGTGGATTTGGCTCAAATGGGGTACATGAGGGATTAATCCTGAATTCTATGGGCTATGGTTCTACTCGAAAGCAATTGCAGGGAGCGGCGTGGTTTAATTTTTTGTCTGATTGGGGTCTGCATTGCGTAAATGAGTTTATGTGTATGGACACAAACTGCTGTACATGGACAAATGGGTCTGAGTATACCACCATTGATTATATTTTTATCAACATGCATTTATGCAATGTAATATCAGACTTTAGAATATTACCCTCCACTGATAGTGATCATAGTCTGCTTAAAGTCCCTTGCACGTTCACCAAGTCTCCTCTAAGGTGACATTCTCACATGCGTTGGAGTCAAATAATGCGGTAATAGAATCAACTGGCATAGTGATAACATCATGAAAGTTATTAAGGCTTTTTTTCAGGATTATGATAAGAACGGTTATGACAAAAAAATCAGAATCTATACACATGAGGATTTCAACTGCTATGTTAAAGGTGTTATATTGGGTCCTTGGGGGATCAAGAGACCTAAGACTCCCCGAAAAACCCATAGGCATTGATCCATCTATGCACCTGCTTAAAAAAGAGAGGAATCAGGAGATCTGCCTATTATTAAAAACGCCTTGTATGCATCAATTCAGCGATAAGATAAAAAAGGTAAAAAATAAATGGAAAACTAAAGCCAGAAGTTTGAGAGCCACATTTTATCAGAAGGATGCGGAAAGCATGCTTCGGCTTTATCCAAAGCAAACACTAGACTTTTTTGGACTCTCATCAATAAGAGAGGGGATGCCCAAGTTAGAGAACAAGCAGTTTTTATTTCCTCTACAGTTTGGGAAGGGCATTTCGGCACTCTATACAGCCCACCAGCGATTCAATGGTGGGTGCTGGAAGATATTGTGGCTTGTCAATGAAATATCCCTTTTACATTGTCTGACATCCAAAGACTTATCTCCCGCTGTTCGTCCTCTCGGGCGCCTCGCCCAAACCTGCTTGCAAATGCTGTGTTCAAGGGAAATCCTGCTTTATGGGCAAAGATTTTGTTTCTTTTATTCAAGGACATTGTTATTTTGAGGAAATTCCCGATGAGCTGGCATTTGTCATATGCGGTGCCCATTTATAAAAAGGGCGATAGGTCTGTGCCTACAGTTATAGACCTATTGCCCTGCTTGATGCCGATTCCAAAATGTTTGTATCCTTGATTCTTGAACATATACAGGGCCTCATTACACGGTAGGCGGTAGGGATTTAACGTTACCGGTAATGGAATACCAGTAACGTTAAATCCCCATGCTAATTACGACCCGGCTCACTGCTTTTAGCGGCACCGCTAAGTACGGTGCCACTAATAGCGGGCAGTCCGCGTGACCCTCCATCCCGTAAATAACACCATGCCGCTAATAGCACAGCATCACAAGGCGAGCGAACATGTCAATAGCGGCATGGTAAAGCCCCCAAAACCCCTTACCGCCATGGCGCTAATGCCGCCATCGCGAACCACCCGTTAAGAGAACTGAGCAGTGTTCCCACCTGCCACAGGTGGACACAATCAGCACAGGTGGAGGCAATGGAGACTGTGGCAGCCCAAAAGGAGCACACCACACCCCTTCCCACACACCTTCCCACACCAAGATGGTTCCAATACTTGCAGCATTACATGGGCTGGAGGACATGATTGCAGCGCAGCAGCAACAACAACAGGCAGCACAGAGGAGACGCAGGAGGAGGAGGAGGAGGGCAAGACAGCCACAGCAAGCACCACCACGGCACCTTATCATACCACAGAGGCACCCACCAATCCCCAGGATCAGAGCCAGTCCATTCAATCTAACCCCAGAGCAGATACACACCCTGTACCGTCTGGACCGGGATACCATCACCAGCATCGTGGACATGATACACAACATTTTGAGCCTCATAGACATCAGAACTGCCATCCCCCCTCTACTCAAGGTGGTGACTGTGCTCCACTTCCTGGCCATAGGCACCTACCAGCATACAGTGGGCCAGATGCATGGCATCTCACAACCAGTATTCTCACGCACGCTGAACCAGGTACTCAATGCCCCCCTTGAAACATGCACCTGAACACATATTCATGCCACGGACTGCCCAGGAGATTGCAAACACCAACGTTGGCTTCTATTCACTGGCAGGCATCCCGAGTTGCATCGGGGCCATCGACTGTACCCATGTGGAATTGGTTGTACCACATCACAATGAAGTAGTCTACGGAAATAGGAAGCAATTCCACTCCGTCAATGTCCAAATGGTATGTGACGCCAACAAGGTAATCACACATTGTTGTGCCCGGTTCCCCGGATCAACCCATGATTCCATGGTACTGCGGAACTCAACTATCCCACGCTACATGGAGCGACAAGTCGGACAACGTTCGTGGCTACTTGGTGAGTTGCAGGACAAGCACATGTCAGTGTGATAGGGGGGGAGTTACATACTCCAACTGGGTGTGATTGGGGGGGGAGAGATACATACTCCAACTGGGTGTGATTGGGTGGGGAGAGATACATACTCCAACTGGGTGTGACTGGGGGGGGGGATACATACTCGAAATGGGTGTGATTGAGGGGGAGAGATACATACTTGAAATGGGTGCAGCTTGTCGTCCGTCGGACAAATGCACATACAGATGTACGCCAATGTCCATCTGCGAAGCCCGCAACGTACTTCAGATGAACGGACATGCAAGTATAAGCTACACAACATAGATGACAATCCAGGTCTACAAACCTTATACATCCATCCACATCCACATTGCACAACATTCCACGCCACAAAATACACAAATGTCATACATGCCATCAAGATAGTCATACAGAATTAGTCCAGCACAACAACAATAAGGCAATGTGCCCTTTAAAGCAATCAAAGGGATCACCCCTAGCCATAGCATTGCACCACGCACCTATAGCACCACTGAAGTGATGCCTCTCAGCATGAGACATCAATGTTGGAATGACATTACATCAGCAGTGTGGTACCAATTCTGCCTGGGCCCAGGGACACCTGAGACCTGGCCTCACGCAGAACATGTCAATTACTATTGGAGGAATTAATGGGGCATGTCTACTTGCATAGTCGAGCTCACCTTTGCACATTGCAGTCACACAGACCATCTGTATGTATGCTGTTAATTGTGTACTTCAATCACAATGCAAAGTCCATTTGTGTGATATGAACAGGCCGCTCTTGAGTTGAACAGTAACAAGACCCCATTCGCCCCCCCCATACAGGTGATGCCGGCTATCCTCTGAAGAGGTGGCTCCTCACCCCTGTACGGAACCCACAGAACAGGCACGAAGAGGAATACAATGGTACCCGCATTGTGATCGAGCAGACTTTTGGCCTTTTGAAGACACGGTTTAGGAGCATTAGCAGGTCTGGTAGCGCTCTGTTGTATGGCCATGAGAAGGTGGCCAAGATCACCATGGCATGTGTCATGCTGCACAATATGTGTATCAGACGGAATGTGCCACTGCCCCCTGACGTTGAAATAGAAGCACCTGATGAGGATGCTGATGGTGATGAGGACGGAGGTGAAGGGGGTGCAGGTCATGCAAGAGGGGATGGCCAGGAGGGACGTGCTGTGAGACAGCATCTGATCAACCAAATATTCTGAGTAACATGGTTTCGTACTGTCACATGGATATGGGTAGTAATGCACTGGTGTCTGTTTGGAAGCGCACAATGGACCATGGCATCAATAAAGTACACATGCACAATGAAGAAGTACAAGCCTGTGTTTTGTTCAAACACCAGCGTATTAAGGAATGTAAAGAAGGAAATGTGCATGTCCCCAAACATCCCACCACCCTTCCCCTCCCCCCCACAACAGTCCCATAACACCCTTCCCCCTACCCCCCACAACAGTCCCATAACACCCTTCCCCCACACCCCACAACAGTCCCATAACACCCTTCCCCCCACCCCCCACAACAGTCCCATAACACCCTTCCACCCACCCCCCACAACAGTTCCACATGTGTCTTGCACAATGTTTCCATCCAGCCATGCACGCAGAGGCTTCACCATGCACTCCCTATTGGCCATTGGCAACACCAGCATTGGGATGCTGACTAGAGGTGCGCCTGGTGGTGCGTGAGGAGCGGCGGAGGGGGCTTGCCTGCCTCAAACTGGCAGATGAGGATGTGGCAGACTGTCCTGGTGGTGTTGGTGGTGGGAATTGGCGGTCCAATGCGTCCGCTATCCATGTGAGGACCTCCCTGACTCGGATGATCTCCCCACACAGCCTGTCTGTACATGCCTCCATCCCCTCCCTGGAGTGCCTTGCTGTCTCCGTGATGTCTTCCCTGAGAAGGGCAGCCTCCTCAACATGCTGCCCAACCAGCACAGTTATTTCTTGTTGCCGCTGGCTGATGCTGGCCAGGTCGAGGGCAGTGTTGGGTCCTGGTGGTGTGGCTGCTGTGGCCTGTGATGGGACCAGGTCAACAGATGAAGCCACCAGGGGGCTACTAAAAGCTCCCATGTTCTCATCGACAGTGACATTGGACCCCGGTGTGTGCTGAGGTGATGGCTCGGGGGTTCCAGGGCGGGTTGGGGTGTGCATCTCCATGTGTAAGTCGGTGGGATCCTCCATATCTGATAGTGGGTCAGTGGCTGCCGCCTCTCCTGCTGAACTAGCTGGAGCTGAGGGTGGGCCCTCTGTGGCCGGGATCGGTGGTGGTGGGTTAATCTCCAGAGGTGGGGCAGTTGTTGGTGGTGTGGCAACTTGTGTTTTGGAAGTGGCGCTCCAACAATGTTTCGCACTCTGCTTCTGGACCCTTCTACCTTTGCCACCTGAGGTTGTGGGGGTGTCCTCTGTGTCCAAAGCCCTTTGTTTCTTATGCGCAGGGGGTGCTTGTGATGCATTGCCAGCATCCTTACTGTCTGTATGTGAGCCTGTCGGGGACAAGAAGGGGGATGTCATTGGTTACGGTTCAATGTACTTAATGCAGTATACATCAATGATGCAGTTGTGGGCATTTGGACTACATTGTAAAGGATGCAGGTGATGTGTCAGTTCAGTGGCTCATCCATGCATGGTTGTGTGTGGCACTTGTCTCTGGTGATGTGTGCATGTGTGTGTGTTTGGGTCTGACACTGACATGGCCAGGGTTGGATGCATGTGTGGATGTTTGGCCATCCATGAGGTGATTCTGGGCTCACATTTGGGGGGACCAGTAGATTCACATTGCATGCTTTCATGTGTACACTCACCTCCATCTGAAGTGGTTGCCACGCCATGCTCAATCGTGCCGATTCCCTCTATGCATTCCACGCCAATGAGGTTGGCGCATGTCTCCTCCCATTCTTTAAGTTTTGTCGGGTTAAAATTCTGCCGGGGTCTGCTGGCCATCCGCGGACCCCAGGGCAGGGAGGCCCCAACTCCTCCCGCGTATCCCAAAAATGACTATGAGGCACACGCAAGAAGCAAGGTGGTTCTGCTGTTTATTAAAAAAAAACGGCAGGGCTAGGTCAAGGATCGTACGCGTCCGTCCTGACTCTCTCTCTTCGTGGGGCTCGCAGGCCCTTTTTACCTCAGTATGACGCGCTAATTGCGTCACCTGGGAAAGTTAGCAAAAAAACCTATTGCCACTCTGGATTGGTTCCTCGAGTGGTAGGGTTAGTATAGTATACGTATAGAGAACGCTGTTAGTGGTTGAGGGTCAGTCAGGTGGTATACTTTGGTTGTCCCTTCAATTAGATACATGAAAATTGTTACATGAAGACCCCTGAGGATTGGCTAATGTTAATGGCGTCAGTGATAAGTGCCCCATGTTCTGATTGGTCCACTCGCGAGCCCCCCAGTCTGGGACCATCGTTGTTCCCAGCTCGCGGTGCACCTGTCATTAGCAACAATGTATAACTATGGGTATGTGCAGACAATGCGAGGATTTGTTCATATGCTGGAGGGCAGACTACTCCCACCGCTGCAGATGTCCATTGAGTCGCTTCATTGTTGCTGCCTGTGTCTCAAAACGTGTGATCCAGGCACCTCCTTCCTCCTGGGTCTGGCACCCTGTCAGGTTCGGCTTGGTCACGTGAGGAGAGACCGTGGTTGAGGCAGAATTCTGCACATTTAATATTGCATTTTCCACTGTGTGTCTGGCTTAGTTTGCAGGTGTGACCTTGGCTTCGGCTTGTGGCATGCGAGTTTGCAACATTGTGCCCTTGACTGTCTGTTCTCGCCGGGCTCACTCTGCAGGGTCCGCAATTGAACTCTTGCTCGTTCAATGTTCATGGAGGCTCTTGCTTGCGGCCTACTTGGGCCTGGTGCATAGGTGGGGATGTTTGATGCACGGCCCTTTAGGTTATGGTATCATATTGCTTTATCCCCAGTATCATGTCTTCGTTATATTTCTCATTGCAATGCATGGGTTAGGAGAAGCGTCAGCAAGCATTTTAGATGAGTTCGTTGTGCGTCTTGCGTTTCTGCATTTTGAAAAACCTATGTTAAAAATAATAAAGATGCGCGTCAGTGGGTGTGTCCGTCACCTAGGTCATAGCACTGAATATGTTCTTCGTGTGGATTGGTGTGGGAGTGTCCAGTGTTCATGTTTGCACGGGTGTGCTGACCGTTGGCTAGGTCGTCATGGCATCTCTAATGATGTGTTTATTTACTGATGAATGGTTCAGTCGAGTTCATCCATGCCGCAGGTGTCGGCATGGGCAGGGCAGGCTGGTGGGCATGCTGGTGGGCACATCCGTATGTTCCTGTACCAGGGTATTTGGTCATCTGGTAGATAGGCAAACTCCTCTCGTGGCGGGTGTCTGGGCCGCGATCCTCTAGGCCAGGGGCGTGAGGGGATTGGTGGGAGCCTTTTGTTCCATTCTCCCACTTCAGTTTTATGGGCGACCCAGATCCACCTGCTGTGGCAATTTGGTGGTTTTCGGCAAGGATGCTTCTCCCCCGAGTCTCAGGTCATCCACCTCTTTCGGCACTCACGCACATTGTGTGTGGTGGTGCCCACAGCACTGACTTTTGATGCAACCTCAGCACAGATTGCCTTTTTTTTCATGAGAGTCTCCCGCCGCATATCGCAGGCAAAGACCACACCGGCATTGTCAGCTAGGGTCTGGGTAAGCATGATTAGCTCCTCTGAGGTGAATGTTTCTTTCCGCTGAGGGTCAGTGTTTTTTTTCAATGCCTTGGGCATGTGGAGGATGTCCCTGATGATTTCCAACTGAAAGCTACTCCAACAGGTCCAGGGGGCAGAGGATGGCAATGGATTGTGTTTTTAAAGATGGCCGCCGTGCTCTTTCCCGTTCCTGTGCGATGACGCTATTTCCGGTTCTGCAATTTAACGGTCACCGCTAATAGCAGTGACCGCTATTTGCATGCAGCGTGAGGGCAGATGTGCTATCTGCACTTTCGTCGCAGGCGGTAAGTGACTTTTTGGGGTCTTTAGCGGCATGGCGGTAGGGTCATTACAGGCATGGCGCTATGCTCGTGTCCGCGTACTCGTAATGGTACGCTAATAGCGCCCTCTTGCGAGGGCGGACACGTTAAGAGCACCATGCCGGTAATTTGAGATTTTTAGCGCACAACGTGTAATGAGGCCCACAGTCTTGGATGGACGTTCAAGGAATTCTTTCTATCATGCAATTTGGTTTTAGGAAATCAATGGGCACTGACGCCGGTGGGCTTTTCATTAACATTCTGCAGCACCAGACCAGGACTAAGGGTAGTCCATCAATTTTTCTAGCATCAATTGACCTGACTTCTGCATTCGATTTAGTAAACAGAACCACACTTTGGGGAAAATTATATACATTAGATATGACTGCACCGCTTTTATCAATACTTTATCAACTTCATGCAAAAACCAAAATAAGGGTTCGACTCTGCATTGATGGGTCCCTGTTGGAAGAAATCAAGTCGGGTAATGGCCTCAGACAGGGCTGCATCTTTGCACCAACTATTTTCAATCTGTACCTCTCTGATGTTGGCCCCCATCTGGAAGGAGCCTCTTTTATAGCTCCCAAAGTAGAGGGTATTAAGGTTGTGTGGTCTGCTTATGTTGACGATGTACTTCTGTTTGATCATACACCAGTTGGTCTGCAGCGTGTGCTGTCCTCATTCAAAAGTACGTTCCGGAAAATTCATTGGTAATTAACTGCACAAAAACTGTCATTTTGTGGTTGTTATCGGAAAAGTGTCATTCGGTTCGCCTGGTTTCTTGATCATGTTAAACTTTCAGTCTGCCATGCTTTTCGATACTTAGGCTATCCCATATTTGAGTATGTAAATAGGGCCAACTTTATGTAATTATCTGGACAAGAAAATCAGTCCATTGGTTTCCCAGCTTTGAAAAATTGACAACAAATATGGGAAATACTCATTGGGGGTCATTACGACCTGGGCGGTAAGGGACACCGGCACCGGTAAGGAGACCAGTGCTATTAATCCCTTACCGTCCTATTCCAAGGTCCCTTGGCGGGGACCGTAAGGAACCAGTGGTCTGCCCACACGTCCCTTACGGGTCCCGCTAAGGGACCAGGGTGCTAATAACGGGCTCTCCTCTCGTGGCGGGTGTCTGGGCCGCGATCCTCTAGGCCAGGGGCGTGAGGGGATTGGTGGGAGCCTTTTGTTCCATTCTCCCACTTCAGTCCCCCCTCTGGTCGACTTGTCGACGACAAACATATCTTTTTCCTTATCTCCTCTTACTCTCCATATTTTCGTTACTCCTCCCAAGTGTCCATAGTAGTTGACATGGTCTTCAAATGACCAATACATATATGCACAGGTTCCTCCAGGTGTGCAGTATACCCATTTCCCTAATGTAGCTCCTTGGGTTTCTTGGGTTTTCGAGCTTCACAGATGGTGGGTCCAGGTGGTTGGTGATGATCTGTTTGCGCAGTTTTTTTCTTTCTTTTATTATTGTGTCCGTGTGCTGGCCATCATCTGCCGGCATCAAGGGGTGCATACCAACTATTTCGATCATTTCGTCTGTAGTGCGTGCCTTCCGGGCCTTCCAAAATCTTAGTATGATCAGTGCAGCTCCAGCCAGTATTATGCATCCAACTATAATCTTCAGTCCGTCCGACAGCCAAGATGGCATCCATGACCATAACATTGAAAACCAGCTGTCATCCTTCTTCACTCCTTTACTTTCTTCCATCATTTTGGAGTGCATCTGGGCCAGTTGTGATACTGCTTCTGTCAGTGTACCATTGTCAGCATCGTTAGCAGGAATGAATGTGCAGCATGATTGTCCTATCTTTGCGCAAACTCCTCCTTCCATTGCTGTAAGGAGATCTAATACATATCTGTTCTGTAGTGCTACCATCCTCACTGCTCGCAGCTCCTCTTTTATTGCGTTGAATCCATTTACTGTAGAATTAATTGTCATCATTAGCTCCCATCGAGTTATCTGGAGCCATTTTGCGTTTGTGTAAGCTTGTAGTCCCGGATGTATTATTGACGAGAAGAACATTGCTGCTCTGCTGAATAGTCTGTGTTCTGGTGGGATTGAAGTGAGTGCTGTTTCCGACCTTCCCCATAGGTAATTTCCTGTCAGAGGTTCTCCTTGTCTCTTCTTTCTATTCAGGACATTGTTGTTGTTTTTGTTCTCTGACCCCTTCTGAGGTTTTACAGATCTCTTCTTCCTCTTGTTTCCTTCATCCATTTTAGGGAAGTTCGCCATGTTCACATGTTTCTGGGGCACCACTAGTGATGGTACATTAACGTGTACCATTGTGCATATACCATTCCACAGAGGGGGCAGTATGTGGTATGCCTTGTTTCCGCAGGCCCAGTAATGGTCCATTAATACTGCTGTTCCTGCTCCCCCCACAGGTAACTCCACCACGCTTGCACAGTTGGTGTTGTATCCCACGTCCACTTCTCCTCTATGTTGGTAGCATACCTTAGGTGCAGACAGCGGCAGTATGCTTATTGGGTCTTCATCCTTCTCCATCCATGTCAGCATGGGTACGTACTTGCCCCAAATCGTCCAACATCTGTTATTGTGTTCATCAATAGTTGTAATATTTTCTCTTGTTACCATGTTGCTGCCAATCACTCCTATGTCCCATTTGTTGTCCATGTACACCTTCCCTGTTATTGTTACCAGTGGTCTTTCCCAACATCCTTGTTTACCAGGAACTTCAGTGGCGTACCAGTCACATGGTAGGTATTGTAGTGTTACTTTCTTTGTTTCTCCCTTTTCAGGACTACTTGTCATGTATCTGAATGCTTCAGCATGCAAACTGCTCTTGTGGTAACTCAAATAAGTCTTGAGGAAGTTGTTTTTGTATGGATATGTGTCTCGTGTTTTCCACACCAGTTTCACCACCGTCCCTTGAAATCTCCCTTTCGTTTGGAACAGTGCCAGGTATATTATACATCGTGCTGTCTTTTCATCTATTTCCGTGGCAACAAATGTTCGAGAAGTGCTCATGGCGTATGGGATCAATGAGCAGACATAGCAGCTGTCTTCTGTTGTCTGCTACCTATTTGGGTCAAGTGTTGGTACCACATGTTGTTCGAGACGTGTGCTGAATCTGTTATGTAATTATCAATACCTTTATTATCTGAGTATGTGCTATGTTTAACTCTATTTCCCTTATGTGGAGGTTTGCTAGTACCACCTGACGTAACACCTGTTGCAGCCGTGGGTGGGGGTACATTAGGTTTGGGTACAGCCAAAATATTGATAGCATAACTTTTCTGCCATACAGAGGCAGCCACAAACCCAGTGATCATCAAAATCCCTATCATTTTTATTACAGAGGCTAGTCTCACCGGCATTTTGCTCTTACCTTGCTGCAGTCCGGCAGCTTATTCTTGCAACGCTAAAGTTGCCCGCCTGAAAATTCTCAATAGGCTTGTTATTAGTGTTAGTTGTTGTTTTCAAGCTCTCCCTATCAAGTAGACATTCAGTGCACAGTCGAAGAGCTGTTCCCACGCCAATCTAAGCGATCTGTTGGTGAAGATGTTGGTGAAGATGGGGCATTGATTGTTTTATGGCCAAGATAAATGCTGTGTAGTAGACACGTACCCTCCTTCTTTTTAGGTACTTTGCCTTTTTATGTGATAGACGAATTGGTGTGATAGGGCTTCAGGGTAGTTATCATCTGAGGGTAGCATCTACTCCTGGGCAATGAACTTTGTTAGTTATCTGTTTTCTTAGCAATACAATAATACGCGGTACCTGCATGTGCGAGAAAGAAAAAGAGAACATTCAAGTGTTTACATGTGTATATGTGCAAGACAATGTCCTTCAATTGGGTGGTTACTGTAGTGGGTAGGAGGTCGATGGGCAGAGGGTTTGGGGGGTTCAACTGGCGGGAGTCTCTTTACTCTTTGATCGTGTGACCATGGGGTGGGCGGTATGGGAATTACCAGTTTCTATTTCAGTAGTTGTCTCTGGGGAATCTGGGTGGTGGCAGGGTATGGAGACACTTAGGTCGTCAGCTGTGGTAGAAGTCTCTTCCTCCGTGGGTGACGCTATCGCTGTTCTTCCAATGGCCCTGTCGGTGACGCTAGGGCGGGTCTGGAGTTTGCAGATCTTTACGTCGTGTAGGTGATTCCAAGCACGCTTATCCTGCAACTTTACTGCTCTCGTAGATACCTCCTCTACAAGGTGGGGACCAGTGAAGCGTGGGCTGTTCCACTTTCTATTGAAATTGCGGAGTAGCACGTGGTCACCTTTAGCGATTTTGCACAGTTTTTCCTTTTCCAGTCCTTGGTCCTCGTCTTCTTGATGGTAACTCTTAGACCCGCCCCGCGTGCGCTCGAGCTGTTGAGACACAAACACTACACTAGTAACCAAAGAAGACACATATTGGTACATTTCATCACCAAGAACAGTTGCAGTGTTTTCATAGTCTGTGAATGCCCTTGATGTTGGCGTTAGAGGAAGGCGCATTTGTCGTCCGGTCACCACCTCATGAGGAGTGAGGTGGTGGTCGGAGCCTGGTCTATTCCTCAGCTCAAATAGAGCTAGCGGAAGGCAATACAACCAACTCTTCTTTGTTGTTTGCTGTATCTTTGCAATTGCCTCCTTCAGTAGGCCATTCTGGCGTTCGCATATACCGTTGGCCTGCGGGTGATATGCACATGCAAATTTATGCTTGATGTTCAGTAAGGATGTGATGTGCTGGAACATTTCATTAGCGAAATGCGGGCCGTTATCCGACCGCAGTACCTTGCACACTCCCCACCTGGGGAAAACCTCCCTCACTAGAAATTTTGCTGCTCTAAATGCATCTGGATGTGAGCAATCAACTGGAGAATGGGCATTCTACTACAATCATATACCTATTTCCTTGACATACGTTGATCATATCAACATAGTCAATATGGATGTGCAGGAAGGGTCCCTCTGGCCGGGGTATAGTACCTTTTATCACTTTCAGCGTGTGACCGGCCGTAAACTGTTGACATGTGAGACAATTGCTGATAAAATTTGTCACATGGGAATTTAACTCGGGACAGAACCAATCTTCCCTAATTCGTGCTGCAATAACTTCCTTGCCTGTGTGGGCTGGGTGGTGGAGTTGGCTCAGGGCGGTGTTCAATATTGCCAATGGCATTACCATCTTTCCAGTGTTACCCTGGCGCCATAGTGCGTCAGTTGGTGACATTGTACATCCTCTTTTTACCCATATTTCTTTTTCTGCCATTGGTGCAGCCGCTTGTAACTCCATTATCTGTGTGGCTGGGAGATGGGTGTACCCTTCTCTTATCAACATCTCTTTAGCTATCCCCCTCCCTCTCCCTCTCTCTAACTCTGGGGTGTTCCATATCTCACCAAAATATGCGGCATACTTTGCATGTGCGTCTGCTGCTGCATTTCCTTTTGAGATATGATCTTCTCCATAAGTGTGTGCAGTACATTTGACCAAAGCTAATTCTTGGGGGTCATTTATTACTTCAATTAATTCAGCTAATAAGAGAGCATGTTGCACTGGGGTGCCGTCAGCTCTCCTAAACCCTCTTCTCCTCCATTTGGACAATCCTGAGTGGACAGTAGACGTGACATATGCGCTGTCTGAATATATAGTTACTCTTTTGTCAAAGCTTTCCTTCAACGCCAAGATCAGTGCAACCAATTCTGCTGCTTGAGCAGAGTAATGTTGTGGTAATTGTATGCATTTCACCGCCACATACACCAATTCCTATGTCATTTTTACCACTGCTGCCCCAGTTCTCCTTATCCCATCACTTTGGTCTATTGTTGATGACCCATCAATGAACAAGAGCTCTCCTCCATTTAGCGCGTCCTCTTCAACTTTTCTAGTACATGAGTACATTTCGGTAGTCTGCGTACAATCATGTGCATAGTCGCCTTCCTCAATCACTTCCGCTATAAACCTTGCAGGATTAACTGTGCTGCATCTAACAATTGATAATTCTGGTCTAGATAAGATGATCTCATAACCTGACGCCCTCTGTGTGGTTAGTGTGGACTTAGGCTTGTTCAATATTGCAAATAGTGCATGTTCCACAAATAGTGTGGTTGGGCACCCCATTGTAATTGATGATGCTTTCTCTACCGCGAAGGCAGCTGCGGCGAGACCTTGTTCGCAAGGGAAATGTCCTAACATTACAGGATCCAAGTGACCACTGTAAAATGCTACTGGTTTGTAAGCCATGCTTGTTTTTTGAGCCAACACTGCTTTCATTACTGCTGAGTCGCAATGTGAAAATATAAAGAATTGTCGTTCATAATCTGGGGTGGCCAGTACCGGAGCAGTTGATATTGCATCTTTCAGTTCATCAAAGGCCTCTTTCATTTCCATTGTCCACCCCAATTTTTTCTCCCCTTTGTTAGCTTCTCTTAATGCCTCAAGTAAGGGTCCTATGTATGAGCTGTAATCAAATACCCATGCTCTACAGTAGTTGCACAATCCCAGGAACTGCTGTAGTTCCCTCACTGTTTGTGGCAACAGCGTTTTTGATATGGCCTGTGCTCTTTGTGGTGCAATATTTCTTCCGTATTGGGATATGAGCTGGCCAATGTCTAGTACCTGTTCCTGACAGTACTGTAACTTCTCTTTGTCTACCTTGTAACCCTTTTCAGCCAATATTGTCAGCATCTTCAATGAGTCCTCTCTGCATTGTTTTTCGCTTGTGCTGCAAACTATTATATCGTCAACATACTGCAACACTGTGCTTTCCACTTCAATGTTTCCCAAGTCCATCTGTATTACTCTGTTAAAAATTGAGGGTGACTCGCAGTACCCTTGTGGCAATCTGGTGTGTTTCCATTTTGTGTTTCTGTACGTGAAGCTTGTTAGATCTTGTGAGTCTGGATGCAGGGGTATTGAGAAAAAGACATTTTTGAGGTCAATCACTGTAAATGTGATGCCTCTGCCGGAATGCCACACAATACTGTGGCCGGGTTTGCTGCTATGGGGTATTCTGCTTCCACTATGTTGTTCAAGGGCCTGAGGTCCTGGATGAAACGCCAAGACCCTCCTTTAGCTTTGCGCACTGGATATACAGCTGTGTTACATGGTGATTCTGATGGTACCAATATGCCATTGTTTATAAGGGCCGTTATTGTTTCATATATGCCCTCATCTGCCTCTTTTGATAGTGGGTATTGCTTCACTCCAGGGAGTATTGCACCTTTTTTCAATTTTATTCTTACTCCCCCTATACTCTTTATGCACCCCACGACATAGGGACTAGTAGTCCATAATGATGTTGGGACTTTTGCCATATCCTCCTCAAAGAAGGGAACTGGGGTGGATGTGGGTGCTTCAAGTGCCATTGCAATTTTCTGTGCCACTTGTTTGTATGTTACTCTTAGCCATATGTCTACACTCATCATAAATACCATTTCACCTTCTTCCTTTTCTCCTGAAAAGAGCTCCTCGTCTGACACCTGGGTGAGCCTGCATCCCTCTGCTAGGGCTATCACTGCCCTCCATGCTCTTCCTTCTCTGTCTTGGGCATGTATTGCGATATAATCAGCAGTTGCTATAATGCTCTCCATGCTCACTGAAATCACCTTTCCTTCTGGTTCATTGGCTGGTGTTTCTGGTCTAAACAAATAGGCTGTTGGTCTCCTCCAGATCTTTCCTTCTATTCCTGGCATCCATGCGAATGCCATGTCTGTTCCGTACTGGAACAGTTCGCCATCTACTGGCTCAGCCCTAATCACTGTCTGTCCACAGTATGCTTGCATAATTTGTCGTGCAGTGAGCATGTTTATTCCTGGAGTGGAGCAAATTATGCAGTCCTCCGTAAAGGAGATCGTCATATTCAACCTGCTCATTATGTCTCTCCCCAGTATGTTTACTGGTGAGGCCCTAGAATATAAAAGCGGGACGGACATGTCATAATCCCCTATTGATAAGGGAATGTTATCAGTAAAGGGAACCAACCCCCTAGCCCCAGAGAATCCTTGGGTGTTCATGGCTTCACCTGACATCTTAAATTTACCTTCCCTTATGCAAGACCGGGTCGCCCCGGTGTCAACAAGGAATGACAATTTTTTGTCACCTATCGTTACCTCTATGCGTGGTTCCTCCGCACTATTAGGTGTTACCGACAGGATGGGACACACCAAGGCCGTCTGTGGGCTGTCCTATTGTGGGTATAATGATTGACCACTTCCTGTGTAAGGGTTGTGTCCCAGGACCGTCACCCTTCCCAGTTGTGTTTGCTGTAGTTGTGTATTGGTAGTGGTTATGTTATGGTCTTGAATTTGGGCAGGTTGCTGTACTTGACGTTGTTGTGTTATTGCTACCTGTTGTTGTGGTAGTGAATATGCCTGTGGCTGTTGTTGTGTTACTAGTTGTTGCTGCACATTTCCCGGTTGCAGTGCCTGCTGTTGTTGGGTGTCCTGCTGTTCCCTTGTAGGTCCTTGTTGTCCCTGTTCTCCCCATGATGGTGTGCCTGGTCTCATTCTACATGTGCGTGACATATGCCCTAGTAATCCACAAATCCAACATACCAGTGGTTCCCTGTTCTGCCATGGAAAGCTCCCTGAATTGTCCTGGTATACTGGTTGCCCGGAGGGGTAGAAATTTCTGAATCCTCCACCTTGCTGTTGTGTGTTATAGCCGTATCCCCTCCCCCTCATCATTCCTCCCCTTCCCCTGTTGTAACTATAATATCCAGCTCCTGGCGTTGAGTATCCTCCTCCCATGTTAGTCGTGTATGGTTGGGGTGGTGGCAGCTGTTGTGCTACAATCTGTGATTATTGTATTTGGGAGGGATCTTGTGCAGCCACTACTTGTGTGGGGTTTAGAGTCATTGTTGCAGGTGTAGTTATTAGTGCACCTTCCATCGTGTATTTAGTAAGTTTTTTCTGTACCAATTTAGCCTCTTCCACTTTTCTATCCTCTTCCTTTTGTTTCATCTTTTCTTGCCATGTCCTACATTGATGTACTATCGTCAGTTGTATTTCTACCATGCTTTTGCTTCCATCCCCACTACCTTCTTCAGTTGTTTCTGAACTGCTTCTGGGAGCCCTTGTATTAGTATATGATAGAATATTGCTGGTGTTTTGTCCCATTGTTCTCTAGTTTCCATACGCCACTTCTCTTGAATTTCCTGGATATAATCAACAGGATCTTTGTTCTCACGCATCTTGCGTGAGGTAATTGCTCCTATGTCTGATGTGTCTGGGTACTGTACCCTCAGCGCTTGCCATAATGCATGTCTACAGTTTGCGAATGGTGCCCCTTTGTGTGATGTGTTTGTTATTGTGACCCCGGGGAAGCCTGCTCTGTTCCAGATGTCATCTGCTGCATCCCCCAATATTGATATTAGAAGGCCCTTTACATCCCCCACTGCCAGTTTCTGTCCTGCCGTGTGTTTTTCCATTTCATATATCCATTTTCCCGCACCTCCACTTAATGATGGGAGCCTGCACTTTATATTTTCCTTGTCTGCATGCTTCCAAGGGACGTATTGTGGTCTAACCCCTCCCCTCTCCAGAAGTGGCATTAAGTTGTGTCCTGTTTGACCCCCTGGGTTCCACAAAATCGAGTCTGTGCACCCCTCCTCTTCTTCCGTGTCTTCTACATCGTCAATTGCGTCCATATTTCCCCTGCTCGTAACTGTTTCTCCTCCATCTCTTCCCCTTCTTTTATCATTTCCTTTATTTCATGTGGGCGTGTGTATTCGTTCTCCCTGCCTGCGTCCAGGGAGGTCTCTAAGCCTGCCTGCATAGGGTGTCAGTTCGTGGGGGAAGGGTGCGAGTTTAGGTGGGCATGTTGCACGTAATGAGTGTGGGGTGGTGGAGCATGTTGGATGGGATTATGAGGGTGTAGCTGCACGTGTCTGCCTTCCCGCCATTTCTTGCTCTTCCCCCTCACTTCCCTCCAGTTCTTCCTTTCTCCTGCAGGCCCATGGTGATTCTCTATTTGTCCGGGTGATGTATAATTTATCTAGGCTTTCCCTTTCACTATTTCTTCCTTCCTTCTCCATTCCTTCTTCTTCCTCACTACAAAAGTCATCCAGGAATGGCAACCCCCAATCTGTCTTTTTCCCCCTAATCGTTACTGTTTTTAAATCTATTAGATCCGTTCCTCCCGTTTCTTTTTTACCAATTGCTCCCCTTTGTGCTGATGTTGTTGCTACTTCTGTGTCTCTGTGTACATACCTCCTTACTTCACTCTCCCCTCTCCTATCTTCTCTTTCCCCTTCATTTTTCTCCGCTATTTCTCTACCAATTTCCTCTCTTTTCTTTTTCAATTCTTCCATTACTTCACTACTCATCTTTTCCAATATCCTTTCTTCTTCTTTCTTCCTTTCCCATCTCGCTCTTTCCCGCTCTAATATACCCTCTATCATCCTCCCTTCTTCGTATTTCCTTGTCGTTTCTGATAGTAATCTCCTCTTCCATATTTCCATTTCTTTTTCTTTCTCTTCTTCCTCTCTTTTCTTGTCATGAAGTGCTGCTCTGGATACCCTTTCTGCTACTGCCTTTACCCTTTCGGCTTCTCTCTTTTGCTCCTCAGTTCGTTCCCTCATTTTTTCCAACTCATTCTTACTTTCTTTCCTTTCCCGTGCTCTCTCTCTTTCCTCTCTCTCGAGCTGCTTGATCAGTGCATTCTGCTCATCCCTTAATTCTTCTAATCGTTCTCCCAAAATCTCTTCCTTTTGTCGTAACAGCTCTTCCTCCATTCTTCTCCCCTCTTCCCCTTTCATCTCACTCTTCCTGGTATTATCCTTGTCCATTTTCCTTACTACCTCCTTCTCTTCTCCTGTTAATGAACCTCGTAATTTTAATAGTACCTGCGCAGCTACCCACTCATCATGTCCTATTTCTGCGATCTGCTCTTCGCCAGTCCTCCCCTCCCCTGCGGGCATCTTCCTATGAGCTGATCCCGTCGTACTAGTCCGCTCCCCTCCCGTGTGGCCACCTGTAGCTGTATATGGTGGCGGGCTGTATGCCGGGTTCGAGTACCCCTCAGCCGCCCTTAATTGTTCTCTTACTATTTCTCCTAGTTCTCTTAAAGGATACAACCCCCCTCCCTCGGTTTTCACTACCTTTGCTAGGGGCATATCGTCGCTCTGTTCCTTTTTTATTTCCTTTTCGTTTGAGTTGTTACTCTTTTCTCCTCCCTCTTGTCCGTTCCCCGTGTTCTGTGTGCCTTCACTCTCTTTTTCCCCATTCTGTTCTTCCTCCTTAATCTTCTTCTCTTCCGTTGTTTCCTCCATAATGAACATTCCGTTTGGTCCTGGTCGGGACCCTTGGAACATCCTCCATAAGTTAAACACCTCCACGTGGTGTGTCAACTTCTTCCCCTTGTATGTGTTATGCAGATGGGTTAATAGTGAATGTTGGGTATATGGATCGAAACTGCCATTAGGCGGCCATGGTGTCGTCATTTTGTTGTCCGTCCCCTGTGTCCATTCTATGCTGTATTTGATCAGTTTCTCCCTATGGGGTGACAGTGTTTTACATATATGCCGATCCTGTCCCGTGTGACATAGTAGCACTTCAATTGTTATCCTCCCTCTATATGGTAGTGGTTATCTTGCTAATAGTGTACGCTATACAATTTCAGATCTTTACCTGGCCCCGTAATTTTGGGCACTTGCGATTGTCTGCTAAAACAAAATAGTAAAATATAGCATTTACATTTGTATATTCTTTTCTTTCTTTTCTTCCTTTACCGAACATCTTTACGGCCCCCTACGGCCGAGGCGCACGTAGCCCCCTGCGGCTGCGTGCCCTGTGTGACGTTCTTATACAGCCGTCCCACTTTGTTTTACCCCTCCTCCTCTTTCTTCACTTGTCGGGGCCGGCGTTCTCCGTGCGCAGCCACGTCCCCCTTTTCACCTTGCCCCGATCTACTCGTTACCGTTTATCTCCGTCTCCGCTCCCTTACCATTATTCTCTTCCCCACCACTCTCCGAAAAATGCCTTGTGTTCGAGATATCCTATGAAAGCCCTACTGGTGACGTCACCGATCTCTTCCAAAACTACTGGTAAGTTCTTTACATGTTTTTTAAAAGGCCAAAATACGCTTGCAATCTACCCCCGTTAACCCCACAGCTGTCCTCTTGTCACGCCTGGAACAAGGTAATCAACAATATAATCGGACTGCGCACGCTGCGTCACCTCGCGTGTGATACGCCCCTCGACAGGAGGGCTTAACCAGCCAATTATCTTCCGTATTAGGCAACCAGCTAGCTACCGCCTACAGGGAAACGTCATCTATCTATCTATCGAGTTTCCTGCTCGATCAATAGGGATCCTCATCTACTCATTGATCAATAATCACCAAATTGTAGGAAACCGCACACACACACACCCTTACACGTGGTCACGACTTAGGCCAATCAGTTTCTATGAGCGGCCGCACGTGATGTTTTCGTGCTCCGCCCCCTCCTCTTCCGTAACGTAGCAGACTGCTCTCGCACTTGTCCAGCTACCATTCACTTCACCGTCAATACTAATTTATCAAACCTTCGCCGCGCACCTGTGTAACACCTCCCGCCTCCCGTATTCTATTCCTCCCCCCTCCCTCACAATTTCACATTGCTTGTTGGGCGTGACACACTCACCAAGTTATCTTGATGCGGGGCCGCTCGACTGCGTGCACCCCTCCAAGCGGCTCGCCACCTCCCCCCGTCTGGACCACGTCTGGACACTCGCCAACCGCGGGCGGGATACTTCTCAACCGGCTCCCGAAGGCCAATATCCGTATTGCGCTGTCCGGTCTTCTCGCAGTTCCGCGATGGTCCTGTAGTCCTCAAAAGGGGGCAGCGGCAGAGGGGGCCGCGCCGCCGGGCCTCCTCGCAACGGGAGCACTCGGAAAAATAAAATAAAAGCAGATCTTAAACAGATCTCAGCAGTGCCTCCAACGGGGGGAAATTCTGCCGGGGTCTGCTGGCCGTCCGTGGACCCCCGGGCACGGAGGCCCCAACTCCTCCCGTATATCCCAAAAATGAGTATGAGGCACACGCAAGAAGCAAGGTGGTTCTGCTGTTTATTAAAAAAAAATGGCAGGGATAGGTCAAGGATCGTACACGTCCGTCCTGACTCTCTCTCTCCCTTCGTGGGGCTCGCAGGCCCTTTTTACCTCAGTATGACGCACTACTTGCGTCACCTGGGAAAGTTAGCAAAAAAACCTATCGCCACTCTGGATTAGTTCCTCGAGTGGTAGGGTTAGTATAGTATACGTATAGAGAACACTGTTAGTGGTTGAGGGTCAGTCAGGTGGTATACTTGGGTTGTCCCTTCAATTAGATTCATGAAAATTGTTACATGAAGACCCCTGAGGATTGGCTAATGTTAATGGCGTCAGTGATAAGTGCCCCATGTTCTGATTGGTCCACTCGCGAGCCCCCCAGTCTGGGACCATCGTTGTTCCCAGCTCATGGTGCACCTGTCATTTGCAACAATGTATAACTATGGGTATGTGCAGACAATGCGAGGATTTGTTCATATGCTGGAGGGCAGACTACTCCCACCGCTGCAGATGTCCATTGAGTCGCTTCATTGTTGCTGCCTGTGTCTCAAAACGTGTGATCCAGGCGCCTCCTTCCTCCTGGGTCTGGCACCCTGTCAGGTTCGGCTTGGTCACGTGAGGAGAGACCGTGGTTGAGGCAGAATTCTGCACATTTAATATTGCATTTTCCACTGTGTGTCTGGCTTAGTTTGCAGGTGTGACCTTGGCTTCGGCTTGTGGCATGCGAGTTTGCAACATTGTGCCCTTGACTGTCTGTTCTCGCCGGGCTCACTCTGCAGGGTCCGCAATTGTACTCTTGCTCGTTCAATGTTCATCGAGGCTCTTGCTTGCGGCCTACTTGGGCCTGGTGCATAGGTGGGGATGTTTGATGCACGGCGCTTTAGGTTATGGTATCATATTGCTTTATCCCCAGTATCATGTCTTCGTTATATTTCTCATTGCAATGCATGGGTTAGGAGAAGCGTCAGCAAGCATTTTAGATGAGTTCGTTGTGCGTCTTGCGTTTCTGCATTTAGAAAAACCTATGTGAAAAATAATAAAGATGCGCGTCAGTGGGTGTGTCCGTCACCTAGGTCATAGCACTGAATATGTTCTTCGTGTGGATTGGTGTGGGAGTGTCCAGTGTGCATGTTTGCACGGGTGTGCTGACCGTTGGCTAGGTCGTCATGGCATCTCTAACGATGTCTTTATTTACTGTTGAATGGTTCAGTCGAGTTCATCCATGCCGCAGGTGTCGGCATGGGCAGGGTAGGCTGGTGGGCATGCTGGTGGGCACATCCGTATGTTCCTTTACCAGGGTATTTGGTCGTCTGGTAGATAGGCAAACTCCTCTCATGGCGGGTGTCTGGGCCGCGATCCTCTAGGCCAGGGGCGTGAGGGGATTGGTGGGAGCCTTTTGTTCCATTCTCCCACTTCAGTAGATTTCCATTCATTTCAAGAATTACAAGGTACCAGACATCACTGTCATCTCTGTAAGATAACAAACTGGTGATAGGAACTCTTCTCAATTCTTAAAAAGTAACCTTCCCCCAGTTGTAAGTGGCATTCCACACTGGAAGGGTACACTCTGAATTTTTTCACCAGTCAAAAGTCAGAAGAAACATTGAGTCCCATAAAAAAGACAATGAAAAACCAGGTCAAAGTCTGACAGACATTTAGAAAAAGGGCAAACTGTTGCTTTTACCCATTCAGATAAATGAGGGTGAGGAGACGGTGCTCACAGGGTATGCTTCATCAGCAAAGGATTATTCCGGAATCTCCCAAAAGATCACATCATTCCCACATTTAAATTGATTTATAAATGGGGAAAGGAGCCTGGAAACCCCAAATTCTAAACTTCTCCTGTCTAGCAGGTGTATGCTAAAAATGTCCATTGGGAACAAAATCATAGAACATAATTGTCGGGTCATGAGAGACGTCCCTTTAGCCTTTTATTTAGGCAGCAACATTCTCAAACGATTCACAATCAATTTGGACCTAATTAATTATGCCTGGTCATGACTGGCAGGTGACCTCGTGGCTTTGACAACACTGAAAAAGCATTCCGTCAGCTCAATTGATGCCTTATGCGGTTGAAGTTTTAAGTGTGGAAAGAGATTATCATCCCAGGACAGTTGCATCAATTCACTATTCCCCTCCAAATTAAGTGAGGACAGAACCTCGGAGATCAGGACACCAATACAAATTTCAATTCCCATCTCAAACATTAAGGTTTGTCTTTTAATCCGGCACCTGTAGTGGATATAGAACATGACACCATTTGAATATTGGTGGATAACAGTGACCCTCAAAGTATCACTTTGGGTGCAGACACCTTTATTCCAATGGCGGTTAATGCTCAGCATTATCCTATTGATTTAGGTAATGAAATCATTGGACCAATTCCAAATGACTTTTTCGAGTCAAGGACCATTACCTTGAATCCCTGGAACCTCCTGTTCAGGTTAACACCATACAAAGAGATCTCTCCACCCAAATGGAGGAAACCGCTAAAATTGTCAAGCCTGAGGTCTTTCCAGGTATCACGCAGGTGGTCAAAGAATGGATTCATCTTGCTGATACCTGGGAGACCGAGGAGCAAAGACAAATGCTGAAACATTTCTTCCTGGAATTCCATATCTTTCAGTGGACTCATATGATTGTGGATGCACATCTATTCATTGAACCACCATACCCACGGAACCTGAGATGACCCCAGTATATGTTAAACAATACTGGTTACCTCTCACGACCATGGAGTCACTCATGGAGATTATAAAAAACCTAGAATCCCATGGGACATTTGTCTGATCCATAGTACCTTTAACAACCCAGTAAAGGGGATACTAAAACCAAATGGCTAATTGAGGATAGGCGCAGACCTTCTGGGCAGAGAGGTGCTATGCAAAGTGAAACTGTAATTTCCATTGAACAACCTACACTCTCTCCTCAGAAAGAGTAAGCAACCCTGCTAGAAGAATGATTTTATATTGTTTTGGGGGTGAAAAGGAAACAGGTGCTATTTGCCACATGTATTTGTCCAAATCAGTGTTTCCAAAACTGTACATAATTTTAAACAGGCAGAGGAATTAACCTAACTAGATTGGTCTGAAAATCGAAATGTGTATGTGATTTAAAAGTAAACATTGTCAAGAAGTGCTGATGTGTATGCTCTAGACATGTTACAAAGTATTATTTCATTTGACAAAAGGAGTCTGTGGGACAAGAGTGTTGAACCGTTTATTTAGCATGTGTTCCATGTTTGCGAGACAAAAGAAAAATGGAGAAAAGGTGCATTTAAAGTAACATTCTAAAAAAGTGTGTTTTGTAATCGTCGCTTTGTTTTCTGCCACAGCGAAGGTGGCATGTGTGATCCATTATAGTCATTATTCATTGAGCTATGTATTAAATAAAGATATATTCTTTCTGTCACTGCGGCCTGGTTCTTGCCTCACCTTTGGCCCAGGGGTGAGATTTACGTGGCTCTATATCAGTCGTCAATAGGGTTAGCGCTACAAAACATAAACAAATTATTGTGGGGGATCCCCAGGAAAAGGGTGGTCTCTCGATGTACTGTTACAGTTCAATAGCTCAAAGTAATTAGGGGAAGCAGTGAGGGCTAAAAGCAGCAGTTGGGGTGCCTTGCTGTGGCAAATAACTGACTCAAAAGTTATTGATTCATATTGAACGTGGCTAAAGGCAGGAAACGGAGCACAGAGATGTGCCAGGGATTCCTGTTTGCTGGGTAATCCAGTACATGGTCTCCAGACATAAGCTGGATGGCAGGGGTGCGAGTTATGGTGTGCAAACTTACCATAACTGCCAATTTCCTTTAGTTTTTAGATTTTGAGCTACACAATAACATCCCTTTAACAAAGTTTTATCATTGACTTTCAAAGGTTTATATAATAGCAACTTAACACTATAACATCCCTTTATCAATGTTTGCTCACTGAATATATATTACATGGCCTGCAGTAGCGGCCCTATAGTTATGGTTATAACTTTTCCCCGCCAGGACAAATCCTCATGAAACATTGCAAACAAAGTATATGGCCTTGTCAGATTGATTCTGAGAAGTGTGGTGAGGTTTCCTGCAGGGCGGTGGGGGTGAGTTATATGGGGTGCCAAAATATGTGGAATTTCCCACAGATGCTATGGAAAAATAAGTTTGCTCACGCCTACGGCCCAAACCGCTGGGCAGATCTTCACCAAATTTACGTCAGGAGTGGCGGCTTGGTCCCAAAAACATGCTTTTGAAAACTTAGTGCAAATCTGTCCAGTAGTTTTTCTTAAAACGCCCAAAAGGTATGTGAAAATAATGTGTGATATCTGGATTCGGTCAGCAGACTCAGTTCCCTGTTCAGTCCACGGGCAAACCTCCCATTTGTCCAGAGGGCGACGTGATGTCTGGGGTTATCTGACGTACCCACTGATTGGATTTTGAAAAGCTTGAGATGCATAGATTTATGGAAACACCTGCCATGTTGGATTCACAAACAACTGCCGTAAACATTTGAAAACACAACTTTGCACTTGTCAAACTAATGAAACAATCTCTGGGGAGATGAGGGATGATGAGGATAGGATGTTATATGGCCTTAAAAAGCCCCAAAAAACTGGTGTTTTTTTCAACTCCAACGTCCGCGAACAGTCTGGATGTCTGGGGCAGTCTGGTGATGTTCACGATCATCTGAGCTGTTCGGGACATCAATGCCTATTTCTGCATTACAGGGTTGGTGTAAAGCAGTTTTTGGATGGCCTATAGCTTTGGCGCCACTCAATGAAACTGCATGAATGTCATTCTAGACCTGACGCTGAAAGAGTCTGCAAAGTGTGGTGCTGTTTTGCCAAGAGGGGCAAACATTAGAGGGGGGGTTCCCAAAATATTTTAAAGGCTTATATATGTGGTGCCATTTGACGAATCTACACAAAGGTTTGCATACAAATTCTAGACCTAGATATGAATGTTTTTGCGAGGCGAGGGAGATGTGTTTGGTGCGCTTCAAGCCCCATACAGAATGAAGGGCATTGTTTTGAATCAGATGAAGTTTGGATGTGTTTTTAGCATAGGTGCCAGAGAGGAGGGTGTTGCAATAGTCCAGTTTGCTGCTGATGATAGGCCCTGGTGAGGCAGTTGCCATGGGATAGAAATGTTCTGCTTAGGTTGATCAGCTTGGAGGAATATGTAGCAGATGAGGCAAGTGCACTAACATGCTTGTGCATAGAGAGCTCCGCGTCAAGGTAGACGTCGAGTATTTTCACATGCCTAGAGACAGGGATTGGGTGGCCATCAATGAAGGAGGTGAAGGCAGGGTCCAGTGATTTAAGAGATTGATGGGGGCCTACAGTGAGAGGTTTTATCGTCATTGAAGCATAGATGGTGCTGAGCAATCCAAGTTTGGATGATGCTGTAAACACGGTTGATATTGCACAGTTGAGAGCGTGATCCCAAAGGAGTTTCAAAAGAATTAAGGTGTCATCCCCAAAGTTGGTGTAGGGAATATCAAGAGTGTGGAGGTGGTCAATAAAGAGGTTATTATACATATTGTACATTGTGGGTGAGATGCAGGAACCCTGAGGAACACCATAGAGGACAGGAATGGGGTCAGCTGCTTTAGCACCCATGAAGACCCTGGAAGTATGGTCATTGAGGAAGGATTTGACTGAGCTGGCAGGGTACTGTCTCTAGGTCTAAAGCTGATTGCCGTAAGCCGAGTTGTTTGTTGTGCTGAAGGTGGGCTTGAATTTGTGTGTATGCTATGCGTTGAGGATTTTAAGGAGGAACAGTACTATAGTGATGGGGTGGTAGTTGGTTGGGAGGGTGGGGTCGAGAGTAATACTGTGCCCCAAGCTTCTTTGATAGATGTTGGGACCAAGCTGGCGGCAAAAGAGGCATTTATTAATTTGGAGTTGTCAGGTGACAGTTGGTTAACAGAGAGCTTAATGATATGGGCAGGGCAAGTGTCACCTTTGCAATTTAAAGGTTTGAGGTGAAGGATCATATTTTGGATGTCACGGGAGGTGACTGGAGTGAAGTGGAAGGGGATAAGGAGGATGGGGTGGCTCCTGGTTGGTGAGGCAGAGGGAGATCTTTAGCATCAGCAGGGTCTTCTCTAGAGTGGTTTTGTCTCTTAGCTTGCTGTTTTTTTCAGCAAGGATAACGATACACCAAACTTTGCTATTGGGAAAACTAGAGGTGGGGGGAGTCGGGGAAGCAAGTTCTCTGAGAATTTCGAACAGCTCTCTGGAGTTAGAGGTGGCCTCAGAGATCCTGGTGTTGCAGATGTTGGATTTGGTTGAGATTAGAGCAGATTCATAGGCATTAGCAGAGGAGGTATATCCATGCTCGAGTGCTACAGTGGCTATCTTTCACCAGAGGTGTTCAAGGGCATGCTTATGCATGCAAAGGGTAAGTAGATCCCCAGAGAACCACTTGTTGTTAGTGGATTTATTAGGAAAGGTGGTTTTCATTGGCATGTGTCGGTCAAGTGTGTGTAGCATTGTGGAGTTAAAAGAGGTGACAATGTCTTGGGGGTCATAGCATTCAGTTAGAGAGGAAAGGAATGTAGAGATGGTGGGCTATCGCTATTCGTTGGTAAGTTTGCGAGCGTGCCGGGAGATTTTTAGGAACACAATTGAAGTCTTTGCATGCAGCAGTGCAGTCATGTAGAATACTGAATTGGACAAGGGAGTGATCCATCCTGGGAGTCAATAGCTGTGATTGAGATGGTAGTGTTCAGATTCAAGATCCAATCAGGTATGCAACCTTTGGAATGTGTGGGAACCATGACAGATTTGATGAGATTCATCTCACAAAGGGTGGTAGTGAGGGCAGTGAATATTGAGTCACAGGGGTCATTGAAGCCTAGGGTGAAGTCAATGAGTATGATGAGTTTGGTACTGGGTTTGATGTGTAGAGTTTGGAGAAGAGGGGTGTCAGTGTGAGGTGAGAAGAGATTGTTGGGGTGTCTGTATAGGAGAATTATGTTGGCAGTAGTTTGTGGGTTCAGCTCTAGTTTCATGTGCACAATGTTGTTGCCTATTAAAGGAGGTAATGGGCAGGTTCTAATAGGCATGGCAGATTTGGTGATAAAGTCGACTCCACCGCCTAGTTTAGAGGGTTTGTCTGAATTTAGTATGGTGCAACCATTTGGGATAGCTAACGATAGAGCAGGGCCAGCTGCCTTCTGTAGCCAGGTGTCAGTGACTGCAAGCAGGTCAAGTTTTTTATCTTGAATAAGGAAGTGGGCCTCTGGCATGGGTGCAGAGAGATCTGGCATTGTGGAGGGCACATTTCAGAATGTTGGATTGATTGATAGCATGTGGATGAGGAGTAGGGTTAGAAGGGTTGTCAGGGTGAGTAGGCTGAGAGCGTGAAGAGCATTGGAGTGAAGGCGGTGGAATGGACTGGGGAAGGGGAGTGATGTCTGGACTATTATCAGGGAGAGATGGTTAAGAGAGTGGCATGGGTATGGGAGTAAATGTCAGTTGTCCTGTAGGGGAGACGGAAGTGATATGGAGGCAGCCGGTGAGTGCAGGAACTTAATCGTGTGAATCTATGTAGGCAATAGACAGTACAGTAGAGTCAGAAGAAGGACTTTTGGTAGTAGAGGTGGCATTGGGCTTGAGCTTGGTGGGAATGTGAGTATTGTGAAATGCTGGAGGTAGGAAAAGGGTGACTTTGGGAAGTGCGTGAGTGGATAGTAGCAGAGTTCGGAAGAAAGTAAGAGGAGGATGGGGCTGAAGGGCCACAATGTTAGTGGGTCATAGTGCAAGGAGGGTGTGTGATGCATCGCCATAGGCAAGGGGTGGACACGGCTTCTAGACATCCAGTGTCTTATTCCATGGTATTGGGCAGGTAGGCAAGAAAGGTTGATGGTTGTCTAGGGATTGGAAGAAGAGGGGGCAGAAACGGAGTAGGCGGAGGTGTCAGAATGGAAGAGGCACAGTGGAGCTTTCCATCAGTGCACTTGGCTGTGACGGGCGTGGGCTTACCTAGATCAAGAGATAAAATAAGTGCAGAAAATTGAGGCTGCTGGGAAGCTGGGCAAGTCTATTCTATTCTATCGAATGTTTATACAGCGCCAACATGCCAGAGGTCTTAGTGCGCTCACCAGACAAACTACAAAAAACTAAAAAAGTGAGCTATGAGGAGATAAGATATAGAACACAGTCAGGTCCTTCATCAAATAGATAGGTTTTAGGCCTTTTTGCTAAACTGTGCGATGGAAGGGGTGGATCTGACCATGACCAAACTAGGTAGTGAATTCCATGTCATGAGAGCAATCAAAACAAACTTCTCCATTACTCTTCAAGAAGAACCAGGGTTGTATCAGTAACATGTCTTTATTTGAGCGCAGAGTTCATCTGATAGGGGTTCTCTTAATCCGGGAGCAGAGATAGGATGGAGCAGCCTTGCATTTGACACTAAAAATGTGGCTTTAAAATGTATTCTCTTTACAATAGGGAGCCAGTGCAACTTTCAACATGCTGTTGAAATATGGGCTCTTCGACTTAGCCCACAGATTGATCTAAATGCTCTCTTTTGAATAGTTTGGAGTTTTTTAAGATTCACCTGAGAAGGTCCGACCAGGTGGCTATTGCAGTAGTCTAAATTAGTATTAATAGTGGCTTTTGTAATTGAAGCCCTAATATTTTACGACAAGTAGGGGTGAATTTGCCATGAAAGATGCATCATATATGCACACAATGAGCTCAGATGTGAAATGTGTTTTTTAAAAGTAAGTTTAGAGTCTGGATAAATTCCTAAAGTTTTTGCATAATCAGATTATGAATATTGGTACCCTCGATCAAAAAGCCTGCATATTGGGAATCAAGTTTTTCGGTTTAGGACCAGTAACAACGATGATGATTTTGGTTTTGTTATCATTTAAAGACACTGAGTTTCTGGCCATCCAAGTTTTGGATGGCAGCAAAGATCTCTTTGACTCTTGTGCGATCATCGGAATATGATCCAGACAACTCTAGAATAATCTGGGAATCATCCACAGAAGTTTTGCGAACTGAACGCCCAGACCCTCAAAAAGATCACATAGAGGTATTGCATAAATGTTAAATACCAACAGGGACAAACAGGAGCCCTGTGGAACCTTGCAGTTAAGGGCAGCTAGTTTGGACTGAAAACTTTCCTTAACCACTCTAGACATTCTGGTTCTGAGAAAAGATGTAAACCAATTAGCAGCCTTATTGGAGCATCTTCCCAGTTCAACTAACCTTTGAATCATCATCTCATGATTTACCAAATCAAAAGCATCTGATAAGTCGAGAAGTAGAAGTACTGCTTGTCCACCATTGTCGATAATTCTGACAATGTTGGATTTCAAATCAATAAGCGCTGTTTCAGTGCTATGATTCTGTCAGAAACCTGACTGCCTACATGCCAAGACCATGTGTTGTACCATTAATCCCTGGTATTGTTGATATGCTACACTGTCAATGATTATTAGGAGACAAGGAACATTTGTTATTGGTTGATAGCTTGCAGAATCATCTGGGTCCAAGTTCTCCTTTTTCAAAAGGGGCATTATCCAAGCCTCCTTCAGACATCCAGGTACGTAGCCTTCGAGAACCTACCAATTTATAAGACACGTAATAAATGAATTAATGAATAAAGGACGGCAGGACTTTTTTGAAGAAATGGACCCGGAGGGGGAGGTTGACCCCCTGACAGGAGGTAGGCTTCAAGTAATTTACAATCTTAAGAATCATAGATTCAGAGACATGTTTAAAGGAGGAGGATGAGTCAGTATGTTCTGAAAGGCACCTGGCAGAGGTAGTTTGGATTGATACAGAAAGATGATTTAAACAATCACAAATATTTGATTGGTGCAAGCTAGTTTTTTGTATAAAACCAACCTGACTTTTTTGATACCACTCATTATTAATAGGTATGGAGGGATCAATAGATGTTCCTTTTAACTCCCGAAAAAATAACGTAATTCCCGGGAGTTGGATTTTTTTTAGCGTATCTAATCCGTTCATTTAGATACATTTCCTTAGCTCTGAAAATTGCTTGCTCGTTACATTTTGCTGCTTTTTTCTAAACCCTTAAAGTGACGTCATCAGGGTTTTTTCTCCAGCTTTGTTCCTCCAAGCACTTAATTCCTCTGGCTTTCAGAACCTCATTAGAAAACCACTGATTATTGTTAGATTTCTTCTTTTTTTTATTAAACAAAGTGATGCTAATGCATTAAAAGCATCCTTCATAATGGTCTGTAAGCGATCAGTTAAAACATGCAGGGGTATGTCATCCTTCAGAGTTGATAATGTAGGGGCTACCAGCAAGTGAAAAGCTTCCAAAGTGACATTCCTGGTGCTCCGTAATAAAACTGGAGTCAAACTAGAGGGACCCTTTTTTAAAAACAGACTAGTAAAAAGGATATTAAATTGTAGACAAGAATGGTCAGACCAAATACAACTTTGAATATCAATAGGAGGAATGTACTGTTTTGTTATTAAAATTCAATCTAAAATAAAGTGCTGTAGATGTTGGAGGGAGAGTCTGTCCTCATGTCACTCTAGCCTTATGTGGGACTTTTGATGTTGACCGGCTTTGCCTGCCGGCTCACATTAGGGTTCACATAACAAACAGTGGGCAGCCAATCGAGCACTCCTTTTGCGGCGCTGGCGAGATGATGTTGGTAGGGCTGCAGAGCAAGGCTTACATTGCGTCGGCCATCTTGTGACAGCACATGGAACCTCTTACCCTAATGGAAGCAGCATCCTGGTCTATGCTTGATGGAGTATTGCTGTTAGATTCCGCAGTCAAGTAGCACGGACAGGTGACTCCAACCTTATATACGGGCCTTTGATGTGGGCTTGCATCACCTGCCGGCTCACATCAGGATTTGCATAACAAACAGTGGGCAGTCAATCAGAGCGCCCCTTTTGCGGCACTGGTGAGATGATGTTGGCAGGGTTGCAGAGCAAACAGGCGAGGCCTTCATGGTGTCAGCCATCTTGTGACAGCACAGGGAGTCTCTTACCCTAATGCATGTGGCATCTTGGTCGATGCTGGATGGAGTTTTGCCATCAGATTCCACAGGTCGAGTAACGCGGACAGGCAACTCCAGCCTTATATGCAGGCCTTTGATGTGGTCCCACTTCACGTGCCTGCTCACATCAGGGTTCACATAACAAATAGCGGGCATCCAATTGGAGCACTCCTTTGCAGTGCTTGCGTGATGATGTCGGGGTTGCAGAGCAAAGTAGGTGAGGCCTGCATGCTGACTGCCATCTTGTGATGGCACAGGTAGTCGCTTACCCTAATGCAAGCAGCATCCTGGTTGATGCTGGATGGAGTGTTGCCATCAAATTCGGCAGGTCGAGTAGCCCGGACAAGCAACTTCAGACTTATATGAGGAACTTGATGTAGGCCGGCTTCACCTTGCACTGGTTGTTGAGGTTAAAGAGCAAGACAGGCGAGGCATGCATGGTGTCAGCATTCTTGCACCAGCGCAATGAGTCTCTTACCCGAATGCAAGCAGCATCCAAGTTGATGCTGGATGGAGTGATGTCATCATATTCTGCGGGTTGAAGCATACCTTAGAGGCCAGCACTGCTGCTGCTCAGAGCTCTACTCTGTTCTCAGAAGGTGTCCTTTCTACAAAACACGCCCACTTTCTCAACCCTCTATCCCTACTCTCTCTACCCCCAACAACCCCACTCCGGCCATCTGTAAACCCAACCAACCACCCCACCTCCCTTACATGTGCTTGTTGGGTTTTGTTTGGTGTATTGTGGGCTACATTTTACAAGTCCTCCTGAGGCACCTTTGTTCTTCATGTTTTTTGCCCCCAACAAACTCCATCATCCACCCCCACTATCTCTAACCCCATCCAATCATCTGCCCCTACCAACTGCACCGCCACCCTATACCTCTGCAGCCTCCCCCTCTAATTCCACCCACCTAATCCTCACCCTCTCTACCCTCACTGACATGATCCCAAACCTCTCTACCCTCACCCATCATACACACATTCTCTCTACCCCAACCACCCATCGTAAACCTACTCTGTCTGCCACCACCCATCCTACCCCCACTCGCCCGGCCCACCCACCATAAACCCCCTCCATCTATACCCACTCTCAACCACCCTACTCTCTTTACACTGACCCACCCAACCTACTCTCTCTCTATGCACCTAACCCACTCCCACACTCTCTATCCCCTCTACCCACCAAATCCCCACTTTCTCTACCACTGTGCACCCACCCTACCTCCACTCTCTCTACCCACACCCACCCTACTTCCACTTTCTATATACCACTGACCCACTCTGCCTCCACTCTCTCTACCCCACCCACTAAATCTTCATTTTCTCTATACTCACACCCACCCTACCTCCACTCTCTCTTCCTCCACCCATCCTACCCTTTGTCCACTCTCTCTATTATACACTCACCTGCACACCATAACCACACTCTCTCTACCCCAAACCACATAGCATACCCTGCTCTCTACCCCCACCCACCCACCCACCCTTCTAACATTCTCTCTACTGCTACCCACCCTAACCCCACCCTCTCTAACCCTGTTCACCCAAACCCCAGTTTTCTACCCTCACCCAATTCCCACTCCCTCTACCCCTCCCTAACACCCACTCTACCCCACACCACCAGCCAAACACCATACCCCACCATACCTACCCCCACCTATCCTACCCCCATTCACTGTACCCCAACCCACCCACCCTAGCACCACTCTGACTCCATCCACTCTCTAACACCACCCACATTACCCCTCTCTACCAAATACCCACCACCCTACCTCCACTTTCCCTACCACTTTCCCTACCATTCCCACCCTACCCACACTGTATCAACCCGGCCCACCCACCATAAACCCCCTCCATCTATACCCACTCTCAACCACCCTACTCTCTTTACGCTGACCCACCCAACCTACTCTCTCTATGCACCTAACCCACTCCCACACTCTCTATCCCCTCCCACCCACCAAATCCCCACCTTCTCTACCACTGTGCACCCACCCTACCTCCACTCTCTCTACCTACACCCACCCTACTTCCACTTTCTATATACCACTGTCCCACTCTGCCTCCACTCTCTCTACCCCACCCACTAAACCTTCATTTTCTCTATACTCACACCCACCCTACCTCCACTCTCTCTTCCTCCACCCATCCTACCCTTTGTCCACTCTCTCTATTATACACCCACTCTGAACCCCACCTGCCCTATCTGCATTCTCCCACCCCACCCAACCTACTTGCACTCTCTCTATCCCACCCACCCCTTCAACTCTATCTACCTCACCCACCCACCATTTTCCCACTCTCTCTAAAACACTACCCCATTCTCTCTAACAACAGCCACCCTTCCCCACACACCCACCCTACCTCAACTTACTAATCCCATAAACACCTATCCATCCCACCTCCACTCTCTCTACCCTGAACCACCCACCTTACATTCACTGTCTCAACTCCAACCCACCCACCCAACCTCCACTCTTTCTCCCCCAACCACCCTACCCCCACTTTCTCTAACCCCACTCATCCACGCTAACTCTACTCTCTACCCCCACCCACTCAAACCTCACCCTCTCTACCTTCACCAACCCAATCCCCAAACCCTCTACCACACTAATCCTGCAAGTCCCAACATGCATGCCATCACCCACCCTACCCACACTCTCTACTCTACCCCATCCACCCTACCCATTCCACCTCTACCCCAACCATCACGCCCTACCACTATGCTCTCTACCCCAACCAACAAACCCTACCCCTGCTCTCTCTACTCCCACCAACTCTACCCTCTGTCTACCCCACCCACCATAGCCACACTCTCTCTGCCACCTATCACCCTACCCCCCACCCTTTCTACCCCCACCCAGCCATTCCCCACCCTTCTACCTTGTCCCACTCCATCCCCACTCTCGCTAACTCAACCTGTCTACCACCATCCACCACACCAACCCACTACCTACCTAAAACCCAACCGACCCTCCCTACTGGAATTTGCTCTACCAAAAACCACTCACCCAAATTTGGTCTCTCTACCCCCACATACCCTACCCCACTCTCTACCTCTATCCACCAACCCTACTGCCAATCTCTATACACCCACCCACCCTCCCCCTACTCTTTCTAACGCCATCCACCCTAGCCCCACTCTACCCCCACACACTGGCCCTACCCCTAATCTGTCTACCTCCACCCACCCTAGACTAATATCACTGTCCTTACCCCCACCCACCCTACTCCCACTCTCTCTGACCCCACCAGCCCTACCCCCAGGCTCCTCAACCATGCCACCCTACTGCTTCTATCTCTAGCCCCACCCACCCAGCACCCATTCACTCTACCCACATCCATAGACCCTAATCCCACTCTCTCTACCACCACCCACCCACCGTACCCCCTCTCTCTCTTCTCTAATGATCTACCCTACTTCCACTATCTCTGCCCTTTGCACCGCCCACACTGCCATTCAACCTACCACTTCCCACTAACCCTACCTCCACTGTCTCTACAATCCCACCAACCCACCAACCCTAACTCCACATATTTTACCCCTAACCCTCTTACCTGCAATATATCTAACCCCACCCATTCACCATACCCCTACACTCTACACCCACCCACTCAACCTACCCCCTCCCCCTCTAAACCCACCCACCCAGTCCAGCCCTCTCTACATTCACCCACCCAATCAACACACTCTCTACCCCCACCCACCCTACCCCCACCTCTTTTAGACACAGTGACATACCAGTGACATACCCTATGGCCACCGTCACTAGCCCCACCCACCCTGCTACTGCTCTCTCTACCCCACCTACCCAATCCCTGACCTCGCTACCCCCACCACCCAATCCCCAACCTCTCTTCCCTCACCCACCTATTTGCCACTCTCTCTAACCCCACCCTGTCTACTACCACACACCCAACTGTCAAACTACCTACCCAGACACAACTCTCTCTACCACAACAAACCCACACTACCCCACTCTCTCTACCCCAACATACCCGCCCCTGCTCTCTCAACCCTCACCCATCAACCCTACCTCTACTCTCTCGTCCATCATCAACCAACCCTTCCCCTCTCTATCTATGCCCACCCACCCTACCCCAAACTATCTACCCCAACCTGCCATACCCCCACTCTCTACCCCCACCCACCCCATCCACACTCTCTCTAACCCCACCTACCTTACCTCCCACCCTCATTACTGACAATCACTCACCTGAACCCCTTTCTTTCTCTACCCCACCCATCCATCCTACCTCCACCCTCTGTACCCCCAATCACCCACCCTACCCCTTCTCTCGCTTCCCCCAATGTCTCACCCTTCCCTCTCTACCCTCAACCACCCACCCTACCGTCACTCTCTCTAACTCACCAACCCACTCTACCATCACACTAACCCCTCCCACCCTACCCCCACACTCACTGCCCCCAAGTGCCCATCCTATAATCAGTCTCTTAACCCTCCCACCCTATCCCGACTCTCTTGAGCCCCCCCCACCCCATCCCCAAACTCTCTACCTTCACTCACCCTACCCCCACTTTATTTAGCCCCACCCAACGTACTTCCATTCTTGCTAAACCCACCTCCATTTTCTAACCATACCCACAAACTCTACCCCCTCCCTTTCTACTCCCACCCATGGAATCATGCGCACCTGGTCTACCCTCATTCACCCTACTCTCACTCTCCCTATCCCCACTCACCCACACTCCCACTACCCTCTCTACCCCAACACCCTGCAACCACTTTCTCTCCCCCACCCACCCTAGCTTCACTCTCTCTACCCCCAGCCATGTACCACCACCTCCATTCTCTCTACCCCATCCACCCACGCTACTACACTTTCTCTACCCCCAACTGCCCCACTTCTCTCTATCACCAACCACCCTACCCCCACTCTCTTTGTCCCAACTACCTCTCTCTATCCCCACCCACCCTACTGCCCATCTCTCTGTACAGCCCAACCAACCCACTCTACACATGCTCTGCCCCAACTCCTCCACCCTCTCTAAGCCCATCTACCCTTCCCTGCGCTCTCCATCACACCAATCCACCCTATCCCATCCTCTTTACCCCCCACCAACCCACCTTACCCCCACTCTCTCCATCCCCACCCCCCCAGGCTCACTCTCTCTTGCTAACCCCATCTACCCACCCTACCTCTACTCTCTCTACCCTAGCTCAATCCCCCTAAACTCCACTCTCTCTACCCCACCCACCCTACCTCCACTCTCTCTAACCCCACCTACCCTACCAGCACTCTCTCTACCCACTGCCACCCACTATACCCCCATTCTCTCTACCCCCACAAAAACCCATTGGGCCTCATTACGAGGTGGGTGGTAAGGGGTTAACGGTGCCGGTAAAGGTGCCAGAGCCGTTAACCCCTTAACACCCTATTATGAGGTCTCCTCATTGGACCCAGTAAGGATGCCTGGTAAAACCAGGCTCCTTAGCGGTTCCTGCAAGGAGACCAGGATGCAAACAACGGTCCGTTATTAAAGGGCCTGTTGTTTGCATCCTCCCCATTCGCATTGAGCCCTATGGGGGCTCGAATTTGAATGGGGATGGTCCAGGTCCGGGTACCCTGAATGGGGAAATACCGGGCCCTCCAAGGTCGGAATGGCCCGGTATTTCCCCATTCAGGGAACTCAAACCCGGACCCAACTTTGGGGGTAGCCATGCCCTTAAAAAGGGCATGGCTACCTCCAAACTCGTAATGAGGCCCATTCTCTCTACAATACCTCCACTCTCTCTATCCCCATACATCCACCCACCCTATCCCCGCCCTCTCTACCCCTACTCACCTCACCCCATTCTCTAACCCCACCCCTCCCTGCACCCACTCTCTCTACCCCTACCCACCCACCATACCCCCACTCTATCTACCCCACCCACTTTACCCCCACTCTCACTATCCCTACTCACCCACCCTACCTCCACTCTCTCTACCCCCAGCCACCCTACCTCCGCTCTCTCTACCCACACCAACCCTACCTCCACTCTCTATACATCCATCCACCCTACCCCCACCCACAATTCCCAAAATCTCTACGCCCACCCACCTTACCCCCATTCTCTATCCCACCTACCCAACCTACCCCCACTCTCTCTAACCCTACCCACCCAACATACCCACACAATATCTTTCCTCACCCACCTACCCAACCCCCCTCTCTCTACCCCCAACCCCCTCATAACCCTCACTCGTGCTACCCCGCCCCACACCGTACCCCCACTTTCTATACCTCCACCTGTGGAATCATAAAAAAATACAATATTACGGCTGTTACACCGAGCAAAGGAAAATACACCGACACAGGCTTATAAAGATTCCCAGAATCTTTATTACAAAACTGAACAGTATTCAACAAAGTACACAAATAGCTATTTGGCCGTCAATACATCACAGAGACCACCAGCAGGTTCAATATGAGCAGTGAGGGAATTTCCTAGCTGGACATCGGTGTTTTTATACAATTTGTAAAATGATGTCCAGCCCCCTTACGGGTTAATCATGCACTGGGCTAGGGTCGCGCCAGGTTCACTTTCCTAATTTACATATCTCGCGCATGTGGTTTACTTTTCAATACATTTACTAACACACTCCATTATTCTTCAATTTAACATTTACACTCTTTATATATTGCTTTAATACAGGCCAAACAATGTTTTGCATGTTTATATTTGGATAGCATTACTGTTCTTGTATACTTGTAGTTTAATATTGACATTTCAAGTAATCCCCTGCTCCGAGGTCAACAAAGGACAAGGTCTACATGACCCTAACATGTAGCCTGAAGGCAGGTTGGACATTAACTCCCCTACAGAGGTTGGAGAGGTTAAGGCAAGAACACACAAGACGGCCATTTTAGATTACAGGGTGACTTTGTACAAAACCTCAAAATGGCGGTTTCTAACCTAAAATGGAGGCTTGATTCAAGATGGCAGCTTACATCAATTTCTAAGGTCAAGACCTTGCCGCAGAGAGTTATTTGCGTACAATTTTCAAGCAACTTGGCGTAGGCCAATGTACATACAAATCGTTTGTAATAAGAGGCATAATTTAATATCCGGTTTGACACATCCACCTTATCCCCATTCTCTACCCCACCCATGCTACCTCCACTCTCTCTACTGCTAGCCACCCACCCTACCCCGACGCGCTCCTTTCCCAACCACCCACCATACCTCCACTATCTACCCCACCCACCCTATCACCTCTCTTTCAAACCCCACCCACCCTACCATGCTCTGTCTACCCCACCCATCCTACCCCCACTATCCCTACCACATCTACCCACCCTATCCCCACTTTCTCTAACCCTAACCACCTACACCCTCACTTCACTCTCTCTACCCTCATCCATCCACCCTAGCCCCACTCTACCAACACACACCCACCCTACTCGCTCTACCCCCACACAGCCCCCCACTCTTTCTAACCCACCCTCCTTACCCATACTCTCTTTACATTCACCCACCTCTACCTACCAACCCCCACTCTGACTACCACCACCCACCCAACTCTCTATATATCTCATCCACCCACCCCCAACCCCACTCTCTACCCCCTCTCATCCTCTCACTGTATGCCTTAACCTTCTCATTTTCTTGCACATCCACTCCCCTTATCGCATCCTCATTTTAAACTTTGCACTCTCCTTGCACACTGGAGCCTACAAATGCAAAATGCAAAGGACTTCAGTAAACGCCAAAACGATTGGCTTTTCCAATGTTTGTTTTAATTAACACAGAACACATGAAAGAGCCAAGACCCTCAGCATTGCTCTCTACCCTAGATCCATTTATTTTTTTCATTTTCCTTTTGTTTTAAGAAGCCTTAAGCATTTTCATTTTGTATTCGTGGATGCTAATGGCTATATTCAACAAAGGCAGCGGGCTAACTTGAGTGGCAGGCAATTATCAGTAATGTCGGCTTGCCGCCTCGGAAATAAGGCCTCATGAAGTCATGTTTTCTTTCATTTACACAAACAGAAACTGAAATCCAGGCTCTAACCCTCAGTAGAAGCCTGCATTCCAATTGCCTCCTTTGTTCTTCTCACTCTTGTCAGCAGCAGCCTCAGCCTAGAAAATCAGAAAGGTTGGAATGGAGGTGTAAACCACCTGTAATGGCTGCATCCCAAGTTTCTTTTTGTGTTGGGGACACCGGCAGGCTCTGTCTCAGGACACGGACACCCAAGAAAATACTTCTTTTGATCCGGGAACAAGTTCTAACCAGAGCCCTGGCCATTGTGAACTCTTTTGTGTCAGGTGAACTGCTCAGGACCACTAACCTGGGCAACCGTCGCATATATCACAATGGAGCCCTCCACTGTGAGCTCTAATATTTCAACAGCAAGTATAATTTCAAATCGCCATACATAGCTCAAGCAGAATTTATTAAACCATATCAGGATAGCACCAGCCTTCACTAGCCCAATCCACAAATAGTTCTTGACAATTCTTGAGATTGTGCTTTTTTATTATCACGTTATTCTTCTGCACAAAAAAAAGAAAACCTTTTAATCAGACTCTCACAGCAACGTTACACATGAACAATAATTTTGGCTGGCTTTGTTGTCAAAATATGAGACTGACTTAATGATAATAAACCTAGAAACACCCAACTGATTCCGTGTTATTCTACCCACGTCCCCTGTATTGACTGCTGTGGCCATTTCAGCTTTTCTCGAGCAGGGGCTGATTCCATGAAAACAGGGTAACAGAGCTTATAAAAGCGAAGTTTGCACAAAATCCCACCTGAGAATGTGTGTCCGTAGCACCAGAGTTACACAATATAAAAGCGCACAAAAGATATTATTAGATAGAAACCAACAGTTAAAGGGGCTCATTTTCATCCCTGTAAAACCATGTTGGGGACCTGTCACATTTGCGCTTTAGCAATGACAGGTCCCCGCCATGGCAGAGTGCAGAGGGGGAGGGTAAAAAGGCGGCTTACACACGTGTATGGGTAATGATAATGTTATTTATATAGCGCCTTAATCCAAAGCGCTTTACCGAGCACATATTTACGTACAATATCACCCAACCGAAATTGGTACTCATTTATCGACCTTGGAAGGATGAAAGGCTGAGTTGGCCTTGCCGGGATTCGAACCTGCGACCTGCAGATCACGCTCAGATCACAGCAGCAAGCGCGCAAAAGGGATTTTCCAAATGTTATTTAAATATATACATATGGGGTGGGGTAATTGGTGAAAATGGGTGGGGAGAGGGTTGAAGTGGGAATATAAACGAAGGGAAACAGGGGGCTTGGGGTGGACACTCCACATAAAAAAAGGTATTTTTTTTGTCATTATAAGGGTTTAGACATTACTATTCTTTGCCATGTTCTATTTGTTAACATCACAAGTAACCACTTGTATGCTGCTCTTTTGCACTCCACCATGCAACTGAAGTAAACGCTGCCACCAATGTGTGCATGGAAGGCTGCATTTACAATACTTTCCTATGGATTATGCCGAAATCCACAGCATTTGCACCAAAATGAAAATCCATGCTGGCGTAAATGCTTTAGCATTTCTTGGGCGGAGATGAAGGGGGCTGTAGAATTGTAAGTTAAAGATCCAACCCTCCTGTCCACCATAAAAAGGAATGAAAATGAGCCATGACATAAACAGCTTTTACGTATTTTGTTTACAGCAAGGATACAAAAAATAAAAAAAAGAAAACTCCAGAGAGCGCATAGAAGCATCTTCATTAAAGTGAGAAGCGCGCGCAGGACACGGATGTGGTGTTGAGCACCACTGGTGTCCAGGATCACAAGAAGGCTGACGAGTGAGCGAGTACGGCCACGCCCCCATGCTGTGCTGGGTAGCGGGCCCAGCAGGAGAAGCCCGTGCAGGACAGGGGCATGGTGTTGTGCTCTGCCAGTGTTAGGCTCTGCAGCATCCTTGAAACAGAACAGAACTGGCGGGGTAGCTGCTAACTTGCCTTTGACTTCAGAGTTGGGAGTATGGTAATTCATGCGAGATGCTGCAATGCAAGAATCGTCCTGAGGCAGGCTTACATTCAAACCTGTTTTCTGAACGGTTGGTGCAGCACCCAAAGAGCTGACTAACCAACTGTGACCATTACCCACAAGGCTGCGAGACGCAGCAACCCGTTGATTTAGGGCATTTTGAGCCGGGGAAGGGAGACAGACTAAGGCTGCCCTCTCACCTGCCTTTGTGGGTTTTTACTTCTAGATACATCTATCCAACCTACGGTAGCTTGCGTAGGAGTGGGCAAATATGACAAAGAGGCTGGTCTTTAGCCACACTTGGGGCCGACGGGCTTTGGACATGTACGAAATTGCTTAGTCTCAGTAGTTGAACAACGTGCTGGTGAAAATAGCGAAGTTTGCATGCAGTTGCCATGTGCATTATTAATCAATTTCTATTCTATGATGTAATGTTACAGGTATTGTCGTGAAGCTGTTCTTGTGCTTTGCCTCCTTTTATAAACTCCTCCTTTAAAGAATGCCTAAAAGGAAGGCCAATTCAACCATCTCAACCAGGGAGGGCCCAAAGAAATTGTATAAACATTTCAAACCAATCAAGGATGTGAAAGTACTAATCACTGAAATCCAAGATTTTTTCAACGAAATCGATGGTGAGGATAACAACAAGGGAGTAAGGTGGAATTGTGAGCTGGAGCTAGCAGATATGGGGCTGCTCAATACCCTAGTGACAGTTAGCCAGAGGGTAGACCCTCCGATTGTAGGCACATCGGTACTGTTAAGGTTCCAACTAAGGACCCACTGGTTGCATTCAAAGTGCGGAAAAAGAAGGGGCAAGATGGGGCTGGTTGACTCAATTCTGGCCACTGGGATCATACCCAATGGACAAATAGTCAATGGGATGATTGTACTACATACCCGTCGGGAGAGTGTGTTGGGAGTTGAAAACACATTACAGGGGAAGCAATGTGTAGGGGCTGCAGATGGAAGCTTAGCGGTAGATCTAGAAAGAAATGGCTTATCGATAATTAAGGGAAATTAATCTACATTTGGTATAAATACTATAATGGCCACAGACATTATTTTAACTAATAGGTTTAAAATTTTAAAAGAGCTAAATCAAAAGGAGGTTTACAGAATAAAGGTAAACGATGAGGAGAAACACAAAAAATCTAAAGAGTAGTCACAACAAGGGCAGTGCCAGCCGTGGGTCACTAGGTGCTGTGCTTAAATCTAGCTCCACAGAGGCCAAGTACAATGAGCCCTTGATAAAAGGCAGATTCTGTAACTGTTTAAAGGGAGGCAGCTACTGCAAATATTTTGTCAGAAGTAGAAAGGCTTAGGTAAACTGATGACATCGTAGCTACTAATAGAGACAGATTACATGGTGGTGGACCCCAAACATGCTCCACAGAGGCCCCCCTGTACGGTACAAGCATCGAGCATATGAAGACGAGGGCTAATATTAGTTCCAGGACTACTTGGGGAAGTGTCTAGGCACCACCAACCAACAGGGTGGAAATAGGCAGATCAGATCCAAATTTGGATAATGTTATAAAAAGGGTATATCAGGGATCTGCTGGAGGTCAAGGGCGGTCACAGACACCATTGATAGGTATGTTAATGCTAATCCCCCGAGGAAGGAGACTGAAAGGTTATAAGCTACCCGAGAGGAAGCAGATCTGCACCCGAGTAGTTGGAAGTGGGAAATACCGAGTTTGGGGGAATCGCATTGGGGAGATGCATTTGTCCATATGACTAATGTGTCAATATTGGTGAGAGGTAACTTTGAAAATCAAAAGGCCCTGATTAATAAATCCATTCTTTGGATAAAACATGTTAGGGGCTGTGTCTCTTTTAATTAAGGACGTCATTTTACGTTGTGAATGGGGCTGGATGCCTTCTGACTTATCACTTATCACCATGTCATGCACTTGCACAGTAGGATTGTCACAGGGCCAATACAACCGTTTCGTTGTTGTTGTTTTCTTATGATATCCCATGCCCCTCACCCCTTCTTGTCTTGTGGCACCTGGAAACACATTTGTATAGGTGCCCTACAAATGTCCAATAAAAGAAAAGAAAATGATTATAATCAGGTTTATTAGAAGAGTACTTTTTTTGGTAGAGGGATGTTAGGCAGAATCCCGTGCAGTTCTCTCAGGGACCACTACCTAGGATTAGGACTACAGGTGACAGCAATAAATCCCCTTTGGTATCAGTCTGTACCACAAAGATTTAGTTGGTAGCTGTGGCTAAGCAGTCAGACTTATCTCAAGAGGGAGATGAGCAGTATTCAGGGTTTACACAGTAGGTATCACAGTACTATGGAACAAGGAAACACTGACCAAAGCTTTGTATCAAAAAGAGAATATATTTATTTTATACACATCTAGTTCAACACATAAATCACAGTTGATAAAGTAAGTTAAGTTTAGTCAAGGAAAAGTATATACAACTCCCTATTCAATTGTAGACAAGTTTGCGGTAGAGTGAAAACTGAGCAAAACGGCACAGTGAAAACCAACTACAAATGGCACTCTATCAATTTAACGAAAGGTAGGGAAAGCACAAGTTAAACTGAAATATCTTCGGACACCCCCTAGAAACACTTCCCTGAAGTTTTGTGAACAGGTAATGCACAGTGACACTTTAGCAGAAAGATAAGTGAATGAAAACTGAGCAAAATGGCACTCCACAAGTTAAAACAGTAGGAAGGAAGAGGGGTTTAGAAGAATCAGGTGCATCAACACATTCCTTATTGAAAATCAATCTAGTGAGAGCAGATCTAACAAATCAGCCAGAGTCAATAGGCCTGAGCCAGAGTAGGTGGTGCAGGACCAAGAGCTTAGGAGCAAAAATGTTTTTGTAGCTGCAGTCAAGTCTTTGGTAAACGAATATTGAAAAGGTAGATGCGAGGTGAAAGACAATGTTAAGAGAGAGGGCAGCCAACCCAACAAGTAGATAAAGGATTTAAAACACCTTTAGGGCTACCACAGGGAAAGGGAGGCCTGGCGGAACAATGTACCTTAAACGTGAAGAAGTGGCTCCTATGGTGGTGGTTGTTCCTGGTAGTTCCTGCAGTTCGAGGGGTCCAGCAGAGGAAGAGAGGCTCTCGTCATGGAGGAAGGTTTGCGTCACTGCATTACCCAGGGATGAAACCAGCCACGGTGCTGCCAAACGAAGTTTAAAAGGTATGCTCCTTTTAATCGCGGTCCGGGTCGATAGCTGCCTGGCTATCCGGCCTCCAAGTGCTGGGCACTGTCGATTCGACCAATGCAGGTCCAGGGGAGCGATGGGTGAACTGGTTGTTACCACCAGCTCAAGGGAAGAAGGCTCTTCCGATGAAGATCTCCTCTCGTCGTGTGGAAGAAAAGTGGTGAGACGATCCGGCAGGGCTTCACCGGTGGTGTAGATGCTGAAGATGTCTGTGGCTTCTCTCCCCTTCGGTTCCGTAGTTCCAGTGGCAACGTCTTGCTCTTTCAGTCCTCAAGACCAAGCTTTTATGCAGAAAGAGACCCATTCATAAAGCCTAGCTGTCACTCACATAGTGGAGTGTTCTTCTTGGCGGGAGATCCTCCAGCCTATCAGGTTGGAGTGCGACATGAGTTGCTGCGGCAACTCTGTCCAGGGGTTCTACTCCCCCTCCCAAATAACAGACCCACCCCAGACTCAGAGGCGCCGAAAGGAGGGATTCTTGGCAGAAGCCCGCTAAAAGAGCGAACAAAGGATCCCCAACCTGGGTTAGGAGTTTAGAGTAAGACACGAGAAAGAAGTTATATTAAAGTTCTGGCAAATAAAACCTACCAGAGTAAAGTTAATAATAAAATAAACTGGTGGATTGTTAGAGGCTGTCAGTAAAAGTGTTAGCATCGAACAATGGGAAAATCCCATAGGAAAATATTTGCGGTTGAATATTTATGGTAGTAACCACTGCCACCAGCCAGAAACTTCATAGAGCGGGACTTTAAGGTAGCCCCTCGAAAATTAACCCAAGGGAAAACTATTAACCCTTTCCAGTACCTTCATAGTAAGATGGGTTGGACTGGTTAAGTTCATAAGATTTGACTAGTAAAGTCAATGGGGACTTACATACCCTTCAAATCCAGCAAAGCTGCTGAGGGACTCTATAGGTAAGGGAAAATAGCCATAGAATGAGAATTCTCCCTAACAAGGGACTTCTGGCAATCAAATTTAAATCCTATTCCCCACTTGGAATTAAGCTCACCCTAAGACCCCATCTGCCTATCGGTGGGGGTCATATGAGGGGAATGGAACTGAGGTACAGCTGGTAGTCTGGTACTGAATATGCCAGCAGGCAGAGGCCTAGAAGGTGTTGATTGAGTCAACCCTGCCCCCAGCCTTGTCCCAAATAAAGATAATGCAACCTGCCAATTGCTGGCTTGAAATATTTCAGGTGTATGGAAGTACCTGGAAGATACTGAGTGCTGCAAATTTGTCAGGGGATGTGATCTCATTTGCTTACCGGAGACCTGGCCTCTGGACTTGATAGAGATTCAGGGTTACATGGCATTCAATGTACTAGCTTAGAAGGGTCCCAGAGGGAAGCCACCTGGAGGACTTTTAATCTGGGTGGAATCAAGTTTAAATTGGAACATCATGGACTGTGAGACAAGCTCACCAGATATCCTGCATTTAATTGTAAATATCTCAGATGACCAGAATCCTCTCATATTTAATATCTACAACAGACTCAATAGAAGTACACCACCGATGACCCTGGCTATTATGCAGGAGCTCATACACAGTTGGGAGCACTCTGACCCAGATGGCTTACATATTTTGGTCGCCTGCAATCTCAATCTCCAGTTTCAACCTCTGAGGGAGCTGGCAAATTTTTGGCGAGGGCAGGACCTACCCTGAGAGATACCAACATTGGTGGCAGACTATCTGAGTAGGACCAGCAATCAGGCCATTGCGACTTACTTTGAGGGTTTATAATGGCTGATTCAGCCAGGATCAACCAGCCAAAGATACCTTTATTGGTCACAATGGTTCATCCAAGATTGATACATCTTAATTTCAGCAGGCGACTGCAGCTTTGAAGTATTGAACTACCATTAGATCATAAGTCATTGCCAATCATTTTCAGCCTACCTGAGTACTTTCGTGGTGGTTCGGCCACCACAAGTGGGTTTAAAAATATCTTTGTAGTGGACACGTTTGATGCTCAATCAAATGAGCTAAGGTTCTAGCGACCGACATCATGCCAGGCATTCATCATGCTATACAAACAAACATCGAGAACATCTGTAATGGGGTCTGCTCAGACCAATGTGTGGTGCAGGAGTTTGACATATTAGTCAAAAATCTTTATCCCCTTCTAACAAGCCCCATGGTTAGGACAAGGAGACTGTCATTAAGGAAAATGGAGTAGTTTAATAACCTATTTCGCTTACTGGCACGGGGGACCAAACGACTGGCAGCAGAGACCACAGCCCATATGACCCAGTTGGTAAATAACTCTCTGACCTTCGGATCAGGCCTGCTTGAGCTAAAAAAAAAACAATGGTCACATCAATATTAAAGAAATCTAACCTGGACCCAAAGAGTTTTCACAGTTAACGACCAGTAGCAGGACTTTATTGGCTGGGTCAAATACTTAAGAATGTAGTCACTACCCAGTGACAAGAGAAGGTGGAAAAAGAGCTGATCCTGGATCCCCTACATTCGGGCTTCCGTCCATTATTTGGTTTGGAGATGGCTCTTTTGTCAGTATGGGACAACCTTCTGAACGCTAACCCTTTTGGCCATGCTGCATTTCTCAGACACCTTTGATACAGGGGATCACTGTATCTTGATTAAACAACTAAGTATGATCACAAGAGTGGCATTGAAGACCATAGCTTATGCAGATGAAACACAGATATATGTGAACATTGGCAATGCGGAAGAGTCCTTCAGGAGAGTAAAGGTCTGCCTGGAGGAGGTCAGTAGGTGTATGTCGGCTAACTGACTCCAGCTTAATGGCAAGAAAACTGAGTGGTGCTGTTTGGTCCAAAACATCTTCTGGTGGCAAGTAATTATCCTCATACACCTCACCCTTTGGGAACTGATCTTCAACTGTCTGCCAGACTTAAGGATTTAGGTTGGATATAGGGGAGGGAATCTGGGTTGTGCGACTCAAGTGAGAGCTAAGATGTAATCAATCTTCTATAATCTTCAGCTTTTGTGTCAAGCCCTTCCTTCAGTGGACAAGCAGGCTGCAGTGGTCGGGGTATAGGTAAATATTCCACTAGACTATTGCAATAGTCTCCTTGCTGTAATCCAAGCCAAGCAGTTCCAATGACTGCAAAAGTCCCAGAATTCAGCAGTAGGATTGGTGGAGGGTGCAAGGAAATAAGGTCATATTTCATGATTCCACCGTTACCTACATTGGTTTTTGTTGAGGGACAGAATTGAATTTTAAGTTCTTTGCCTCATCTTTAAATGTCTAAATAATCGGGTGCCAATGTACTTGACGGACAAGGTCCAGAGTTATTGTCCATTGAGGTCACTTTGGTCTGAGGATGAACTGCTGTTGAACATCCTGTCATCCTCATGTGTACTCAGGGGCATGGGAGTTTCTCAGTCTATGGACCCAGAATATGGAAGAAACTACCCCATGAGATACAAGCAGTAAAGTGAGTCTTTTCTGAAAAAAAGTAAAGACATGTTTATTAAAATTAATCTTTGCTTAGTGGGAGGGACCACACACTAATCCTCACTTTATGATATATGGGTCTAACTCAGATGTTTCTTGTGTTATATGACAACTCTGTTGTCAATGAGTCATCTGCGCCCAAATGCAATTGAGTTCAACTGGCTTTGTGCCATGAAAATAAATCAAATTAAAAATCAAATCAAATGTTTCATGAACAGTTTAGGGCCTTAAATAAGGAAATTGGGCTGTGCCTTATGAATAATTTGCCTGTGAACATGATATGGTTGCGGAACCTCAGAACCAACTATAAACAGGTCATTAAAAACAAGAAAGGGTATTTCCTTAGTGAAAAATGGGACAATTGGATGGTTGCAGTCAAGAGGGTAATAGGCCTGGAAATTTGTGGTGATAGCGACCTGCAATGTAGGATTTATTTATCCATTTGTATTTATTTATATAGCACTAAAAACCTGTACATATCAAAGTGTTGTGCCACAGACAAAAACACATACAACAGGAACATAAAACAATCCAGAAAAGATCAATCAGTGACAAATTATTGACAGAATCAATAGTGCATTTAATAAGCCCAGACAAGTGGAGGAATCATTTTCTAGGATTGTATATGGATGTTGTTGCATCCATGACTAGAGAGTTTGACTCTGAGACATCTGCTAGGGACACTTTAAATGTAGGTATACAGGATTTTACTTTAGCCATAGCTCAGGTTGAGGAAACTATGCGTTTATCGAGTTGGCGGAAGGCAGCGGGACCTGACAAAATCCCTATTGATCTCTTCAAGGATGTGCCATTGGTGTGTGCCCCACTATTGTGCTGTTTTTTTTTAATGCAGTGATCAAATTGAATACGGCACCAGACTCCTGGCAAGGGGCTGAGATAGTCCCTATTTACAAGAAGGGAGGTAGGGGTGCCCCAGAAATGACGTCCCAATCTCGCTGTTAGATGTGTCAGGCAACATTTTTGACAGTGATTCTCAAGCATCTTCAAGGGTGTGTTGAATCAGGTGAGATCATTGATCACTTACAGGCTGGTTTCCAGACACACAAAAGCAATCTTGAACAAAGTGTCCATCTTTATTTAATTCTGCTGAAGTATACAAACCTCAATATATGCATGATCAATACAGTCTAAGAGGTGAGACTTGATTGGTGTAGAAAAAGGCATGAGGCAGGGATACGTCCTTGCCCCGCTTTTATTTTGCATCTTCATAGATGATGAGTTCATCGAAAAATTGGTCGCGCAGTGTTTGGACTTAACTAGATTGGGCAAAGATAGAATTCCTGTGCTATTTATTGCCGATGACACAGTTATACTTGCAACTTCATCCATGGGCTTTAGGCACACCTTGGACAGTTTCACCAGTAAATGCAAACAGCTGAGACTGGAAATAAAGGAAAAACCAAGACAACAGTATTTAGACCCTTATCCTCCAAACATTGTAGATTGAACATTGAGGTTGACAGTCGAGGTTGACGGTTATAGATTGGATTACTTGGGTACTAGATTTGCTGAATATGTCCTATGTACAGCTCAAGTATCTAAAGCATGTGCAAAATTAGGTAAGAACAGCTGTGGTATAAGGAAGTTCTCACCCAGTCATGGAAGGGGGAGGGCTAGTACCCATGCTATTGAGATCTATAAGCTGCAAGCTATATCCTCCACCCTTTATGTAGCTGAGATCTGGGGATTTGCTAGTATCCAGACGATAGCAGTAATAGAAAATACATTTTTAATGTCCCGATTTATACTCCCTAAGAGCTCCCCAAATGCACTGATCCATGTGGAACGTGACTTATAGCCAATAACGGATCTTGTGAGTATAAAACCATTGTTATAGTGGGTCAGGATTTGGGGAACTCCGGGGTTAACGAAGTACAGAGAATCACGTATGCATTTTTTGTCACTGGATGGAGGCAAGGTTTACCCTGTTCTTTTCATGCAAAGGGATGGCTAACTATTTTGATTCTGAGAGGCTTCTGGAAAAGTCCAGTTGAGATCAACAGCGAGAGTAAAAGCATTGTAACACAAGCTGCTATAGCTCCATGTAGCAAGAGTATGGAGGATGCTTGCCTGCAATTGAGCACAGGTAGGCTGTATTTGCACAACAAAGAAGAGTTTGGGCTTGAGCAGCATCCAGACAAAATCTCACCATCACATGCACACGCACTTTATACCAAGTTCAGGATATTACGCTAAGGGTGGCCAGGCAACAAATTGGAACGGCTTTAGTGCTGCTTTCTGCCCCATATATGGTATGGGTGAAGAGTTTATTATGCACTTTATGCTCCTCTGTGATGGCCTCAAAGGGCTGAGGGCATTGGAGCTGCTGCCATTAGCTAGAGCTTCAAATATACGGTGTACAGAGGAAGCAATGGCTTATTGTACATCTACCAGTAATTTGAATGTTGTCCCCTTTGTATCTAAGTATATCCATCGTGCTTGGAGTAGGAGAGCCTGGTTGATTATACATCGTCCCTTTATTAGGGTGGACCCCACCCTGGGAATTTAACCTTCACTGCTCTTGACTTGGAGGTGACCTGTCCAGATGTTCACTCACAGGGTGCAGTAGGAGCTCGGCCTTGGAAGTTGTTGTATGTCATATTTAGGCGAGATAAAGCTGTACAAATGAATTATGCATGTTAGTGCTGTTTTCATTGTTTGTATTTTATGTTTTATTACCTGTATAGTAATGTTTTAAGATACTGTATTAAGTGTCGTTGCTTTTGTGGTTTTATAACAAAATAAAGCTAATTGGTGATTATTAAAATGAGGTAGCCCAAACCAATTAAATGAATACCCACACTTTATAAGTGAACATAAATACTGCTCTGGCAATATTCAGGGCAACCGAACAGAAATCCTTCTCCTTAAACCCCATGTTTTATTAGATGGGCGCAATTGATGGTGGGATTTGGCACAACAAAGAGAATCTTGTTACTTTAGGCCAACTAGGGGGGATGGCCTCATAATTAGGGAGACATATAATATGGGGCGATGCGTTCACGTGATCGCAAATAGCTGCCTCGTGTTGTCAGCTCGAGCACATGAAGTGTCACCTTCAATGTCCAATGAAGCGCCTGAACTCTGATTGAACTGCGGTGATCTTGGTGGGAGTTCATAAACAGTGGACGGGCCATAACCACGTTCAGTGAGAGCCCTGCACTGCAATTTCAAGGGCCATTACAACTAGGCCTTTTCATTGACTCTATGCATTTTCTCGTATCCTTTAGAATGTTCTCTTTCCCTATTGAGTTATCCAACCCGTTTTCCTTTTTTTTTTATTTTTTTATTTTTTTAGAATAACGAACATTTATTGCAAATCATGAGGAGGTTATTAATGGATCCGAATCGGACGAGCCTGCAACAGACAAACATAAAACCTTTCAGCGTAAACGTCATTGAAGCTTGTATGACAGAGAGCTCATGAGGCTACGCATTTTGCAACCATTCCATTCCACCATACCAGGCCCCGGGGGTCGAAGCATTCAGCTGTGAAGGATGCTTAGTGACCGGCCTGCGGTGAACTTAAGGTCAGCATGTGGGAATTCTGTCCCACTGTGCTCAGCTGGTGCTCTTCAAGAAAGTCAACGCTATGACGAGAAAATCCATCCACTACCTTTCCAGAACAACACATCCATGAAGAGATTGTGATTTTCCCGGAAGTTCTTTGGCAAAGGAAACACATATTCTCTATCTAGAGAAATAAAAAAATAAAAATAACAACAGATGCACATTTTTCTTATGTGTGGCTGTGTGTGTGCGGGGTGGGGGGGGTTCAGATGCCTTTCTCCAGTTGTAGGTCCAATCACGCCTTTAAGAAGACTGACGCGGATGCGACTCACTTCTGTATGTGTTTATATCTGTGTAATTAAAAATAAAATCACATATGAGGAGAAAAGTACGAAATGCTTCCTTAAAATCACACTGCACGGTCCTTTAATTGCCCATTACAAAATATGCCTATAACACAACGACGACTATTTTTAGCAGTTTTCTTCAGACCCTTCTCTCACAATTGACTAGCCAGTACTTGTTGCCATGACAACTGGTGGAAAAGGCACTCGGAGCCGATGTGGATGTGAATGCTATTGATCCAGCAATGCATCGAATGGTCGCGTGACTCGAGGTCACTGCGTTTGTATTATCTTCGACCCAAGAGAGGAGTACCTCGGAAGCTACACAACACTCTTAGACCGGCGTGATCAATGAACACATACATTATTTGTTTTTTTTTAAATGTGTTAACAAACGTGAAATGGATGATTCCAAGTGTTTACAGCAGTGGTCCGTTCTGCTGCATTGCTTGTGCACTGACGAACCTCTCAGGAATTAAAATATACAGGATGTTACTGAATCATAGGTTCCATGTTTGCAGTCGATACCAGGTGGATGCTCAGATTAAAAATACAGGTGTCCTTTCTGCTATGTCTCCCTTGACCTCTTAATCGTTGGCGGGTAACCAGCCAGGTTAGTGTTGGACATAATCTAATGCCAATTCAGGGCTGCTAAGAAATGTATATGAAATTAGTTTAGTGGCCTTCGACAGAGAGTTCCGTAAACCATAAGAATATGTGTGAATCTTCATTCCATACACAAAACAACAATCAATATTTAGCAATCGTAACCACTTTTGGTTTTCACAATATCACTTGAAAGGTTACAGATATATTATGTGGAATAAAGGATTGCCCACACAGAAGTAGTAAGAACATTTAATTTATATCTCTTAAAAGGTAAATTAGATGGTGATGATGCAGATTACAGCTAAATAATGTGTGTTTACAAAGTCTCTAAGATAATTCGTTTAGATGCATTAGCTAAAGAGCTCTGCATTTTAGCCCAACGAGTGCTTGCGGTGGAACATTCAAAATGGCACCTGAGTTTGGTATCAGATGCAATTTTATTAGAACATAACCTTGACCTGTTAAAAAAAAGGGAGGAAAAGCAGCAGTTATAATATTGTAGGCACATTGAAGTAACACAATCTACAAAACAAATGTGCCAAAATAACAGAATGTATCATTCTTGTGGGGATAATTTGACAGGAGTTTTACAACGGAAGTGAGGCCTTAAATAACATATAATGTGTAAGGCCTTCCTAGCAGAGCAAGAGAACCGATAGGCACATTTATTGCAAATCTCTGCCCTCGTTCACTGTTAAAATGTATTGTTTACAGCTATGTTTAAATAGGCTGCCATTGAAAAATGCAACACAATATGTGCCTTTCCTTTCCAAGAAATACAGCAAGCTATAGAATTGAACTCTCCAAGCACTGTAGTGCTTAATATGTCGTCATAATTGCAAATATAGCCTGTGAGGAAAAAGCAGATCTGCCTGTTGTATGTGACTTGAATTCAATGCGTGCTTTTATTAGGCCTTTTGGGCACAAAACAAAATGGTAAAAATATCTAAACACTATTGTCGCATTCTGAGAAATCCTGTTGTTTAATTTCAATGAAAGGAGATACTGATGTTTTTTTTAAAAAAAAGGATTCAAAATGCAAGAGCATACCTGAGTCTGCTTTTATTTATTTATCATACACATAGCCTAGACGGCTTTGTACATATACATAGTTACATTACATTACAACTATAAAAAAGAAAATCAGTATATATAGTTTGATAATAGCTTTTTTCGCAACGCATACATAAAATCCGATTATACAACCACATCATAAATATAAACAGGCTGACAGAGTGACTATACGAGTGTGGCATCACTCACCATGATTAAAATATAGTAAACATATATCTGTTATATCTAATAGTTACAAACACGTCTCTAGACAATTCATCTAAAATATCCGTACATTGAATATAAAATTTCACCATACAATATATACAATTCCTGTCATTACCTTCCACGAGTTTAAACCACATGTTCCATGTGTCAGCGCAGTCATATTTATTGTTGTAAGATTTGACACATTTGCTTGAGGTTGCTTCTCATCATATTCAGTCTTGCACACTCTATCAGAATATGCTCTAAAGATTTGATAGCGTTATTGCCACATAATCGGCATAACCAATCTGCTCTATTTATGTGACGACGCGCTCCCCTAGTTTCAAGCACTGGGCTGCTGTTAAATTGTATCAATAAGTATTGCCTAACTGTCAGGCTACTGAGATATGCCATCAGGTATTTCGGCATTGAGTCACGCTGCATAATGTAGGTAATGGAAACCCACAGGTCACATTAGTTGATAAATTAACTAAATTGGACTCATAACTGTAGCACACCAATTTCGGTTTGAGCCATCTTTTACATGACCACAATTTATACATACCGCTGTCTCGCCTGAAGCCACTTAGCCAGGTCATGTGGATCTTCCAAATTATGGCCATGGTTCCCATATGATCATGGGCTTCAATCAGTGCAAAAGCTTTCAGGTAACTCACTATACTTGTACCATTATTTTGCAATAATAGCTTTTCGTACCATAGGGTGACTCTAGATATAAAAAACGCATTCATACCTTTAATATTCAACTCAAGCCGAAGATATTCTACTGGCATGCTTTGTACATGCTGAACAATGCTATGAGCATATTTGCTTCAAAACACCTTAATGTAACCGCAAAGCTGAACCCCCACACTTCCATACCATACATTACGACAGAGATGATCTTAGCAGAGTACAACAGCAGGATAGTTTGGATAGAGATCCCGCCATGTCGGATGATAATGGAACTCAATGCCTAGACTATTCTCATGCATTTATTTTCTGACTCATTCAAATGGTTCTTCCAAGATAGGGTATCGTCTATAATTACACCCAGATATTTATATTGCTTGACACATTCAACATGCATTCTGTCATATTTCCACACATACCTAGGGCCTACTTTAATGGGCTTTCCCTCGAAAGATCATGATTTTTGAATTACTGATATTCACTTTGAAACCATTAACCTTGGCATATGCAAGTAGACCTGCTAATATGTTTTGAAGACCATTTTGTGACAGCTCTAACAACAGCAAATCATCGGCAAAGACTAGCCAATTTATTCTCTGCTGATGGATCTTGATAGGGAAAAACCGCAGGATTAGAAATGCTGCTGGCAGATCTGCTAGATAGAGGTTAAACAGGGTTGCTGCTAGTATGCATCCCTGTTTAACACCTCTACCAGTAGGACATGATTTAGAGAGTGTTCCATCTACATTGATTCAAAAAATGGGCTCCTGGTTATGGAACTATTCTACCCAGGAGGGTTACTTTAAGACAAAAATTACAATTGAATAGGTACAAAGAAGAGTGCTCTAATGAAAACACACTGTTTCACCCCTTATTACCCTCTGCATTAAAGGAGAAAAAGAAAGAAACTCACTTTTTTGTTGTTCGAGAAAATAATAGTTTGTTTATCTATGCAGTTGTAAAAATCAACATAGAGTGAACAGTTCTCCAAACAACATAACATCACACGGTTTAATGAAACCAACCGTACAGGCTTATAGGATATATTTACAAACACATGGGGTCACATAGTTTGACACAACAGTCGTGTAAGTAACGCAAACTCAATCAAAATACATAGTTTGTTATGGTGATTCATATACTTCAGTATAAAACAACACAATTAGACAAAGTAAGCAACAACAGAAAAAAAAGGGGTTCGTGAATTGACAATTGGTAGTGGACAGTGACAATGCACTGTTGTTCGGGGTGCGTCTAGACCAAGGTGTTTCGGCCGTTTAGGTGGACCAATTATGTCCCAGCATATGTACGGCCTTCATCAGGACGAAGTGCTGCACGGGGTGGAATAGGTGCTGCAGGGGAAAGGGAAAAACTCGTCAGGGGAGTGTGTTCGAGCGTGTATCATTTAAACAAAGGAATAAATCCAATACTGTGAGGCCACAGCTTACCTGTGGATAATTATTTCCACTGGCACGAATTTCTAGTATTACGCAAGGCGTGGGAAGGATCTTAGTGTAATCCTATTAAAAAGCAAAGAAGGGCACTCAATAGTGATCTGGTGTCTTACAGATACTTAAATAACAAATGAGTTATAGGTCAACCAATCTTACCTCACTTGTGAGGATCTTGGAGTGGGATGGACTCAGATTTTAAATATGCGGTCCTCGCGTGGAAACCTGAACACATAAATAAATAAGGGGCATATTAGTGGGGGTTCCACTCAGGGAACAAAATGCCTGACCTAATGGTGGTGTGTCTACAAAGATCTTACCTTTGTGCATGAATCACGCATAGCGGGCCAGTGGAGAGCGCTGTAGAAATGTGCTGACTCACTCCGGGGCTCGAAAGGGGCCTGGCGGCATAGCGTTAGTAACGCTGTTGCTAGGAGCCTTTTCTATTTATACGGTGGCCATTTTGGATCGAGTGCGTCCGAAAATGACAGATAACTCAACCATTAGGGCTCGGACTGGAAAAATACACTATTATCAGTCTTGGCCATGGTATGGCCAATCTAAAAACGTAATTTAGAATGTAAATTTGAAAAATGATATCTACGTCGGCCATGTTGGATCGAGTGCGTCCGAAAAAGACAGATAACAACACCATTAGGGTTCGGACTGGAAAAATACACTAATATCAGTCTTGGCCATGGTGTTGCCAATCTAAAAACGTAATTTGGAATGTAAATTTGAAAAATGATATCTATGTCGGCCATGTTGGATCGAGTGCGTCCGAAAAAGACAAATAACTCCACCATTAATGCTCGGATTGAAAAAATAAACATTTATCAGTCTCAGCCATGGTGTGGCCTGTCTAAAAAAGTAATTTAGAAGTGTAAACTTGAAAAATGGTTTCCATGGTAACCTCAGAAGCCTTGTTGAAGAACAGGGCATATTAGTGAAACTCAAGGGAAATTAAAATAAATTAGAACACTGAAAGCGCTCCTTGTGCTTGAAATGACTGGCAGGGTAGTGACATGACGTGATGTTGACATGCTTTTAGTGATGGAAAACAAATCCACATAGTAACATAGCACAATTTGTACACATGTTCGACAAAGGACAATTTGTACACAGGTTCGAGTGGCCCAGTCAATTCAGTGTTATGCATGCCATTCGACATTGTTGGAAATCTTTACAGCTGATAGACACTGATAGGCATCTTAATTCATTCATAGCCCTTTGGTAGAGATTTCATATTACATTTCTTGACCGCAGGTCATAGGCATTTTACAGGTGCATATACACGATGACGCTGCCAATGTTTGGGATCTACAGAAAAGATTTCCATTCTACCGCAATATTCAAACCTGCGTGCACAGTGTTTAGTTTGTGGACCCAACGCTGTTCTAATTGCGTCAGTGTTTTATTTAAGTCTCCCCCCGCTTTGCAGGTGTTACTTTTTGTAGAATGAACCATCGTAGATCTGTATCTTTGTGGTTTTTGTTGGTAAAATGTTCTACTAGTGGCTTGTCGGCAACTTTGTTCCTGATACAGGACCGATGTTCCGATATTCGCATCTTGATGGCCCGTATGGTTTTGCCTACGTATATCAGGTTGCAAGGGCATTGTATCACGTAGATCACTCCCTTCGTGTTGCAGTTAGTGAAATCATTCATGGTCCATTTTACTCCGTGATGTTCAAAAGTTTTTTTCTGTAGAGTTAAAGGGCATGCTACACAGTGGCCACACTTGTGGTGGCCCACTAATGGAGGCATATCCCATAATGTGGCTTGTATTGCTCGTGGTGGTTCTATGAACGTGTGAACCAATGCGTCTCTTAAGTTTCTGTTCTTTTTGAATGCAAAACATGGGACCTTGTCCAGTGTCCCAGGATGTTTGATCAAATGCCAATTCTTTTTTATGGTTTTCTGAATCAATGGACTTAGTGGTCCAAAGGTTGTGACACATACCATCCTGTTCAACTCAATCTTGGGTTTATTTTCCAGACAGATATCTCTTGGTGTGTTTTTGGCTCTTTTTCGGGCCTGACTGATGGCCTTTCGTGGGTAACCCCTGTTGATTAGTCTTTTTCCTAAATCCTCTGCATGCAGTTGAAATTTTTCCATGTCTGTGCAGTTCCTCCGTATTCTTAAAAACTGCCCGTAAGGTAGGTTATATTTTAAGCCCATAGGATGGTAGCTTTGAAAATGGAGAAGACTGTTACGATCAGTGGGTTTCCGAAAAAGTTCTGTCTTGAGCCGGTTGCCTGTTTTGTAGATATGTAGGTCTAAAAAGTCGATTTGGTGGTGATCCCATTGTATTGTGAACTTTATGTTGGGATTTCTTGAGTTTATCCAGAGATGAAAGTTCTGTAATTCCAGAGGGGTCCCTTTCCATATGATGATAATATCATCGATGAATCGTTTCCATAAGGAGATGTTTCCTAGGAAAGGGTTCTCTTCACAGAATACATTTTTGCTTTCGTAGTGTGACATATATAAATTAGCAATGTCAGGGGCAAAAGTGGCTCCCATACTGACACCCTTAATCTGTTTGTAGATCTGGTTTTGGAAAAGGAAGAAATTCTCTGACATCGCAAGTCTGGCACACTCCAAAATGAAATTTGTCGGGGCGGACTCAGTATCATTTCTAGTGTTCAGGCATTCTCGTATGGCTTCTAGACCATCAAGTTGGGGGATCGATGTGTATAAAGCCTCTACGTCCATTGTGGCGAGTAGACTGTCGGTGCTCAATGTGAGATCGTTTAGCAGGTTGATAGTGCTCGTTGTATCCTTTAAATAGGAGGGCATCTTCAGAACGAAGGGTTTTAGAAAATGGTCTGTGTAAACAGATAGTGGTTCCAGAAGTGATTCACAGGCAGACACTATTGGTCTGCCAGGGTTTTTTTTAATATTCTTATGCATTTTGGGTAGAATGTAAAATGCCGGAACGCGTGGGTTTGTTTTATTTAAGAACCTTTTTTCTTCTTCGCATATTCAACCCTGCATTAGAGCATGCTGTGTCAGGCTGGCAATTTCTTCCTGAAGATCTTTTGTGGGATTATGATCCAGAGGTTGATAAGCAGCTCGATCGTCAAGGAGGCGTAGGCATTCGATGTTATAGTCAGCGGTATCCCAGACGACTATCCCTCCTCCCTTATCTGCTGGTTTTATTGTAATGGACTTATCGGATTCCAAATTCCTCATGGCTATTCTTTCTTCTTTATTGAGATTGTCTTTGTAGTAGTTATCCTTTCTGAAACCAGCCATTATAGTTTTAGTGACCACTTTCTCAAAAGTTATTATTTCTCCAGGGGTACATCCCAGGGGGGGGACAAAATCTGATTTTTCTCTTAGGCCAGTGGCGTTCTCTGCTGTTTTTCCGGACTGTTCAGGCTGTGAATCCCTGGTCGAAGGTAGATATACTTCGAAGAAGTGTTTTAAGCGTATGTTCCTGAAAAATCTCCGTAATTCCAGCTCCTTTTCAAAAGGACGTGCTCTTTGTGAGGGGACAAAAGATAGACCTTTTCCAAGCAGAGTCAATTCAGGAGCGGTCATGGACCTGGGTGATAGGACGAAGACTGGTATGCCATGTTCGATCCTTGGTTCTGGTACCATTGTCGCGTTCGCATTTGCTGTCCAGATGGTGCTGGGTGTCTCCTGGGTCTTCCTCTCTGGCCCCCCCTGGGAAAAAAAGGTTGCGGTAGTTGTTGCCCTGAGGAGCCTGGTAAACTCGAGGAGCTTCCACTTCCACTCGATGAGGTACCTGCAAAATTCACTGACCTATTTCTGCGGTTATAGCCTTGATTCGCTTGTAGGTCTGTGTAGTAAGTTGGTTTTAAATAAGGATAGGTCCTCTCCTCTGCGTAGGTTGCCAGATCTTTTTTGAACTTGTTTACCTTTCTGTCCAAAGTCAAGTTTTTGAATTTGGCGATCTCAATCTCAAGCTTTTCAAGCTTGTCCTTTGCGTCCTGAATTGATTTATCATCAATGAACTTTTTTTCCAAAATTAACAATTCTGCGCCTTGCTTATCGCATTCTTCTTTTGCGGTATCAATGACCAGAATCAGCCAGTCGCGGCTACATTTATTTCCTACTCCACTAAAATCTTTAGTAAACTTTGGGTTGTCTGTAAAAACCCTGGGTATATTACGTACTTGTAGTCCTTCGGGTATTATACCTGCTCTTAAGTACTCGAGCATAAACTTTCCATGTAATTCTGTACGTATTATTCTTTTTTTCTTTTGATTCAATATCTCAAGCTGGTCTTCTGTCAGACCCCTAGTAATCTCACCCTCCTCGTTATGAAGCGTGGATGCGGGTCCCAGTAACTGTTTGAAGTAGTCATCGGTGTACGAGACTACATTGACTTTATCCATAGAGAGGAATTGTTCAGAACGAAGGTTTTGTCTTGATTGTGACTCTGCAATGAGTCAGTGAATTGCCCTCACCCACGGGCTGTGCTAAATAGATTCAAAAAATGGGCTCCTGGTTATGGACCTATTCTACCCAGGAGGGTTACTTTAAGACAAAAATTACAATTGAATAGGTACAAAGAAGAGTGCTCTAATGAAAACACACTGCTTCACCCCTTATTACCCTCTGCATTAAAGGAGAAAAATGAAGAAACTCACTTTTTTGTTGTTTGGAGAAAATAATAGTTTGTTTATCTATGCAGTTGTAAAAATCAACATAGAGTGAACAGTTCTCCAAACAACATAACATCACACGGTTTAATGAAACCAACCGTACAGGCTTATAGGATATATTTACAAACACATGGGGTCACATAGTTTGACACAACAGTCGTGTAAGTAACGCAAACTCAATCAAAATACATAGTTTGTTATGGTGATTCATATACTTCAGTATAAAACAACACAATTAGACAAAGTAAGCAACAACAGAAAAAAAGGGGTTCGTGAATTGACAATTGGTAGTGGACAGTGACAATGCACTGTTGTTCGGGGTGCGTCTACACCAAGGTGTTTCGGCTGTTTAGGTGGACCAATTATGTCCCAGCATATGTACGGCCTTCATCAGGACGAAGTGCTGCACGGGGTGGAATAGGTGCTGCAGGGGAAAGGGAAAAACTCGTCAGGGGAGTGTGTTCGAGCGTGTATCATTTAAACAAAGGACTAAATCCAATACTGTGAGGCCACAGCTTACCTGTGGATAATTATTTCCACTGGCACGAATTTCTAGTATTACGCCAGGCGTGGGAAGGATCTTAGTGTAATCCTATTAAAAAGCAAAGAAGGGCACTCAATAGTGATCTGGTGTCTTACAGATACTTAAATAACAAATGAGTTATAGGTCAACCAATCTTACCTCACTTGTGAGGATCTTGGAGTGGGATGGACTCTGATTTTAAATATGCGGTCCTCGCGCGGAAACCTGAACACATAAATGAATAAGGGGCATATTAGTGGGGGTTCCACTCAGGGACAAAACAAAATGCCTGACCTAATGGTGGTGTGTCTACAAAGATCTTACCTTTGTGCATGAATCACGAATAGCGGGCCAGTGGAGAGCGCTGTAGAAATGTGCTGACTCACTCCGGGGCTCGAAAGGGGCCTGGCGGCATAGCGTTAGTAACGCTGTTGCTAGGAGCCTTTTCTATTTATACGGCGGCCATTTTGGATCGAATGCGTCCGAAAATGACAGATAACTCAACCATTAGGGCTCGGACTGGAAAAATACACTATTATCAGTCTTGGCCATGGTATGGCCAATCTAAAAACGTAATTTAGAATGTACATTTGAAAAATGATATCTACGTCGGCCATGTTGGATCGAGTGCGTCCGAAAAAGACAGATAACTCCACCATTAGGGTTCGGACTGGAAAAATACACTAATATCAGTCTTGGCCATGGTGTTGCCAATCTAAAAACGTAATTTGGAATGTAAATTTGAAAAATGATATCTATGTCGGCCATGTTGGATCGAGTGCGTCCGAAAAAGACAAATAACTCCACCATTAATGCTCGGATTGAAAAAATAAACATTTATCAGTCTCAGCCATGGTGTGGCCTGTCTAAAAAAGTAATTTAGAAGTGTAAACTTGAAAAATGGTTTCCATGGTAACCTCAGAAGCCTTGTTGAAGAACAGGGCGTATTAGTGAAACTCAAGGGAAATTAAAATAAATTAGAACACTGAAAGCGCTCCTTGTGCTTGAAATGACTGGCAGGGTAGTGACATGACGTGATGTTGACATGCTTTTAGTAATGGAAAACAAATCCACATAGTAACATAGCACAATTTGTACACATGTTCGACAAAGGACAATTTGTACACAGGTTCGAGTGGCCCAGTCAATTCAGTGTTATGCATGCCATTCGACATTGTTGGAAATCTTTACAGCTGATAGACACTGATAGGCATTGAGCCATACTCATATATTTGTGCCCCAATATAACAACATAATCATGTTCAATAATCCTCTGGGGATTTTCCAAGCAGCCAACTTCGACCACAACCTATTACACATCCCTGTATCAAAGGCGGCACCAAAATCTATATAGTCGCCATTTACCGCATATGTTTTTATCGTGTTGTCAAATTCTAATGTTGATGCTAGCATCACTAAATTATGAGTGGTGTTTGAATTAAGTTTAATTTAATTAAGGTTTGTTGGAAGAATTGTATTATCATCAATCCACTGTGTTAGTTCTACTAGTATGGCTTTAAAATATGTTTCTGCTTTAGGTTTCATTTCTGCTTTGTCATGCATGTTGGACAGGAACCAATTGCATGTTTACACTTCTAACAATCACCCACACATAAAGAGCACAAAGGTCTTCAGCAGGGTCGGGGCATGTTAGAAGATTATTACATTTCATGGTCATGCCAGATATCTTTAGTCCACCACAAACTTGTAGTATTCAAGGTAAGTATTTAAAGGAGAAAAGCCCTATAAATGTACTTCGGGAATTCAGTTGTGGACATTTCTGCTTCCAAGACAATCTTTAACCCATTCCATCATCCATCAAAGTCAACAACTTGTAAAAGATGCTGTAAGCATGAACGGTCAAGCACAAAGGTAACTGAAATCCAGATGCATTCAGACAGACCCCTGCTCAGAATATTCAGAGGTGAAAAGGTATGGAAAATATGAACACCCTTAGAGACATTTACTTTAGGTAGTGGTCACATAAAGAGGGAACATATAGTTAGAGTATCATCACACCCTCCAGTGAGGAACAGCTGAAAATGCACACTAGAAGACATACATATCACTTAAAATGATAGAGACAATCTGACATTAAAAGTGCAATCATGAAATGTATCAATGCATCGCAATGCAATCAACAATTGACTTGATATTTTGATATGTCATAACCAGAAGAAAAACCTATCAGAATGTGTGATAAAAACAATAGGTCACTCCATCATGAATTGCACGAAAATGTACAAATGTGTAACATTGTCAGATTTCATCCCACACTATCCATTAATGTCTCGAAATGTTTGTAAAATCTGATAAGATACATTTTATTATTCTGCTGTATAACAATAAATAGTTATAACCAAAAGAATACCTTGTTTTTAGGAAATAACACTTTTCCTACCCATCTGTGTTAATCATGTGTTTGTTAAACCACTACTCTGACCAGGTAGGGGTGGTGTTGGAAGGAGATGTTATTGCATCCAGATAGGACAGAAGAGAGAGGAATTATTATGTATTTTGGAGATTGAGATTAAAAAAGGGAACACACTGTGGATTGCAGAGAGGAAGACAGACACTGGGCAGATGGCAGACCAATAAACCAGTCTAGTGTGGAAAGGTAGACCAGTCTGTGCTTTGGAACTGATTTACAAATAAGCCACCTGAGCTAATGGTTGACAATAGGGATGACGTTCGGCTGACTTGTTTCCCAGCAGACACTTGAAAACCAAAAATCCCACCTGAAAAGCTAAATCAGACCCAACTAACCTCAAATTGTCGGGTGCATTCCAGGAGGACAAGGGCAGGGCAATGTCTGGAGCATTTAATTTGATAACATGAGGACAGGTGTTATGATTTCCATGTCCGGTTGTCCACTAGTAACATTGGTTTCATTAAGGCCCATTCTGCTTTGCATTGAATGACAGATTCCAAATCTAAAGGCATGTTGGCTGCCACTTTAAAATGGGATTGCCTTTGTAAAGTTAGATAATATTTGTCGATATATGTAGATTTGAAGCCAGTGTTGAGCTGTTTAGAGATCATTGTGGAATCATGACCAACTATTGTCTAAGAGACATCATGCAGTTATGCGACCATTGAAGGCCATATTTATAGAAGGGATGTTTGCGCAACAAAATCCATGGTGAAATAATTAATTCTATTCATTAAGAACTGTGCGACATGCAGTTCTCTGAATTTCCTTGTATGCCAATGAATAGGCATAGTCAGCTGTAATGTGGGAGGGACAGGGTTCTTCAACTAAGTATCTGTTAATGGATAATATTCCATCTCTAGCCCAGAAATAAAAAACGACTGAAAGATTTATATGCTGGTCCCTTTACAATTGTGCAAAAGTTTTGATTGACACCCACACACATATATATATATATATATATATATATATATATATATATATATATATGTGTGTGGGTGTCAATCAAAAATTTGATTGACACCTATATATATATATATATATATATACATATATATATATATACACCTTATATATATATATATATATTCAGTAAATAAACTTTGTTAAAGGGACGTTATGGTTAAGTTGCACTACTAAAAACATGTGAAATTCAGTAAAAAAACTTTGTTAAAGGGACGTTATGGTTCGAAATAAAACCGAAAAACCCCTGAAATTCGCCAGTTATGGTAAGCTAAGCAACCATAACTCAAGCTACCACCGCGCACTGCTAAGACTAACACCCAGGACATCGAAGATGGCATCACAAATGTCATTGATGACATCACTGATGACATCCCATGTGCATTTACCTTTCATGAAAAGTCTGTACGAGGGATTGTTATTGTAATGTTAATAAAAAAGTGTCAAGGATCATTGGAATAAATATCATGAGGTACGTAGTGCATTAAGTAATGCATTAATCCAAATAGCATTGTATTATGAAGTTTTTTCCAATATACTAAGGTACACATGTAGTAACGTAGGCATAGTGTGCAGCAGACATGATGAAGATGCAATATTAATAATCGTGCCATGTTAAATACTAACATTAGAAATGCTTTCTTATTAGAGTCTTGCATACTGTGAAACATTTAATAACTACCTAATCAAACCCACTTACTACATTATTGCATTACTGCACACAAAACACAAACAAACAACAACACATACAATTAGAGCATATAGAGGGAAAGTGAAGTAAACAAAAAACAGCAGTATTACCCAACAATCTTCATAATCTAACTCATCATCTTCATGCACAGAAATGATTGCTCTGCTTCAAAGCTACTACTTCCCTATGCATAACTATCACATATTGTGACTAGACCCTAATGAAAGTAGTGTACGTGCAATGTCTACAAATATGAGCATATCCAGGGAAAGTATAGTAATAAAAAAAACAATAGAACTATAAGACAGTGTTGATAATCCTAGTAATCATCTTCATACATAGAAAGCATTGCTGTCTTCCGAGTCTGTGTTTTCCCTTTGTATGTTTCATATGCTTTGAGTGGACCCTAAGTGAATTACTGTAAGAACATATTTGAAGTATCAGTTCCTGACTGATACTGGCCTAGATGTATCAGTAAAGGAAAGAGTGAGCCAGACATGTGATGTCACTAGTGATATCATCAATGCCATTTGTGATGTCATCTTTGATGTCCTGGGTGTTAGCCTTAGCTAGTCTTAGCAGTGGATGGTGGTGGCGCGGTTTTTCGGTTTTACTTCGAACCATAACGTCCCTTTAACAACGTTTTTTTTACTGAATTGTATAGGTTTTTAGTAGTGCAACTTAACCATAACCTCCCTTTATCAAATTTCTTTTACTGAATATACATTTTCATAGAGTGAATTTGATATATGTTTACTAGGAATCCCTTACTTTATATACACGTAACATAGAACATGCTGAACCCCCTGTTAGTGATTTTGATGTCCGCGGACTGTGCGTATGTCCGTGAATGGACGCACACAACATCAACCCTACCCAAAAACTCAGGGGTATCTTGTATTTTTCTATCATGCCATATAAACACTGCACAAGTTCAAAAAGTAGCACATAAACGCATTATATGTAATAATAAATAAGAAGTGTAACCTATATATCTAACACATCAATCATCCATTTAAATACCATATGTAGTACAATGGAATATACCAAAACAAAAAAGATATGCCTCCAACATAATTACCTCACAGAAACTGCAGAGCTAGAAGCAACAGTAGACCTACACCACAGTACGAATACAACTTACCAAAACTAGTAAGTAAACTTCATTTTTCTTATATATTTCTAAACTTCTTGAATTAGATACACTAAAATTAATATATTTTTGTTTTTCACACAGAAATGTGCAGTATTTTAGAATGGCTTCAGGAAAATTTTCCACGTGAGGAAATGTCTGAAGACAGTGATACTAATGGTACACACTTCTCTATATAAGCAAATGAATAATCATTACTTTTTGTGTAATTAACATATATATATATATATATTTATTTTTAGAAGACCATACAAACATTGAAAATAATACACCAAAACACACATTGGAAAAGACTCTGCAACACCTGGATCATAAAATGGACATGCTCAAGGAACATTTCAATGTTTTGAAACAGTTTGTGGAGGACCACATAAAAGAAAACATTAAATACCATTGTCCCACATGTACCTATTCCCCCTCTCCATGTCCCAGTCAACTATCCCCATCCCTTCATCCCCTCCCATCCATCCTCTCCAAACCCCTAATTCCTTTCTATTTGTATCAGTTTCTGCTTCCCCCTCTCTTTCATATATTATGTATATGTATATAATAAAAAAAATATTATGTTTCTTTTAATGAAATCCTTTGTGTCTTATTTTTTTTAGAAAGCAGTTAAAATGTCTGTGGACAGCGCGCCTGTCCAGAATGTCTGTAATTAACAAAATGGGGATGTCCTAAGGACACTATACCTGTCCGTGCCTTTTGCAAGCAAAGATGGAACTGTTCTTAGAACAACACCCGGTGTCGGGGATGTCCGTAAATGAACAAAAGGGGGTGTCCCAAGGACACTATACCTGTCCCTACCGTTCGCAACCAAGATGGAACTGTTCTCAGAACACACCCGGTGTCCGGCTTGTCCGTAACTGAACAAAATGGAGGAATCCTAAGGACACTATACCTGTCCGTACCGTCTGCAGCCAAGTTGAAACTGTCCTAAAAACACATGCGGTGTCTGGGTTGTCCGTAATCAAACAAAATGGAGGTGTCCTAAGGACACTATACCTGTCCATACAGTCTGTAGAACATCTACGCACATGCGCACCACACCCGTAAGTCCTGCGAACATCGCGCCTCTCCGTAACTGTCTGTCTCACTTATGTCGCACTTTTAATTTGTTTGAGGACCCGAACACTGTCCGTAGAACACCCGCGCGCATGACCGTTCCCGTGCATTTAGTGTCCTGCGGACACCTGTTCCCTTCGCGGACATGTTCCTGACATCATCATGTGACCGCACCCACACTGAGCGTGTGTCCTAATTTGCAGACACTGTCCGGTTCCCCAACATTTTAAAAGAAAATTTTCAAACAATCCAAATTATTTTACAGTATAAATTCACCATTGCACATGTGCCAGACAATGACCCTGGCTTTCCACATACTTTTTGGAACTTTTTGGAACCTTTTTGGGTGTTCGATCTGTTCGCGAAGCGCACCCCTCCACCCCTATAAAAGGCCACACCCCAGAGCTGATCTTCATTGTACTTCTGGCTATTGCAAATTGACCTTTGCTGCCTTTGCTGCTCTTGCTGAGATTATCTCATCAACCCTGATGGCATCCACGGCTGCTGTTGCTACATCTGCCTCAGCACCACACCCAAACCCTCCACCACCACCACCTCCCCAAGGGCCTGCAGAGGGAAACAGGAGTGAGGATGTAGAGAACGAGGATGAAGGGGATGAAGAGAATGAGGTCGAGGAACTACCTACTTCCATCACTCGCCGGGAGTCTTGGGTGTGGCGAGAGTCTTGGGTGTGGCGGCTGTTTACCATTCATGGTAATATACCAAAAGCATGTGGAACAAGGTCACCTGCAAACAGTGCAAAATGGTGCTGAGTCGTGGGAGACGTGGTTGTAAAGCTTTGGTACGACATCCATGAAGCGACACCTAACGTCGGTCCACAGTGGGGACATTTGCAAGGTTGTACCTTGTGATAAACGTAGTAGGTTAAGTCCTCTACAGCATCCTCCGTTTCCGCTCCTCTCACGACAAGAGACACTCCTGTGGGAGAGCGCATCCCTCCAGCTGCTTCACAGGCCATTTGCGATGCTATTGACCCTTACCTTTCCAGGGTCACAATATTGTGCATGTACTGCAACGCAGTACTCTGCAGGGGGGAGTGTCTTCGAAGTGCTTTAGAGACTACGGTCACGGAGCACCAGAAGACCTGCTACCTGTCTAAGTAAGGCCCACCCTACATCTTCCTCTCTCCCCCTGCCCTTTTTTATCCCTGTGGTTGGTGTCCCTTCCTTGCCCTCCTTTCCCCTCCTCTCCTAGTGTGTTGTGTGTAAAACCCCCCAAAAAAATATAAAACAACAACAATCCAAAAAAAGGCTCTTTTCAGAGCCGCCTTTCATAGTTTAAAAATAAATGTGGCAAATAAACAGTGCAGGGCCCAGGACAGTCCTAGGACATATACAGTTTTAGGGTGCTGCCCTAGCAAAACCAATGCACTTTTCTCTGGGAGGAAGTGGTGGCTCTGAAAAGAGCCTTTTGGTGGTGTTTTTGTGTGTTTGAAGAACTTGAAATCGTCAACATCCACAGCAAAATAGATGACTGTAATTCCAAAAAAGGTTGCAATGCATTTTGTACATTTCTCAGAAAAATCTGATTGCCAGCATAGGTAAAATGGACTCCATCTCTGCGAAAAATGTATGCGCTACGAATCATAATATTTTCATTGTGAAAAGAGGACATGCCAACATCTCTTAGAAAGGCACAAACAGCCTTTTTCACATTGTGCCTCGCTTTCTCCATTTGTGGACCAAATGAAGAAGAACGCAGTCCCATTTGTCATTGCGCAATGCGAGAAAAGATTACTTGGGAATTTGGAAACATGTCCATGACCTTCCAATGTCCTTCTTTCATTGCAAATTGCAAAGAAATTCCAGACACATGTCCTAAACTGTTCCCTCCACAATGAATTATAATCATGTCTGCATGATGGTCTGTCTCTAAAGTAGCACAGAGGTACCAAGTCCGGCCACTTCATTCCACGCACTCCATGCCAGTGCAGTTCCACATGAGGGAATCCAAGATCTGCAGCTACTCCACAACTTTCTGCATGCACCTCCAACCAATGTATCCATGAGTCTCCCAAAATCAAGATAATCTGTTTTCGGAAACACACAGCCATAGCTATCTGTTCTACTCTCAGGAAAAAGACGTTCTGACAAAATCTCTCCTTACACAACACACCCAGTAAACTTAATTGACTAATCCCTTGCTTCGCTCATTCTCATTTGCATGCCTCTCCACCCCAGAATCCCTGTATGTAATACGCGCTGGCTGCGGACTACCGCCATGTCCGGGGACATATTGAAAATCTCAGCGTGGTGAATGTAAATTTAAATAGTGTGCCCCATTTCCCCTTTGAGGTTGGCTCTGAAAAGAGCAGTTTTTATGAATTGTTTGCAGATGTCTGACAGATACCTGTTATTTTGTATTGTTTTTGGGTTTTTTTCTTCTTACTTTACTACTAAAATCTTCACATAACCTTCTCCAAAGCAACCCTTACATTCCAAAACAGCATGGCATTTCCCAAAAAAGATTAGGAAATTCCATCTTCTTCAAAATAAACAGCATTACTCAAATAAATATTCTCATTATTACAGAAAAACATACCAGCTCTAAGCATGAAAGCAGGCATGCCTTGGTTGACGGCACACCTAGCAATGTCTTGCTGAGGACAAAAAACAGAACTATTGTCCCACATTGCCCTATGTTGCAATCCAGAAAAAATTACTTTTGCATTTGGAAAGATGTTCATTACTGCTTGAACCAACTGTTCCAAATCTGCCAAGAAAGTAGCGGCACTGACGTAGCCCAAATGGAAATCACCATAGTGGAAAACTACCAGATGGGGACTGTTCATACTGCTCATATCTTCACAAACTTGTAGTATTCGCTCTACATTGCAATCAGGCACAGCGCTCCACACCACCTCCAATCCTTTAACATCGAAATTGTTTGCCACATGCCTACATTGAGCATACTGCTGTAAAGCATGCACAGAGATATCTCTGAGCACCAACATCCTGACTTTCTCCACCTCTGCCATCTTCACTACACACAGTCTCTTTCTACACAAATCCACAACATCAACATCTGATTGGCTGATCCCTACAGTCCCCTTTCCATACTGGATTTGCTGGAAATCCCTGGATGTGGCACGCCCTATCCGCGAACAGCCGCGGTGGCTGCGGTGGCCGCGTGGCGCTTAACTCTTACCAGCCCTTCTACCCTTTCCACATCACTCTTGGTGCCATTCCCTCATTGGAAACAGCTAAGCAGTCACACAACCATCCACCAATCACATCACACCATCTAACTCCATCATCATAGTTCCGCAAATGTACTATTGATCACTCTGAGTACTAGTCTCATATCATTGGAAAACACCTACTACAAAAACTACCCTACAAGTCTCCAAGATTTCTACTTACAGCTGCATTCATATCCACATGCATGAATACAAACTATAGGTATGCATATTTTATTCACAGTACATGTACAACTCTTATGAATCCATATAAACAGAGTAATGCCACTAAACCTGCATAACCTATACATACATGACAACCCTCCTGATTTAGGCGCAAGACTACTGATTTTTCATTGAAAAATCACACTATTTTTTACTATCTCCCACCTAAATTAATGCTAGTCCCAATGCAATCCTATGGGAAAAATAAATGTTCTCGATACTGTATTCACAGTACATGCGTACATGCCAACCCTCCCGCTTTAGGCAGGAGACTCTCAATTTCATCAGCAAAAATGTTGCTGTTTTGTACTGCCGCCCTTGTAAAATCATTCTAATCCCAATGCATTCTAATGGGGAAATTCAGCTCTCCCGATTGCTCGGAGAGAATCCTCCCTCCCAGCTGCTACAAAATGTTGGCATGTATGTACATGTACAACTCTTATGAATGCATATAAACAGATTAATGCCACGAAACCTGCATAACCTATAAAATGTAGTTATTGACATTTTTCCCATCTACTATAATCAACTGTCACTTCCAAACCTGTCTACAACAGACCTTTAAAAAAACCAAGTGAATTTCATACACTTAAAATTCTACTAATTTGCAAAGCATGTTGAACTAAAATATTGTAAGTAAAATATAAAGGCTGCACATAGTCAAATGAAATGCATGTATACACTATGCTCAGATATCAAACAAGAATACTACTTCAAAAACATAAAAAAATCAACGTCTACATTAAAATCAGTGCGATAAACACACAAAATTACTTCTTTCTTTTTACAATTGCAGTGAAGACCACTCTCCTGAAAATCAGAAGCATCTGAACTACAAACAACATATCCGAAGAAACCTGCTCATTCCACAAAAAAAGAGTAAGTACAATACTACCTTAATTTTCGTACTGTTCCTCAAACACACTGTGTGGTCCATTCATGTAATTTGCGCACCAAAAATAAATGGAGATTTCTGAACCATTCTGCCCACAAATCCCCATTTATTAAATAGGGATTATCAGGCAGAATGGCACACAAATCCGCGTTTTTTTGGAACACAAATAACATAACCAACCCCTAGAATGTTAGTATTACAAAACAAAGAACTGTTTTAATTTTATACCATTAGGTTTATTATTAATGCTGCTCCTCACCACTAGCTCACTTTCTACTTTCATCTGAACCGCAGTTTAGTAGCACACAAATAGAAGAATAGCCTTCCGAACTAATTGTAGCTGCCCAATGCATAATCACATGCCACCACACACATCTTTCCCATCATACTCAGACACTCATGCACACAGCACACATACATTGCAGAATGGCCCAACCCAAACCTTCTTTTTTTTTCAACAGACCCCAAAGAATGCCTACCAAAAAGCTAGTCCGTAGAAAGCAACGCAGAAGTAGAGAAAATCAAAATAAAAGTGTCCAAAATAAGCATCCATCTCTACCAGAGTGTGTACAAAAAGTTGAAACAAAACAAGTAATACAGTTATTTAGCAAAACAAAACAAGCTTCCAGTACAGAAACCTTGCCTCCTCTATAAAAATGTAAAACGAAACAGAAAATGATTAACAAGAATTCGGCTAACACTACTGCTAAAACTGCTCCTATAAATCTTGATATACTAGCAAGTAACCATACCAAAAAAAAGTATTTTAGCAAAAATGTTCCACCACAGAGTCTTTCAGAATCTTATAAAAACAGGAGACATATCACCCACAACCTTTCAAACCTACCGTAGAAAATTCATCTTAGAAGCTTTGATAGAAAATGCAATCCTTCTCAAAAGAAAGTTATTCATTTTAGTGTTAAACAGAATGAAAGCACTAACAAAATTAACTACTAAATTACAAAAAAAGTCTCAATAAATGGAATGTCAACAAAAATAACTTCTTAAATATCTGTGGTGGTGAATGGAGTCACACCACGAGCACAGAGCTATATTTTAATGAAGGAGCATACAAACAAAACCAAACACAATTGCCTTACATAGCAGTGGACGAGGTTATGAAAAAATGTATACTACCATAATGGAACAGGAAATGCTGCTTACAAAAATATCCCCAGAAAACTCAGAATTACCTCTCCATTCGACTGAACCAGAACGTCCAGTATACAAATGGCCATGCATGTCAATGTGTATCATTCCCAAAAAATCTTCCAAATCTTTACGCCAGTTCCTCAATCAGTATGTGAAAGGCAAAGACAAAATCAAAATGAAAGTGCTGCAAAATATGGATACCTGTCCAGTGCGCAAATACACAGGACTACAAGGACATTCATTAGCCTGCATTTCAGGACCTATTTGCAAAAGCACCTTCCATCATATCTAAATGATATCAACACATCATTCAACTATAAGAAATCTAGTCTATAAACTGTACTATGCTAAACGTCCTGCTTTAGCACTAGCCAATTTAAATAACACTCTTCTACATGGTACACCCAAAGACCTACTCAAAGAAATCGACCATATCCAGAGAAAATATTTTGGAAGTGAAAGCCACTTACAAAATGCAATAGGTTTACAACAGACTAGCAACAATTCTGCACATGGCAACCTTCTACTACACACATACAAAAAAGAAATACTAACATTTAAAAGTGCATCCGCTGAAGTACCAAACCATCTGTGTGGGTATTGCCGCAGAACTTTTTTTTAAAAGTAACACAAAAACTGTACATGTAACAGACCAAATAGAAGACAATTAAGATTCCAAATGGTTTGAATTAGCTCTCTACCTTATAGCAGAAAACAAATACGAAATAACTGACCCCTTAATACTTTGCAGTTACTGCACTACAAAACTTGACAACAACCAAACTCCTTCACGTGCTATCACAAATAACTTGGAATTATTCCCACTCCCAATACCCCTGCAACCACTCAATTAATATGAGAGCATTATTATTCAAACAGTGCACCCATTTCAAGCAATAATACGCCGTCAACCAAAAACAGCAAAAATCCCTCCCTCTGAATTGGTGAAAGGCAAAGTAGTTTATTTACCATTAGATCTGAAAGAAAATGTGCACACTCTGGGAGTGCAACGTCCAATAGAGCAATCTTTAATGGTCTTAGTAAATGGTGTACCAACAAAAGACAAAAAAATTTGGTAACAACTCCAAGATTTATATAAAGTTAAACAAGCCTTGCAATATCTAAAAGAAAATAATGAATACTACAAAGAAATAAATATTAAAGAAAACTTAAGGGAAACAACTGAAATAATTCAAGAGTCACCAGAAACTGGTCAATTTGAACCTCTAGATCCTGCTACAGTATCCAATATTTTAGACCATTATGCAATTCATCCATTACACTCTAATGACACCATAGATGATGCACTACAAATGTAACAAATGCAAAAAACCAAAGGATCACCAATTAGCATATGGGAAAATGTACAGAAGCATGTGCTTTTCCTCTACTCTTTCCTACTGGCAAAGGAGGAAGGTACGATGATAGACCCACTCAGATAACAGCATCAGAATACCGCTTGTTACAAATGTTTTCTGAAGATCCCAGATTTAGACAAAATGTTGAATACATATTCCACCTACTCTTTGAAAGTGAACTAGCAACTCTATGTTACGAAGTTGCACACATATTGAAATCAGGAACACAGTTTCAAAATATGTCAGCTACGCAATTAATACAAAAAGTGCAAGAAAAAGATGAGGTTTTACAATCAAGCATTACAAATCTGTTAGCAAACATATGTTTATATGTTTATATGCATGCGTGGTATGAAAGAGTACTGGTTCCGACATCACAGAGATGTACGTTGTATGATAAGAAACCTTGGCCCACCCACTTGGTTTGTTACATTAACTTTTGCAGAATATGCATGGGAAGATTTACATCCTTTCCTACGCATATCAAACAAAAATAAAACAAACATAGATATACTAACACCTGGAGAACTTTGCTCTCTAGATCCTGTTAATGTTTCAAGATATTTCCATCATCATTTCATTGCTATGCTACACTTTATTTGTAATGAAACTGTTCCTCCCCTCAGGGAAGTGCAACACTTCTTTTGGGGAAAAGAATACCAAGCCAGAAGAGCACCACATATCCACATGCTTTTATGGATTACAGATGCTACTTTAATTGGTCAAGACAGTGATGGCACTTTACAGTTTATCGAAAAATGTGTCACTTGTGAAATTCCATCGGAAATAACAAATAGTGATCTTCACAAATGTGGCAAATATTGTCATCGCAAATACAAAAACAAAGGGAAATACTACACCAAATGCCGCTTTGGTTTCCCTAGACCAGAAAACAGGTGAAGTGAACAACTTCATGTCTTCAGTTAGACATAGTGTTAAAGGTAAATCACCTAAGAACATGTATTACATAAAAAGAACAGACGAATCAAAATATATCAATGATTACAATGCAATTATTGCCCTCTTATGGAATGCAAACATAGATGTGCAGTACATTGCAGACAATTCCACTGCAGTTGCACAATATGTTACAGCCTACTTCACAAAAGCAGAAAAAACAGAGCTTCAAGACCTCTGGAATGACTTAGCATCGGACACAACACTATCTCAGAAATTGTACAGCTTAGGCATAAAAATGTATTTCTTTTATTTATTTGTATTTGTAAAACGCACTACAGCCCACGGGCATTGAGGCGCTGAAAGCTTGGAGAATAAGAGGGCTTGCTTAAGAGGGTTACAGTGAAGCCGCCCATGAAATACTTGATAGTTATGGTACATGATTCACATAAGAATAGATACTAGGCCACACACAGTTGGCTACAGGTACAGGCAGGATTACACGAACAAGCAGGTTTTGATGGCTTTGTGGAAGGAAGCATGGGAGTCAATTTGCCTGATGTGTGGTGGAAGGGCATTCCAGGTGGTGGCAGCCACTGCAGGGAAACTGGAGCCACCAGCGCGTACTCTGCGTGTCCTGGGAACGATTAAAGTGTTGGAGTAAGTGGTTCTGGGTTGCCTGGCACCAGAGTGTTTGGAGAGTCTATTGGCAAGGTAGGGGGGAGCTAGGTCGTGGAGGCACTTGTGGGTCAGGGCAAGAGTTTTGAAGATAATTCTTTCTTTAATGGGTAGCCAGTGGACATGTCTTCTGCGAGATATGCCCGTGGCTGCCCTGAGGGCGTTGTGTTGGACTAGCTGGAGTTTTAGCAAGATTTCTTCTGGAAGTACCAATGAAAAAGGCATTGCAATAGTCGAATCTTGAGCCTATTATTGCTCTGGCGATTGTGAGGCAATTTTGTTGGGACAAGAAAGGTCTTACTGCGTTAAGGAGTTTGGAGTGATAGGCTGAGGTTGATGCAATGGCATTAACCTGGCTAGTCATGGTGAGGTTGGGATCAGGGTAGACACCAAGGGTCTTCACTGCTGGGAAGACCATGATGGGGATGTTGTCTATGATGAAGGAGCTGTATTGCTTATCCAGTATGCCCAAGGTGGAGGGGGATCCGATCAGCAGAAGTTCGGTTTTCTCGCTGTTGAGACATAGCCAGTTTTCCGCCATCCAAGATTGGATTGTTGATCGTTGAGTAAATGGTGTCAAGGGTGTTCAGGTCAGACGCGTAATCGCCCGTGAGGGGGATAAGCACTTGGGTTTCATCAGCATAATTTGAGTATGAGATGCCCAGTGCGTCAAGTATTTTGAACAGTGGCCTTGTGAAGAGGTTGTAGAGGGTGGGTGCGATGCACGACCCTTGTGGGGCGCCACATTGGATGATGGTTGGGTTGGCTGAGGCATGGTCGGAGAGGACCTTCATTGCTCTGCCTTGCAGGAAGGAGGTGATCCATTTACAAGCATTAGGGGAGAAGGTAGCTGCTGTGGAGAGATGGTGGCAAAGGGTCTTATGGTCCACCAGGTCAAAGGCAGCGGAGAGGTCCAGGAGGAGAAGTAGTGCAGGTTTGCCGGTCTCTTATGTCATCCATCTGGTTTTTAAAATAAAGGAGGGCCTTTTCGGTGCCGTGCCTTGGGTGGAACCCTGATTGTCGGAGACCTAAAAGGTGGTTGTCTTCTAGAAATGTTTGTACTTGAATGTAGGCTGCCTTGTCAAGTATTTTTAGAAGAAAAGGGACAGTGGATATGAACCTGTATTTGCCTGGGATCAGGGGGTCTAGGGAAGGCTTTTTTAGGAGTGGGTCGAACCCAGGCTTCCGTGAGTCCAGCGGGAACATGGCCGGCCTGGAATGAGGCGTTGATAAAATGCAGTAATGAAGGGGGCAAGGGTGGGGGCGCAGTCCTTCATGACCTGTGCTGGGCAGGCGTCATCTTTACAATTGGTGGGTTTGATGGAGTAGAGGAGGGTGGTAACTTCTGCTACGGTCATGTCTTTGAATTCAAAGGAGGGGGAAAGGGAGGTGGTGGCGGCGGGAGGTGAGCAGTGATGGTTGTTTTTTATCAGGTTGGATATGGCCTGTTGGTGTGAAAGGATCTTCTCTTATAGTGTGTTCAGCTTTGTCAGCATGGCGGATTGAATAGAGTTGCACCAGGCTGCGTCTTTTAGGAGGGTGGGGGGGTGGGATGCGGGAGTCTCGAGTTGTCTGAAAATGGAGAAGATTTCTTTAGTGCAGGATTTGGCATTGATTATTCTGGAGTTAAATGAGGAGGCTTTGGCCTTGATGATGGCAGTTTTATATTCAATGGACATGGCCTTGAAAGCACCTTGGTGGTGTCATTAGGGTTCTTTTTCCAGGCATTTAGTGCCACCCTTTTTTTAGATCTTAGCAAGGATAGATCTTGAGTAAACCAGGCGTTGGCGTGTTTAAATTTCTTAGCTTTTTTAAGGGTGAGGGGAGCTACAGCGTCAATTGCGATTGTGATGGTAGTTATGAAAGTATAGGCAAGTACCTCAGGATCATTGGAAAAGGGGGGCTGCAGTGCAGGGACCTGGAGGTGTTGGGTGGGATTCTCCTAAGTGAGCTGGCGCAAGCTCCTAGTTAATGCAGGGGGGAGAGGGACAGTTGGTTTAGGGGGTCCAGTAGCGGTGGAGATGTCAAATCGTATGAATAGGTGGTCGGACCATGGAACGGGCGTAATCTCTTTGACGAGGACAGAGCAGTTATGGTGGGAGATCCAATGTAGCATATGGCCTTTAGCGTGGGTGGGATCTGAGATGGCTTGAGAGAACCCAAGATTGAGTGCTTTCCTGAGGGCAGAGGAGTGGTAGTCACTAGGGTCATTGAGCCCCAGGTTGAGGTCACCTAGGAGTAGAACGTTTGAGGATTTTGTTTTTGGTTGTCTGAGAGTGCGTGAGTCAGGGCATCTTGAAAATCAGCGGCAGGGCCAGGAGGGCGGTATACCACATGGAAGGCCATAGTGCAATTAGGGGAGAGTTTTAGCTTAAGCTGAAGATGATCAGCGTGATGGCCAAAGTCCCCTTGAATTTCTCTGATAGCGAGGTTATCTTTGGTGATAACAGCAACCCCGCCACCTCTTTGGGTGGAGTGGTCTTGCCTATAGATCAGGTAGCCATCTGGAATGGCAAGTGTGAGGGCTGGGGCTGATGAGGCATTGAGCCAGGTCTCACTGAGGAAGAGAAGGTCAAGGTTGTTGTTCACGATGAGGTGGTGAACACCTAGGGCGTGTGCTGGCATGGATCAAGCGTTGAACAAGGCACATAGTAGAGGGGCATTGGAGGTGGTAGTGGTGGGGTTGCTAGGCAGGGAGGGTGTAATGGAACTTGGGAGGGTACTGGGTACAGAGGCGCATGGCTTAGTGGCAGTGGTGGGGATAGCATTCATCACATTATCATTGCATGGCTTAGTGGCAGTGGTGGCCATATCATTCATCACATTATCATTGCATGGCTTAGTGGCAGTGGTGGGCATAGCATTAGACACATTATCATTGCATGGCTTAGTGGCAGTGGTGGGCATAGCATTCATCATATTATCATTGCATGGCTTAGTGGCAGTGGTGGGCATAGCATTAGACACATTATCATTGCATGGCTTAGTGGCAGTGGTGGGCATAGCATTCATCATATTATCATTGCATGGCTTAGTGGCAGTGGTGGGCATAGCATTAGACACATTATCATTGCATGGCTTAGTGGCAGTGGTGGGCATAACATTCAACACATTATCATTGCATGGCTTATTGACAGTGGTGGGCATAGCCTTAGACACATTATCATTGCATGGCTTAGTGGCAGTGGTGGGCATAGCATTCATCACATTATCATTGCATGGCTTAGTGGCAGTGGTGGGCATAGCATTAGACACATTATTATTGCATGGCTTAGTGGCAGTGGTGGGCTTAGAGTTCACATTATTGATTGATGCAATACTAACAGTGTAGTGCAGATTGTTAACAATAGTAATGCAGGTAGTGTCTGGTATGGTTATCTCTGTGGTGGCGGTGGCTGGGAGTTCAGAGGGAAAAGCAGGCAGGGTTTCATGTGGGCTGCACTTGTTGATGGATTCAGTCAATAGCCTCATGTGGCTTAAGCCTGTTGTAGAGGGGCTGGTATGAGATGCCAGTGGTGAGCGCCAGACTTTGCAGGGGGTGTGTGAGCATACGTGAGCACTGTCTGTGGGCACGTTGGAAGACTCTGAGGGGGCGTGTGCCAACATGGGAGATGAGGTCATGGAGTCTCTGGTTCTGGGCATATGGTGCCGGCAGAATCTCAACCCCATTTGGGCAAGACTGCTGTACATGTCGGGATTGGTTTTTGTATGCAAGTGGGCGGGTATGCGCGCACCAAGTCGCTGATTCCTCTTTTTGACTAGGCTATTTCCCATCAGAGACATGACATGGATATGGGTAATGCCCTTACCTTGTGCTGGCAATATGGATGCAGCGATCGCAGGCTGCGCGGTTGAGCAGCGGAGAGCTGCAGAGAGCGTGCAGCTTGGCCTTTCCTTCTGGCCTTCGCTTCTCTGAGGCTTCGCTTCACGGTTCGCCTCCGCTCCATACAAGGGAGGTGGGGAGGGGTGGGTAGGATGCGTGGACGAATGGCTGAAGCCCAGTAGGGCTTGTTTATAGTTGGTTGCCATGGGGATCATGGCGGCGGCCATCTTAGGGATCGGCAGATCTCCGTGGCAGAAGCTTCTTCCAGGGACTGCAGGCAGACTTCTGGGGCACTTCTGTGCGGCGGTAGCAGTGGGGGCACTCAGGGCAGACATCACTCATGTTTCTTGAGAAGCAGGTACTGGCTGCATGATTCTTGCAGTGTTGTTGCGCTCCTGTAGCGATCCGGTGCTCATATCAGCTGATGTTGTGCTCAGGGGCAGGTCCACTCACAGCGGAGCTGCAGAGAGCGTGTAGCTTGGCCTTTCCTTCTGGGCTTCCATTCTCTGCGGCTTCACCTCACGGCTCGTCTCCTCTCCATAAAAGGGAGGATGGGAGGGGCGGGGAGGATGCTTTTTGACGAATGGCTGAAGCCCAGTAGGGCTTGTTTTATAGTTGGTTGCCATGGGGATCATGGCAGCGGCCATCTTAGAGATCGGCAGATCCTCATGGCAGACGCTTCTTCCAGGGACTGCAGGCAGACTTTTGGGGCACTTCTGTGCGGCGGTAGCGGTGGGGGCACTCAGGGCAGACATCACTCATGTTGCTTGAGAAACAGGTACTGGCGGCATGATTCTTGCAGTGTTGTTGCGCTCCTGTAGCGAATGTGGCTCCTATGAAGCTGCAGATCGTTTAACCGGTACTGCTTTGTATGGAAAATATAGTATGGCTAAGTCTTGGTCCGGGTAAATCTAGAAAAAGAGTTCTCAAATCATACGACGACATAGAAACATAGCCCAAAACTTCACATACAAAAATAATATAAAACCCGATTATAAAAAAGTTATATATAGAGTGACAGATTGTGAAGGCAGCTTAGTGAAACTTACCAAACAAAGCTTAATTAATCATATCAAATTTTCATTAAAAACTCCTCAACATAAAGAACTATATTACATGTCCCTGCTAAAACATTTTAAACCATGGAGAAAAGAAGAAGAGATACTAGAAAACTATGACTCCTATGAAGACGCTTTCAAAGCAAATGAAAGCACTATCACTGATATAAACTTTACGCAGAACAAAACAATGTTGCACAAAGAACAGCAACACGAAGAAGAACTCCAGGCCCAACTAGATAAGGAAACTCCCAACAGTAGTCAACCTTCTGTAACAGGAAGTCAAGAACCACTCGGACAGCCACTAATAGCAAATGAGGCAGAATTAGCTATGACAGAAGTAGAGAACACCATGTGTCACTATGAAGGAGATACAGAAGACTTAACTGTACTACAATCAAAACTGAACAAAGAGCAGAGTACCATTTTTCAAGAAGTAACAAAAGAAATTGCACATGGTGTACAACATTAAAATAAAGAATGTACCTGCCAAAATTACAAACCTATACTACTATACGTCAGTGGTGAAGCTGGTTCAGGCAAAACATTTTTAATCAAAATCATCAGCAAGTTCCTTACACAATTGACAAACAACACACTGTCAGCTGTTGTAACTGCCCCCACAGGTTTAGCTGCCTACAACATAGGCGGTGTCATTTTATACCGATTACTACTCCTTCCAGTAGAACACCAAAACAAATTAGAATATTACAAACTTTCTACAGAAGCTGCAATGGAACTACGCAGTGTTACGCAGAACAAAAAAATGTTGCACAATGAACAGCAACACGAAGAAGAACTCCAGGCCCAACTAGATAAGGAAACTCCCAACAGTAGTCAACCTTCTGTAACAGGAAGTCAAGAACCATTCGGACAGCCACTAATAGCAAATGAGGCAGAATTAGCTATGACAGAAGTAGAGAACACCATGTGTCACTATGAAGGAGATACAGAAGACTTAACTGTACTACAATCAAAACTGAACAAAGAGCAGAGTACCATTTTTCAAGAAGTAACAAAAGAAATTGCACATGGTGTACAACATTAAAATAAAGAATGTACCTGCCAAAATTACAAACCTATACTACTATACGTCAGTGGTGAAGCTGGTTCAGGCAAAACATTTTTAATCAAAATCATCAGCAAGTTCCTTACACAATTGACAAACAACACACTGTCAGCTGTTGTAACTGCCCCCACAGGTTTAGCTTCCTACAACATAGGCGGTGTCATTTTACACCGATTACTACTCCTTCCAGTAGAACACCAAAACAAATTAGAATATTACAAACTTTCTACAGAAGCTGCAATGGAACTACGCAGTGTTACGCAGAACAAAAAAATGTTGCACAATGAACAGCAACACGAAGAAGAACTCCAGGCCCAACTAGATAAGGAAACTCCCAACACTAGTCAACCTTCTGTAACAGGAAGTCAAGAACCACTCGGACAGCCACTAATAGCAAATGAGGCAGAATTAGCTATGACAGAAGTAGAGAACACCATGTGTCACTATGAAGGAGATACAGAAGACTTAACTGTACTACAATCAAAACTGAACAAAGAGCAGAGTACCATTTTTCAAGAAGTAACAAAAGAAATTGCACATGGTGTACAACATTAAAATAAAGAATGTACCTGCCAAAATTACAAACCTATACTACTATACGTCAGTGGTGAAGCTGGTTCAGGCAAAACACTTTTAATCAAAATCATCAGCAAGTTCCTTACACAATTGACAAACAACACACTGTCAGCTGTTGTAACTGCCCCCACAGGTTTAGCTTCCTACAACATAGGCGGTGTCATTTTTCACCGATTACTACTCCTTCCAGTAGAACACCAAAACAAATTAGAATATTACAAACTTTCTACAGAAGCTGCAATGGAACTACGCAGTGTTAAAACAAATGAAAATGCTACTAATAGATGAAGTGAGCATGGTCTCCAACCTAATGTTAGCTTTGATTCACCTCAGATTGCAAGAGGTTCTTAAAACAAACTGCGAAGAGCTCTTTGGAGGAAAACACATTATTGTTTTTGGAGATCTTCTTCAATTGACACCAGTGAAAGGTGAACCTATTTTTAAAGCCTTAGGACACAATCTCTGCCGTAAAACTGTTGGCAGCATAGGAAATGTCAACCTTTGGCAACATTTCCAATACAGGGCATGAACAGAAAACATGCGCCAATCTGCAGACCTCACTTACGCCAACATTTTAAAAAGTATTAGAGTTGGTGTACTATCTCAAGAAGCACAAGCAATATTAAAAACCTGGCACATCCATGCACTTTATGGGCAAAATTCATGTGCTAATTATGTCATGGAACAATTAGCACACACAAATGTCAATTGTATGTACTTAATGCCAAATCATGCAAGCTGTTCCAAATTCAATGAAACAATGTTGAAAAAAGAAATGCAACCAATAATTGAAATTTGCTCCACAGACAAACTGGACGTACATGGTATGACACTACCCATGTGTCAACAAGCCACAACAAGATTAAATACCTTAGAAAACTCTATCTCCAACACAGCTGGTTTGGAGAAAATATTAAAATTATCCTTAAACTGTAGAGTAATGCTTAAACGTAACTTTGACGTGGAGCAAGGACTCATTAATGGAGCACTGGGTACAGTTGTTGGCTTTCAAACATACCCACGTGACAACAACATTCAGTTTGTCAATATTCTCTTTGACAAACTTGCAGAAGTAAAAAGGATAGAGCGCTCAACTGCTTCATTCATTCTCTTCAAAGACATGTATGTACGCAGAGAGCAATTTTCTCTAACTCTAGCATACGCAGTCACCATTCACAAATCACCAGATCTTAGCCTAGACAAAACATTGATAGATATTGGGAACACAGTCTTTAAAGAAGGCATGAGCAACGTAGCACTACCACGCTTACGTACACTTGACGGACAACTTGACGGTCTATTTCTAATCAACTTTGATGCAAGTAAAGTAAACGCTGATATTCCATGCATTTTAGAATATAATAGACTACGTTCACTATACACCCCCATCTAAAAACATATCCTGTTCCATAAAAAGGAAAACGCTGTAAAAGAAAACTACTTCAAACAGAAATGCAACAGGATGTCACTGCAAATCCTCCAAAGAGAGTAAAAGAAGCTAATACTTCATCAATTACCACAACCAAAGAAGAAGCTATTACTCAAAGAAACTCAGGTACTTCTTCAAAGAAGCAAAACACACCCTGAAAAAATGACTTGGACACAGAACTATCTGGTCCATTCAAATTTTCAAATATAACTGGTTTAAGTTGCTACGGAAATGTAGCAATGAATATTCTATTTCGAATTGCCACCAATTGTTGACAACATTTACTTACACAGTACAGACCAATTGTGTTTGCAAATGTTAGTCCTTCATAGAAACACAACCAACAATCCTGACAAAACATATAGTGTTCATGGAATAAGAAAAGAATAGGACTACTGTGCTGGAATGGTGAAATTCACTATAAACTCAAAAGAAGATCCACATGAATTCCTAATGTACTTACTACAAGTACAGGAAAACAAAAACATACCTATAAATGAAATCTTCCAGATTTCATGCATGTGGAAACATACATGCACTCTCTGCAACAATGTGGCACAGGAACAAATCCCTAATGAGCGCTTTGTGTATGTATCCATACCTAATTGTGAATCTGTTTGTTTCAGCAACTTGTACAAAATGCAAACCATGGTAGATTATGTACTACCTGCAATTCAAATAATCATTCCACCTTACTAATACAAACACATAGTAAATACGTAATACTAATGCTTCTACGTTACAATGCAGATGGTACCAAAAACAACTGCAAGACAAATCAGACAGTAAGTATTTTCTAATACAACGCATAAATACTGCTACATAACAGAACCATTGAAGCAAACATCTAACCATACACCACAATCCAAAAAGTTTACTTCCATGGATAGGTTATACTGCAGTGCTTATTATCAAACTCTACAATCTCAATGACATGACGTAGCCAAAACTTCACATACAAACTATACAAATCAAACAGTACACAAACTGTAGATTTGCAAATATTTCATAGATATTTGATTCTATGGGTGTGATCTATGTGTGTGATATGCTGCGGTGGTTGTGGCCAGGGCCTAGAGTCTTGGGTGTATGGCCTATGGCCTACTGCCTGCGGTCATGCACCCAAGACTCTAGGCACTGGCCACAACCACCGCAGAATATCACACACATAGATCACACCCATAGAATCAAACATTTTAACTGTCTACATGGGCCCACCCATATCACACTTTTTGCAAAGTTTGTTGAAAATTCATCCAGGGAGAGCGAACTTATAAGCCACCCATGGTGGTTTATAACTTCAGTGCATATAACTTTGGTCTTGGGTGCATGGCTTTTGGCCATGCACCGAAGATGCTAGGCCCTGGCCACAACCACTGCAGCATATCACACCCATGGTGGCTTATAACTTCAGTGCTTATAACATCGGTCTTGGGTGCATTTGGCCATGCACGCAAGACTCTAGGCGCTGGCCACAACCACCGCAGCATATCACACCCATAGAATGAAACATTTTAACTGTGGCATATGGGCAATTTTTATATCCGCATACACCGCGCGTGTCCTTAGAACAGTTTCAACTTGCCTGTGGACGGCACGGACGGGAATACTGTCCTTAGGGCACCCATCATTTTCACCAATTACGGACATCCCAGACAGTGCGGGAATGGCGATTACATTAGTATCACCTGCCACCTAAACAAATTCAGTATTTGACCCATCTTACTCCCCAAACCTCCCCAAGCACTCTTGCACTCCAAAACACTCCCCAAAATGACATTTAACCTCTGTTCGCTGCCGCACTGTTGGCGGATCCAAGATGGCATGCGCATCAGAACAATCTGATGTACTTCACGCTCTTCACCATCCAATCAGTGAATGCGTCACATGTCCGCGGACATGACGTGAGCCGATTAGCCAATCGGTGTCCTGCCCGCGGAGCGAACAGGGAAGTCTGTCGCGGAGCGGACATAGATATCACACATTTTTTTAGACCTACTTTTTGATCATTTTAAAAAAAAACTACTGGACAGATTTTCACCAAATTTACAAAAGCACGCTTTCAGGAACAAGCCGCTGCTCCTGCCACAAATTTGGTGAAAATCCGTCCAGCGGTTTGGGCTGTAGGCGTGCGCAAAGTTTTGTCCCCATTCAGTCTATGGGAAAAAAATAAAATTTGGGACTCCCCCTATAACTCTGTCCCCCCTGGACTAAACCTCTCCAAACTTTTCAGAGTGGGCCATATACTTCTTTTGCAAAGTTTGGTGAGGATTCGTCCAGGGAGAGTGAAGTTATAAGCCTGCCAAAAAGTGCTCTTCCTATGGGATTAGCAACGTAACCATAACTGCACAGCCACCACAGTGGCTGTGTAATACTGATTGAAAGCAGTACTTTTATATTTAGTGAAAGTCACTTATACCTGTTGAGTGAACGCACTGCCCAGGTGTATTGGCAATACAGTACAAATGTGGATTCCGAACAGGATGAATAAATTACTGAAAAGCAATTTTGAATTCCAATGTATCAGAATGTATTCATGCAAGCATATAATCCACACATTTACAGCCTCACACTTGTACAGACAAGTTAAATAAAATAAAGGAATGTTCTTCATTTAAGTAGATTTTCTCTGACACCATTCTTGTCTTGATGCTGGAGAAAAATAACTATGATAAATCTCTGTAAGGCAGCTCCCCTCTGGTGACAATAGCAAAACAAAATATGTGATGGCTGGAAGGTTTACAATAAATCTTAATCTTTGGCATTGCTCTGGACAACCCTCCAGACAATTGTTCGTCACCTGTCAAGCCATTTCAAAAGAGGAAAGACCATATTCAAATCAGGCTTGGTCCCACATCCAAAAGGGCAGTCCAGCCCAAACTGCTTGGTCAAATACCTTTTTCAAAGTCAACGTTTTGGGCGACGCAGAGATCACTTAGATCCTTCTACAAGTACTGTCTAGACTTGGAAAAGGAGTAGTTTGCATTATTTATTTAATCTTCCTGTTCTCAGGACTTTTGAGAGATGACCTATGATTAATCTGTGTATTCCTCTTTGTGTTGGTGTTATGTAAGGAAAGGAGTGAGTGTTACAATAAGAGACAGTAGTCTTCACAAGTTGGCTCTTGGAAGACCTCGAGGATTGTATAGTGTCAAAGGAAGGGGGCTTAGGGAGTTCCATCATGGAAATGGAGTCCATGTCCCCACAAGGGGAGTCTATCCCTATGAGGTTCGCCTTCCGCCACCCCTAGTGGGATTGTTGTGTAGTGGGCTCACCTCCCTAGCCTCCCAGGGAAGGGTTCCTCTCTGGTGAGAATTGACAAGATCCTGTGAATCCTATGAGATTACCTTCCCCTCCTTCATTCAGGGGAAATCTAGAGAGGAAATCTACATTCCCTTGTTCTCTCCCTTTCCTATGTTCAACAGAAAAGCAATAGGTTTGGAGACCAAAGACCTACAAACCAATGACTTATATGGGGATTCATATCTTTCCCAGAGACGTTTTTATGGGAGGGCATAAGGGGTACTTGCCCGGGGACCCCACCTTGGAGGGGGGCCCCAAAAAGCTGCTTGATCTGAACAAGTAAAATTCCATTGTTCACCAGTCCTAAATACCACACGTCAGGATATGTTATGGGGTGCTGCTGAGGGTCTAAACCCATTGCCTTTCTGTTTTGACAAGTACATTCTGCCTCGATCAATTCATCATGTATTGCTTTCTGTGTGAACTGTGGTATAACTGGAAAAGAAAGTGTTCAAATGCAGAAATTGCAGAGTTGGAACACATCCCAGCTTCATCCCTTCAGCCCTTAACCAATGTGTGATCCTGGGAATCTCATTTAATTTTGAATTGCCTAACCTCTCAATATTGCCACTCCCTAAACCTTTCAAAATTGTCAGCCCTTCAGAGTGATTTCCTTCTCATGGTATGATCTTCACAAAATACATATTCATGGTTTCACTGGCTATAGGGTTGCTTCCACTTTGATAGTGAGCATATCTCTATTTCACACCACAGACAGTTGTTCTGTTGATATCTAATGGCAACACTATTTGAAAACCATATTGCACTTCTAATCTCAGTCTCTCTGGATAAAAACACCTTCCTGGTAGCTCCTAATCGGCATCCACTATCCATTCTATGGTCTGTGTAGCTTTCTTTTCCTTCCAGTTGGCCTCCTCTATCCATGCATGAGCACTTTTGCACTCTGTAAGGCAGCCAATGTGAGTTCTCTGTCTATTATGGGTTACATGTACCTTTCACATACGTTCCTGCATTAATACTACAGGCTGCATACCTTCCTGGATGCTATTGATAAAAATGATCCTGCATGTGCTAGAAAAGTAACCTCTTCGTAGACTGCTATTGTTGGTCTACAAATGCTACTTGTTCATCATTCTGATTAGAGAAAGAATGAAGAGGGTAAGGGAACTTAAAGGGAGTAAACGTGCAAATTATGCTGCGAGACAGCATATCAACCTATAGGTTGTGAACGCGATGGGTGGGGGGTGCGACCAGTATTCTTGATCCCTTCATTCCTTTGGTTTGGTGGAGGGGGGCCCCTAAGACGTCCGTGCACAGGGCCCCAAAAGTGCTTAAGATGGCCCTGATCTTTCCTCAAGCTTAGCAAGTCAAAGGGGAATAATCAGTCAATAACCTGAATTTGTGGCAAGATAGATATGGCCCATTTGATGGCTGCGGCCTCCAGATCAATAGTGGCATAGTTCTTTTCTCAAGGAAATCATGTCCTGCTTATAAACAAGCCATGGTGTTCTACTCCTTCATACTCTTGAGAAAGAAAAGCCCAAAGGCCCACAATGGAGGCATCCATCTGTAGGATACACTTCCTGGTGAATTTAGGGACCTTGAGAACAGGCTAACTACGTATTATATGCTTTAACATGCAAAGCTACCCTGCTCTTATTTTTGCCACTGAAGTTTCTTGGTTTCAGCATTCTTACGTTCATCCATTAAACATGAGGTTATGGTGAAATAACTATGATAAACCTGCGGTGGGACCCAGTGAGCCCCAAGAACACCCAAAGTTCCCGTTAAGTTTGCGGGGGGGATGTTTCTTGGGTGGCTTTTACTTTTTCCACCTGGCACTGCACCAAACCATTCCCAACAAAACAAAACAGGTACTTGATGGCTGACTGTGCCAGGTGGAATTTCTTATGGTTGGCAGTCAGTCCAAATTTCTAATGACAAAAGGGTGGCAATACCTTATCCATCAACCTTTGAAAAGTGGCAGGTGCCCCATGTAGCCCAAAAGGAAGAACTTTTCATTGGTACAGCACCTGGGGAATAGAAACAGCTGTCTTATCCTTGTTGGAGGGGTGCAAAGGTTAGCTCAACTGTGGAGATGTACTTAGCTGGTCCCAGTGTTATGTTATGTTAGGTCATTTGTAAGGTGTCAAAGCCTGAAGGCATCCAGGTGCCATAAAGAAGGAAGAAGCACTGACTATCTTATTATATGAACAGAATGGAATTTAGCTGTTTTCTGAAATCCAAATGATTTTCAGTATTTCGTAGGTGTTCCAAGCCCGCACAGTGTGTCTATCAGATCACCAATCGAAGGCATGGGATAATTGTCAAACTGGAAGATTAAGTTGAGCTTTCCAAAGTCAATACAAAGTCTCCATGACTGATAAGTATTAGCGACTAGGACTATTGATGAGGACTAAGGGCTCTCCGACAGCTCAATGACATCTGCTTCCAAAATGCTATCTACTTCCTGCAGGATTGCTTCCTTTCTGGCCTCAGGGATTCAAAACAGAATTTAGGTATACAATGTTTGCTTGGGGGTTCGAATGTGGAGCATGAAATTCTTGACCCTCCCTGAATGATCATTAAAGACACTGGGAAAATGAGCAAGTAGGTCTTGGATGTCTTCCGGTTGCTGAGGTGTTAGATCAGGAGTCACCAAACTCTTTTCTTTTAAACAGTTTATTTGGTAGACCTGGCTTTTTAACCTTCAGTCTGGCTGGGCTACTCGATAGCTACAGGGTCGTTTTTTCTCTAGGATTGAAGACTTTGTTATTCTAGATGCCCAGGTAGGGTAGTTTTGCCTTATGATCCTAGCACCAAGACGCCCTTTGGTGGCTGGGTGCTTTAAAACTGTGTTTATTGGTCAGAGCATATTTTTGTCTCAAGAGGATAGCTCAGGGGCAACGCGCTCACCTTGGAAGCAAGATGACACAGAGAAACACAGGTTTGATCCCTGGGTCCGCACTTTGAAATGTCAGGGTATTAAGCGTGTTATAAATAACCAATTACAATTACAGAGGTGGGCAAGAGAACTAGCATATTTAGTCCGGTCGAAAAGGAATGGTGGCCAGCCTTTCGGTCATATTGAGTCTTTTGACTCTTAAGCTTTTGTGTGGGAGTGAGGGGTCATTTGGACCCCCGTCGTACGTTCTGCACGATATTGACCACTTGCTCACGCATTAGCAGGGGGCGCCTCCACTGCCCTTATGCTAACATTAGCATAATTGGGGCTATTGCGGGATACACTTGGCTTCCATTTTGTGTGCCCTCAACTCTGTCTTTGGACTAGGCCTCACTCTGACAGTACAAAAATACTTCTCTTCCCTCTGCAGTGCTGCGCACAGCGCGCTCATGGCCCCCACCTTTTCTTCCACTGTCTGAAAGCTTCACAAATCCCTTTCTCATGGGTCCGCCCGGGAATAATTGCAACACATAGTAAAGTGTATCATCTCACCATTCTTCTGTGATCACTGCCCTGTGTGTGAACCGGCCTGAATCATGCCTTGTAACTCATCCCTCTCCACAAACCTGCTCCTACTTCCTTGCCCCTGCTGTTGGAAAATTACTGCCAATGTAACCCTGTGCCCTCCTAAGGTATTCTCTTGATGTACCAGAAGTGTGACCCTGCTGTGCAGCCCACCCCAGAGTGCCCCCACTAAATCCAGTCCTCTGTCGCAGTATATTGTGCCCCAAACTAACATATGTCATTATACTCCCCACTCGTCTTGATGTGCTAAAATCCACCCAGTCGCCCAGGTTACCGCAGAGGACAAACCCCCTAAACCCTGCACCCCATAAAAGTCCCAATAAAAGATGATGTAATCATGTGTATGCAATTTATAGGTTTTCAAGATTTACTCAAAGATATACTAATGATTGTTGTTTATTATATGTCTAGTGGTAGTTTCTCATGCCAGCTTAGTTAGTGTCAAATCTACCTCGCCGTGACCTAACCCTCACCCCTCCCGGACACAGGCAGCTGGACCTTGTGACGCTCACCCTCCCCCCAACTGGGCAGCCTATCCGGAGAAAGCAGCGCCTAAAGAAACATATGTTACATCGCTCCCTTACCAATCCTGTACTAATGTAACCCTATATGTTAATGATGTCATTGATGATGCTTTTTTTCTTTATATTTCCATGTAACTGTATTGTTTGCCAGAGCACTCTCGAGGCACTAAAGTTCTCTGGATGCCAACTTTATATAAAGTCTTTTAAATCTTGTAACCTGTTCTTAGTCTCATTCCCTACTGGATCTGTTATATTTATGAGGTTGTTTTGGTAAGTCGGGGAGTGAGCCTTTACATTTGGTGATCCCCACGACGTGATTGAGAAGGGTACGCCAAGGAAGACCCCTTTGTCGTGCAGCGAGATCCGGGACGCCCCAGCAAAACCATCTCCTCAGCTGTTCACCAGTGTGCGTACAAAAAAATAAAGGTTCCAAGGGTCCCCGTCATCGTTGCAAATACCCAACTGCTCGCTGGGGCGGGTCACGGCTTGGTTGGGGTGTGGCCATGATTGTGGATAGACTGTGAACGGATGCTCTCGGACCACCCCGGGCACGTGAGTACTGTTTGCGAGATTCTCAAAATAAGGGGCAAAGTTGGGAAACAGTGGGTGTGAAGATAAGGGCAAATAAATAAGGGGAATTGAATTTTATTGTTAGGGACTGTGTGAGTGAAACTGATAGGCTTTTCATATCTATCCTTTATATGGCCATTAGGTTGTTGTGGACAAAGAGATAAAACGGAATACGAGATACTAGCTCCGAAGGGGGGTAGAAGGCAGCACTGCATAGCATTGTCTTGACCAGTGCTGGGTATAAATGGAGATAAAGAAAATAAAACGTAGGATTCTCATATATTTAGTAGACTCAGAGTAGTAACTTAGAATATTCTCTTTCTGTGTGGATAGAATTCTTCAAGGAGGCAGCTTAAAGGGGCTCAGAGGTGGGCAGTGAGTGAACACAAAATAAGAATAAGAAATCAGAGTCTAGAACTAAACCGAGGGGCAATTGATATTAGAAGTTAGTACATGTTACATGTTCAATGTTGTTGAAGTGAATTGTTTTTGTCTGCCGATAAAGCATGTGCGTATTATGTTGTGTGTGGAATAAGTATGGATGAAAAATGTGTTCTGAGGTTCCTGAATTTAAGGTGTAAGCAAAAAATGTTGCTGATGTTCAATGTGGTGTGGGTTAACAAATACTGAAAATAACACTGGAAAAAGTTTATTTAATTGCATTGTGTAGTACACCTAGTATAAGAGCGAGACAAAAAAGAATTGAGACAAGAGATTATGAGGGAAGATACACTGCTAGCGCATATTGGTCAACACCTCCCCTTGTACAGTAAAAAAAATACAGAAATATCATGAGCAATGGCTTACAGAGATAAAAGGAGAGGGTTCATCCCAAATATGGCCAGAAGGAGGGTCCTTTGAGAAAAGAGTGCTAAAACAGGTGGCAACATATTTGTTAGCAAAGTATCGAGGTAAGCAAATGCAAAATAGACAGGAAGTACTAGATTTATGGAGGATGTTTGAGAAAACAACCGCGAGCAGTGACACAACTAAGGAAGTGTCCTCGGAAGGGCCTGCAGCCCCGGCGAAGGGAGAGGGAGTAGCAGCAGAGGAGAGTACAGTAAAAACAGGGGAAAATTACCTCACTAGGCTTTACCAATTATTACTAGGCCTGCAGCAAGATACAGCGATCCCAGGTATGTGCCTGCGCCAAGTGCGCCGGCATCCCCAGCTGCCACAGCACCGCCACCCTATGACCCAAGAGGGCTATATCTACCCACTAGTGCCCCTCCGGTAGACATAGCACAGCTCACTGGGGATTTAGAAAGACAACTTGCTAATGCACAAATGGAAATTAAAACAGTTAAGAGCATTGTGTAATAGGTGTCAGATGTTGCCCGGGGGAGGAGAGGTACCACCTAGTGTAGCCAGTCATCTGATGCCTCCACTCAGTGTAGCGGGGGGTCTACACCATCTCCGCCGCCTCAGGGGAATGAGCCTAAAGGAGCAGCACATGAGTCGTAATCAGGATAGTTTTTCTTCCATTTAAATGGTAAGCCAATAAGGATAGTGTGAGCAGAAGCCACAGACAACCAAGGAGGAGAGGGACAAGGGGAGAGAGAATCAGCTGAGGAGATAGATGAAGTATGGAGTGATCTGGATGAGTACGAAGAGGGGGTAGCAGCTGCAGGATACCAATTTCCCTTAAGGGAGGACCCAGAGGATGGGGGAAGGCTCCCGAGATGGCAAGGAAGACTGAGACAAAGAGTGGGAAACACGTCATTAAGTAAAGTAAAGAAGGTAACGGTAAATAAAAAAAGAAGTAAGGCCAAACTACAAATGCCTCTGATACACAATGGAGCGGGGAGGCCCCACTATATACACTGGACACAGATGGATAAAAACAACCTGTTGAAACTACTCCCTCCACTTTCGGGTGGGGCGGGGAAATGGATGCACGCATTTGAAAAGCACACAGCAGGGGTGCCATTGGCGATAAGGGATGTAAAAAGTTGATTAGTGTCTGCAGTTGAAGACCAAGCAGATGGGGTATGGGTGAAGACGGGTTTCCCAGGAATAACACCAAACAGTGACTGCCATGATGGGTCATCGTTCAACAATGTGAGGGCAAAGGTGTGGGACGCATTGCAGAAAACCTTCCTGGACATCCCAGACTTGCATTTAGTGATGCAATACATTATGGGAGAGGAGGAAGAGGCTGCGCGATTCATCCTTCGGGTGCAGGATTTGTGGAGATGAGAAACGTGCACGGCATGGGACCAATCCACCGCCTTATTCTACTTTATGATTAAGCAGGGACTCCCGAAAGAGGTACAGAAGGCCTTGGATAAAATAGCTGGGATTGAAGCCAAAGGCTGGCTGGAGATTCAGAGCATAATAGTACATCATTGTAGAAGGATCAAAGAGAGAGAGAAGGCGATAGCACAGAGAAGGTTGGCAGACGAAGCAAAGTTAATTCAGAATAAATTAGTGTAGGTTGCAGAAATCAATTCAGTGCTACCCACTGAAAGGCAGGGAGAAGGGGAGGAGGTGTCAGGAAATACACCAGCAAGGATGGCAGCAGCTTGGTCCGCAAACCGACAAGAGCAATGTGCAGAAGGGGAGCAATTCGAAGTGCCCAATGTCAGGGCAGACCCACAAGAGGACCAGGTGCGTACAGGGGGGCAGAGAGGAGGAATTGGGGGGATGGCAAACAGACGGTTTGGAGGACAAGGAATGAGGGGAGGACCCCAAGGGTCATGCTGGAATTGTGGGAGATGGGGGCCTTTTTCAAGAGAATGTCGAATGCGACCAATGGGATATTACCAGGGGCCACCTCCCATGCAAAACAGGAAGCAATTTGGTCACCCACATCCAGGAAGCCCGTACGGGTTACCAATGGGTGGGGGTAGACAACATGAACAGTATTGTAATGAGCCCCAGCAGAGAGTCCAAAACATGGTAACTAGGCAGTAACACCAACAGCAAGGCATGCAGCAACAAGTAGCACGCCAAAACACAATGGGAAATTGAAAGACAAACATGTTTGCAACACATGCAAACGGCACGCGCCAGCACCTTTTTGCTGCATAGCTGTAGTGGGGGACAATGTCTTTTCAGTCCCTGGAACAGAAATATATCCAGACTAGGACAGCCCACAGAAAACACTTGCATGTCCAGACCTATCAACTACCCTACGTGCAGAAGAGGGACCACTGGTGGGTGCGGAGATGGGCAACAAACATTTCATCTTTGTGGTGGATTCGGGAGCTGAAAAACCATGCCTCATGGAACGCCGGTTCCCGCTCTCGTAAACATTTTTGGAAGTGCAGGGGTTCACTGGGGCTATTTTGAAAGGTCCTCACACAAAAGATTTAGACGTAACGGTGGGAGGAAAGACAGTGCAAGCACCCATAATGTACCATGAAGACTCGCCAATAAATTTGTTGGGAAGGGACCTCCTGAGAAAATTAAATATGACCATCTCCTTTACAGAAAGGGGGATAGTATGCTCCACCTAAGGGGTATGTCCAGTAAGGCCCATGTTAATGATCAGCACTTTGACAAATGAAATTGCAGTACGAGGGGTGCCCATCGATATTGATATGTTCATTTATGTAATACGAGCTATAGTGGTGCCCGAGATAACATGCAAAGAATGGAGAGTACCATCAGATTTTGTTTTCCACCCCATTGTAAACTCAGATATTGTGCCAGGTACAATAATATCTATTGATTTGGAAGGGGTACAAGTATCAAGCAAATGTATTGCAGTAATAGGACTGGACACACATGGATGCGAGTGGAGAACAGTGCTATGTATATACCAAAACATAGCTTTGCTTGATTTAACTGATGAAGAATTGTTTACTGACAGTGAAAGTGATGGGGAAATTATAATGGAGATAAGTGTACCATGTGACATAATGATTCAGCACAGAGAAATACATAACCCCCTCATGGCTAGTGTCAGTGCACCACCCACTATATTTGAGGCTGATATGGAAAAACTAATGACAGAATTATGGACAACAGGACCACACGATGTAGACCTTTTGCAAGAGGTCACACCCATAAAATTAAAATTCAAACCAGGTGCAATCCCACCTAGAGTGATGCAGTAGCAATTATCAAGGGAAGCAGAGGAGGGAATAAAAGAAACTATAAATGTTACAACAGGGTATACTAGTGCCATCAAATTCACCCTGTAACACAGACATTTTCCCAATCAAAAAGGCAAGGGGAGGGGCTTGGAGGATGATACAGGACCCCTGCCCACTTAATGAGGTCATAAAGAAAGAATTCCCTCTAGTGCCTAATCCATTTTGTGTAGCATCCCATTGGAAGCAACCTGTTTCACAGTTGTAGATTCGAAAAATGCCTTTTTCTCAATGTAGATATCTCACTCTGGTGGGTGGGAAACAGATATGAACATTGTAGATTGCCACAAAGGTACTGTGAGAGCCCCAGCATCTTCAAAAGAATTTTGCACAAAGACCTTGGTAATGTGGCTGTAGAGAGTATGATAATTCAATATGTGGTTGATCTCATCTGCAGCAAAAGTGAGGAACAGTGCAGGGCAGACTCTATTACATTGCTGAATTTACTAGCTGCAAAAGTGTACAAAGTGTACAAGGGCAAGCTTCAATACTGCCTAGCAGAAGTGTTGTACCTGGGACAGTTGATTTCAAAAGATGGTAAAAGAATTATACCTGACAGAGTGGCAGCAATTCTCCATGCAATAATCCCCAAGACAGTGAAAGACATGCAGAAATTTCTCGGCATATGTAATTACTACCGTGCATGGATTCTGGATTATGCGGCGTACACATGCCCGTTATTGCAAGCATTCAAAGAAGCACAAAAAAACAGCACCCCAATAAAATGGAGTCAGGAAATGATGACACAATATTTCAAATTGAAAGATCTCATCACACATGCCCCAGTATTAGCAAACCCTGATTATGACCAGGAGTTTTACCTCTTTTCACGCTGCAATGGAATATTGATGACAGCAGTACTAACACAAAAGACATCACTAGGCCACAAGCCATTGGCCTACTACAGCAGCACATTAGACTCAGTGATGCAGGGCCACTTCGCGTGTGAACAAGCTCTCGCAGGAGTGGCCTTTGCGATAGAGAAAAGCACGACAATTGTAATGGGATGCTCAGTGACACTGTATGCAGAACATTCACACTTAGCCATTCTAGAGAGATCAAAATCAACACTCACCACACAAAGAGCAACAGCGTATGACATCATAATATCCAGCCCAAATGTCCATGTAGTTAGATGTAAAAGTGTGAACCCTGCTACATTTATTAAAGAGCCCTGTGCTGTAGAAGATATGCAAGAACATGATAGTGCCACATACGAGGGGGAGGGAAATAATATCTCAAAAGCAAGCGAAAACACCCTTGAGGAAGGGGAAATATATTTTGTTGATGGGTCAGCATCAATCAACAGTGAAACAGGAGAATAACATGTAGGAGCAGCAGTGGTAAGAAATAGAAGGGGAGGAGTACGAAGTTATAGTGCAAGAACGCCTTCCATCAGACTACACAGCAAAAGCAGCAGAATGGATTGCGCTAATTCAAGCACTGCATACAGCCAAAGGATGTGTAATGACAATCTATTCTGACTCGGCATACGTGACAACAACGGTACATTCGGGGTTGTCACAATGGCGAAGAAGAGGGATTAGAAGAGCAGATGGCTCACCTGTTCAACACACAGCACTGTTGCATGATTTAATTGAAGCACTTGCAGAACCGTCAGTGGTAGCATTGGTAAAACACCAGGTACACACCAACAACACAGAGGCAATCTCACTCGGGAACGCGGCAGCGGACGCTGCTGTAAAAGAAGCAGCCTACTTTAATGTCCCCAACCGCTAGAATGATTTGTAAACACACAGACCCAAGAAGCGCAGGAGGAGGGGTACAACTGCACCCCCATACTGCAGATAATTGAGTTACAAAGACATGCACCCACAGAAGAGCAAGAATTATGGGAAAAAGAGGATATAAACAGTCATCCACAGATTTAGTATGGCGCCAGGAAATGACAGGAAATGTAGTGATGCCCGTGGAATTATTACAAATAGCATTCCAACAACTACATTTTCCGATTTTCATGATCACCACGTGTACCAAATGTGACTGAGGATGTTTCAAATGTAAAGTGACACATATTGCAACCACCACATTTGTGGAAACCGTGGACTCTGGCAGAGTTGAGCCAAGTCTTAGGTGTAGATAACGGACTCATAAATGAAGGGCACAATTTATTTTTTAGGGATTTACCTTTACTGTAGGTCACACTTACGTTAGTATCCAACCAATTTGAGATATCTTTGTCGAGATGTAACAAGTGCCAATGCTTCCTTAGAATGTTGTGAATTTTATAACTATCGGAATTATATCTGGTGATTAACCTGATATTTTGAGATGATGGTGATTCGGCCCGAATTTTAGGCACCAATAGATCAGCTCTCTTGAACTGTCGTACTGTAGCTGATGCTTGATCAATTCACTTCTTACGGTACCCTGTGTTTAGAAAACGAGGTTTTTTATAAGGGCACTTTCTTGGTCATAATTAACTGATTGGGAACAGTTTCTCTTAGCACTTATAAATTCCCCTTTGGGAATATTAGCTATGATGTGTTTTTTATGGCAGGATTCTGCATGTAGCGTAGCATTCACAGAGGTAGATTTGCGAAAGGTTTTAGTAATTAAACCGTTAGAAGTTAAATCAATGGAAAGATACAGAAAGTCAATATGGGTTTGACTGAATGTTGAGGTAAATTGTAAGCCCCGTTCATTATTGTTTAGACAAGATACAAATTGAACAAGGAAATCTTTTGTGCCAGTCCATACTAGAATAACATCATCATATACAGTAAATTCATGCCTTGAACCGTTTGGCCAATGACCATTATGTAAATTTGGCGGGAGGGGCCAAAACCAACAACAGGTTTTTTTCAGAGGGGGGCAGCGAGGCAGACCCAGGCAGCAACAACCCCAGTATGGACAGAGACAGGGAATGAGGACCAGACAGTGGTACTCCAACCAATGACCCAAGGTACCACTGATCAGATGCCCATTTTCAACCCTTCTCAGCACCATCTCGATAAATCCGATTTGGATCTTTTATCCAAAGGACTTTCATATGTTCCAACCATGAGAGCTGCTGTTTTCAATATGGAACTGGAACTACACAGAATTTTTAGAAATATCAGGTTGAAACATTTTTTTGAGGTGTACCTCCCAGCCCATCCTTTTGAAAAGGGATCCCCCTCTGATAAAGTACCTAACATTAGCGGTCTCAAAATAAAATCGAGCTTCATTCCAACGCCCCATACTTGCCCACCAGAAAGTATGGCCTTTGAGAACATTGTTATACGAGAAATACTCGAGATCATAAAGTCGAAGAACTATAAGCCTGACAATTTGACTAAGGTGGAGAGGCTTAGCCTTACTAAATTGTGTAATGATGAATCTACTACCATAAAACCCGCTGATAAGGGGGGTGGAATTGTTATACAAGATACACTCATTTATGAAGCAGAATGTAGGCGTTTGTTGGATGATAAGAAATCCTACAAAAAAACTTGAGAGGGATCCCACAATACGATTACAAGAGGAAATAAAGAGTTTGACTGACCATGCTATGAATGAAAAGTGGATTAGCGACGAGGAAGGGCTTTTTCTGAATAAAACTGGGACTAAGAGGGCAGCCTTCTACACACTCCCGAAACTCCACAAAAACCCTACTCAGCCCCCGGGTAGACCCATTGTTTCGGCGATTGACTCACTGTTAGAACCATTGTCTGTATATGCTTTGAGTTTTTCTTAAAACCGTTTGTACAGGAGATGCCATCATATGTGAAAGACTCGACCCATATGATTCATACCATCAGTGGCATTTTAATTGAAGAAGGTGATATGCTTGTAACGATGGATGTTGAATCACTGTATACGGCGATACCCCATATGGAATGTTTGCATGTGTTGGGTCTTTATCTAGACAAAAGAATCAGACCACATTTGCCCCCAACGGAGTTATTAGGTTAGCGATGACCGAAAATTTCTTCCTGTTTAAAAAACAGCTTTACAAACAGGAGAAAGGGGTTAGTATGGGGGGCAACATTTGCCCCCGACATTGCGAATCTATATATGGCAGACTATGAAGATAAGTTCATATTAGGGCAACATAATCTGCTCAAGGTTCACTCCACTCTAAAGACACACTTGAAAATGTGGCATCGCTATATCGATGATGTTTTTCTAGTTTGGAGGGGCTCCATTGCATCCCTTATTGAGTTTCATGAATGGTTGAACCAATGTGACATAAACATAAAATTCACTATTGAATACAACCACCGTCAGGTTAGCTTCCTCGATCCTTTGATCAAAAAGACTGGGAACCAACTGATTACTACTCTTTTCAAGAAACCAACTGACAAGAATACCCTGTTGCATTTTAACAGTTTTCACCCTGCAAGTTTACGCCAAAACTTACCCTATGGGCAGTTTTTACGTATCAAGAGAAACTGTTCCGAGAGGGAGGAGTTTAAAGTGCATGCAGAACAACTTAAAGAAAGATTGACCAAAAGGGGGTACCCGAGAAGATTAATAAAAGATCAAATGAAAAGGGCTGAAAACACTAACTGGGATATTTGCCTCACCAAACCAGAAAGAAATAAGAATGACCGTCTGGTATGTGTCACAACATTTAATCCAGTTAGTGGGGATGTCAAAAGAATTATTGGTAAACACTGGAATTTAGTCAAACAACCTGGGTCTTTGATGAAAAAACCTATGTTTGCGTTCAAACGCAATCAAAATCTTAGACAAAAATTGGGCCACACGTATAGAGAGCCAACAAGAGAACCTACTATCAATGACCAATGGGGATTGCCACCCATTGTTGGACATTTTAAGTGCGGCGGGTGTGTTGCGTGACCTCTGGCTGAGACGAAACGTGAGTTTCGATACGGTCAGAAGACCTGGAAGATGAATTGCCACACTAACTGCCTGACCAAAAATGTAGTGTACATCATTAGTTGTCCATGTCAATTGCTATAAGTGGGGAAGACTACACGTGAAATTAGACAGCGTATATCTGAACACAGGAGCTGTATCCGAAATAGAGTGACAGATAAACCGGTAGTTGAACACTTTAAGATGCAACACAAAGAAACAGATATGAGGTGGTTTGTACTGCAACATATTAAGACTAACATGAGAGGAGGTGACATTGGTATAACACTGCATCATATTGAACAAAAATGGATCCATACCCTGAATACAGTCCATAAGGTTTTGAACGTTTCGGTAGAGTGGAACAACGTGATCACAAAAAATTGACAGCTAAATGAGTAATTAATATGAACATTAGATGTGGGTATAGTCTAGTTACACACGACTATGGGTGGTATAGATTAAGAATGTAACAAAAATGTGGGCCCTGAATTTACTGTATATGATAGACTGCCTTGAACCGTTTGGCCAATGACCATTATGTACACTAAATTTTCAAGTATACGGTGTAAATTGGAGTATATTATTCTGTTAGGAATAGATTATGGTATTGTGTATACAATGAGCCAATCTATTGACATCTTAAGACTCATGGGGTTCAAGTGTTATATGTAATATATAAAGGGGTCCTAGATACACAATAGATCATGTGTTTATGTAAAAAGCCATGGACTGTAATCACCCACATGTTTACATTTAGAAATGTTTCCAAAAAAATGCGATAATGTGAATATAATGAGCCATTCCCCTGGTATCCTAAAGATCATGGTAATCAAGTGCACGCAATATATGATAAAGTACAAAAAACTTTTCTGGTGCAATTACCCACATGTTCATATTAAAAAATAGACCCAGTTCCTTAAATTAGTGAGTCAGGTAAAAATGTGCTCTATCTTTTGTGTAGATCACTAATATGAGGCTCGAACATATGGCACACAGGCCTTTTGGCCGTGTAATAAGTTATTTCGGAATATACAGGTACGGACGATTCCTGGTTTCGAGTCCCCGGGCTAATGCAGATGGCATGTTGGTCCCTTTTTAGTGTCTGGAGCACTCTTTATAGTTGGTAGTCCTTTACCTATGTTTAGCTCACTTGTTTTTTTGAGCCGAGTGATGGATTGCGGCCGTTTTTGAAACTCTTGTGTGCACTAAAGGTAAACGCTTTGTTGATTAGTGTCAGCCTGCCCTCGATAGCATGTCCGAGTATCACGCGAGCAGCCGGTGTTTCGTTTAGCTACCAGTACGTGCAGCTTGATACTTGTCTAAGCTTTGTCAGCTGCTGTCAGCCCTCCATAGCAGGCCTGAGCACCACGCGAATAGTCGGCGGTGTGTCTGATTAACTATAGAATGAAACGAGCGCCGTGTATTTAACGGCGTGCCATTTCCGTTTTCTTCTTCACGCAAAGACGTTTTTTAATCAGAGGACAGGCACGCAGCTTGAATTGTGAGGGTAGCACTGATGGATAGGTGTTACGGGTACCGAAATAAAAATAAAAAGAAGGAAGGGTGGTCCCTTTCTGTTGAGTACTTTTTACAAGAGTTTTCACTTCGCGATTTTGTTTGAGAAGTTTCACTTCGCATTTTGCATGGTTGTGCACACACTGGGACACACGCATGGTTGTGCGGACACAGTGACATGGGGTATGGAAAAAGTGGTTTTACTGGCATCAGGGGAGGGTTTTCCCCCCTTTTTAACTGGGGGTACATATGAAGAAGACATCCAGTTTATAACATGGGTCTTATTATGTGTTTTCCCCATAGCACTGTGAAGGGTCTATTGAGCCAGCAAGTTCTACGCTGGTCTGTGAGTGACCATTGGTCACGATATCTCGGTGAAGATTCTCGAGCTGCACCATGGGTGCCTGTAAGTGTTTTTCATTGTTTTTAAATTTCACAGTATTACTTGCAGTGATACTAATATTGGCATGGACACTGAAATGTGTTTTTATGTTGGTTCCACAGGCACAGTACTTACACTGTTTCCAGTGGAGGATTAATGTCCATTATCCCCTTCACCTACCCTCGACTTGGAACCTGGGGGTGAGTAGGGACTGGTGTGTTAAGAGATTTGGTACACATTGTGACATTATTAGTCACTTTTTTGAAGAAATAGGGATGACACTTTGTTTTTATTATTGTTTTTAGATTGGTTACGGGCCCATACTTGTTAAGAACAGGGCGAAGTTTTCTTTGCCCTACGTCCTGAAGAAGGTCTCCGACCAAAACACGTGTCAACGCTTTTCTGTGAAAGATATCTGACCTTAATTCGGCATGGGATATACCACGACACCTAATATTAGGGACTGGGTCATTGTATGATGTATTAAATGAAGGGAAATACTATATATTACATTTGTGATGTCATCTTTGATGTCCTGGGTGTTAGTCTTAGCAGTGCACGGTAGCGGCGCGAGTTATGGTTGCTTAGCTTACCATAACTGGCGAATTTCAAGGGTTTTTCGGTTTTACTTGGAACCATAACGTCCCTTTAACAAATTTTTTCACTGAATTTCATAGGTTTTTAGTAGCGCAACTTAATACATAACGTCCCTTTAACAAAGTTTTTTCACTGAATTTCATAGTTTTTTAGTAGCACAACTTAATAATAATGACTTTGACTTTATATACATGTCATATGGAACTGACTAGACCTCTTCTTATGAACTTGATGTCCGCAAACTTATTCGGAGAACAGTACCACCACCTAAAAACTCTGGGGACGTATGTGTAATAGTTATATCATGACATAGGAACATTTAACAAATTCACAAAGCAGCACACATACAAAGTATATGTAGTAATACTTAAAAAATGTTACCCATATATGTAACACACTAACCATTCATGTAAATACAATATGTTTTAAAAAGGAATATACCAAAAGAAGATAAAGTGGCTTCCACCATAATTACCTCACAGACGCTCCACAACCAACAGCAAGACCAGACGTATACACTATTGATTACATATCTCACCAGACATAGTAAGTGCACTTCTTTTTACTCATATATTTATAAACTTTCTATATTAGAAAAAAAAAAACATATTACTTTTTTGTTTTCTCACAGAAATGTGTAGTACTCTCGACTGGCTAGAGGAGCATTTCCCACGAGAGGAAATGTTAGAAAATAGTCCACCTAATGGTACACACTTTACTATATAAACCAATTAATAAATATTATTTTGTATAAATTAACATATACATTTTTTTTTATTACAGACCATACAAAAATTCCAAGCATCTCACAACAACAATCAGAGGATATCACTCTACAGCAGATTCATCAAAAAATGGACGACCTTATGCAAAATTTTATGGATTTGAAAAACTTTGTGGAAAATTATGTGAAACCCCCAACAGCACACCATTGTCCAACCTGCACTTGTCCCCCATCACCCTATCCCACGCAGTTAACCCCAAACCCTGTCTATGGACCAAAGCGTTTCGATGAGATGTCCTTCCCTTCTTCACCTGATCCCAGTTATCTAGAAATCCCTAATTCTCCTATTTTTGTTTCCGTTTCTGCCCCACCTTCCCAGTCATAATTGTATATATATATATGAAATAAAGTTACTTTTCTTATATTGTGTTGTAATTACTTTCAGTTCCTTGTAAAAAAAACAATTTAGGTGTCCACGGACACCGCGGTTGTTCGGAAATGTTCGTAAAGAAACGAAAATGTAACTGTCCTGAGGACACTACATCTGTCCGTAATGTTCTCATGCAAGTTCAAAATGTTCTAAGAACACTCGTTGTGTCCTGAAATGTTCGTAAAGAAACAAAAATTAAAGTGTTCTAAAGAACACTATATCCGTCCGTAATGTTCGCTATCAACTTAAAACTGTCCTAAGAACACAATTGGTGTCCTGAAATGTTCGTAAATAAACGAAAATGATGTGTCCTGAACAACAGTACAACTGTTCGTAGTGTTCGCTACCCAATTGAAAGTGTTCTAAGAACACAATTGGTGTCCTGAAATGTTCGTACATAAACTAAATTACACGTGTCCTGAAGAACACTATATCTGTCCTTACTGTTCGCTACCAAGTTTAAACTGTTCTAAGAACACACGCGGTGTCCTGAAATGTTCGTTTCAAGTGTGAGGCACTTTTAATTACTTCAGAACCCGAACAGTGTCCGTAGGACATCAATGCACATGCGCTAACCAATCTCTGTGCACTTGGTGTCCTGCGGACAGGCGCTTCCTTCGCAGACTAGTTCGCAAACAGATCATATGACCGCGTCCACGCTCATCGTGTGTCCTGAAATGCGGACACTGTTCGTGTCCCCGAACAATTTAAAAGTACATTTTCAGTTAATCCATAATATTTTTCAATAAAATCTCACCATGCCACAAGTCCCACATAGCAATCTTGAGTTTCTATATACCTTTTGAAACTTTCCGATCCTTTTTTTGTGTTCGATCTGTCCGCGCACAGTGCGCATGTCCGCGGACCGCGCACAAGCACCCCTATAAAAGACCACGCCCAAGAGCTTATTCCCATTGTGTTTCTGGCTATTCTTCAGAACACAGTGATTTTTGCTGCCACCTGCAGACTACACCATCATCAACATGGCATCCTTGGCTGCTGAACTGCCACTTGGTGCTGCACCTGCTTCAGCACCACCACCACCCCCTCCACCACCACCACCTCCCCAAGGGCCTGAAGAGGGGAACAGGACTGAGGATGCAGAGGATGATGAGAATGAGGTAGAGGAAATCCCTACTACCCGCACTAGGCGTGAGTCTTGGGTGTGGCGGTTATTTATCATTCATGGGAATGGTCCTAAGGCTCGTGCGAACCATGTTACCTGTAATGAGTGCAAAATGATACTCAGTCGTGGGAAGCACGGTAACTACAGCTTTGGGACCACTACTATGAAGCGACACCTGAGGTCATTTCACTCTGGGGCTATTCGCAGGGTTGTACCTTGCGAGGAACGTAGCAGGGTGATTTCCTATACTTCATCCTCTGTTTCTGATCCTGTCACCACAAGGACCACCTCTGTGGGACAGCGTGTTTCTAAAGTTGCCTCACAGGCCATACAGAATGCTGATGACCCTTACCTTTCGAGGGTCACAGTTGTATGTATGTACTGTGACACAGTACTCTGCAGGGGGGAGCGACTTCGGAGTGCTTTTGAGACTATCGTCTCAGAGCACGAGAAGACCTGCTCACTACCCAAATAAAACCCACTCTACATCTTCCTCTCTGAGCTCGCCCTTTCTTATCCCTGTGGTTGGTGTCCCCCCCTTTACCCTCCTTTACCCTCCTCTCCTAGTGTGTTGTGTCTGAAAAACCAAAAAAAATACAAAATTACAAAAATAAAAAAAAAATAAGGCTCTTTTCAGAGCCGCCTTTCCCAGTTAAAAAATAGAAGTGAAAATAAATGAAGCAGGGCTCTTTGTATTTTTTTAGAAGTCCGTGGACAGTTCGCGAACATTAAAAAAATTGGGTTACTACTCCATCACAAACATTGTAATTTTCTCTGGAAAGAAGTGGTGGCTCTGAAAAGAGCCTTTGGGTGTGTTTGTAAGTCAAAAATTGTAAATACTTAACATCTACTTCAAAATCGTTGTTGTAATTCCAAAAAAGGTTGCAATGCATTTTGTACATTTCTCAGAAAAATCTGATTGCCAGCATAAGTAAGATGGACTCCATCTCTGTGAAAAATGTATGTACTACAAAACATAATATTTTCATTGTGAAAAGAAGACATGCCAAAATCTCTTAGAAAGCCACAAACAGCCTTATTAACATTGCGCCTTGCTTTTTCCATTTGTGGACCAAATGAAGAAGAACGAAGCCACATTTGTCTCTGCGCAATCCGTGAAAATATCACTTGAGAATTAGGAAACATGTCCATAACCTTCCTTAGTCCTTCTTTCATAGCAAATTGCAAAAAAATTCCAGTCACATGTCCTAAACTGTTCCCTCCACAATGAATTACAATTATGTCTGGATGTTGCTCTGTCTCCAAAGTAGCACAGAGAGGTAGCAAGTCCAATCACTTCATTCCACGTACTCCATGCCAGTGTACTTCCACATGTGGGAATCCAAGATCTACAGCTACTCCACAGCTTTCTGCATGCACCTTCAACCAATGTATCCACGAATCTCCTAAAATCCAAACAATCTGTTTTCTGAAACACACAGCCATAGCTATCTTTTGTTCTCTCAGCAAAAAGAGTATCTGAGAAAATCTCTCCTGGCACAACACACCCACCAAACTTTCCTGACCAATCCCTTTCAGTGCTTATTCTCATTTGCATGACTTCTGAACCCAAAAATCCCCGGATGTAACTCCCGATGTCCGAGAACTACCGCCATGTCCGCGGACATATCGTAACATGAACAGCCCTTCTACCATTTCCACTACACTCTCTCTGCCATTCCCTCATTGGATGTACCTCAAAAATCACATGACCATGCACCAAACACATTCAAGACCTCTACATCTAACTGCATCATCATAGATCAGCACTACAAATGTACTCTGAATCTCTCTGAGTACAAGTGTCATATCATTGGCAAGCAGCATCTACCACAAAAACTGTACAAGTCTTCAAGATTTCTACTTGCAGCTCCATGCATATCCATATGCATGAACACAAACTTCAGGTATGCATATTTTCTGTATAGTAGATGACATAGCTCTCAACCATTTTTGTTTTACAGCCGGGTGAAATCACCCGATTTTGTTTTTGGCGGGTGAGACGCCCATTGGAATGAATGGGCGTGCAGGAGGCTTGGCGGGTGAGTCTGCCCTTTACAAGGCGTGTGACACCCACCAAAAGCATGTGAGTTGAGAGCTATGGTAGATGAACACATTTTCAAAAAGACTTTTACCTTGTAAAATCTGTAAAATTAATTTACTGTACTTTTTTCAATTTCCTAAAATCAACTATCACTTATACACCTTTATACTTTCTTTATACACACACACTCAAATCATGTTAAACTAACATTTTTTAAATGAAATATATAGACTACATATATTCAAACAAAATTATATGCAAACACAATCTATGTTTAAACCTTTATAAAAATACTTATACAATTTCATATTTTTTGTTTTTATTTATTTATTTACTTAATTACTTTAAATTAGACATGACATTGAGGCGCTATTACCTAGAACAGTTTACTTACAGAAATAGTAATATTCACTAATATATTATAAATTTCACAAGACATAGTAAAGATATTTTATTTTTGCTACAGTTAGTCATTCAATACAATTTGTTCATTAAGAACATATCATACGTACTGAACTGATGCAATGTATCTTATGTAAATAAATTAGTTTAATGGTTTTACAGAAGGCACTGAGGATTACAATTTAAAAAATCAATATCTAAATTAAAAACAGTGCTATATACAAACAAAGTTACTAATTTGAATCTTTTACAGTTGCAGTGAAGACCAGTTTGCTGAAAAGAAGCAGCCGAATTCGAAGAAGAAAGAAAAACTAAGAAGTTACTTGTTAATTTAAAGAAAAGTAAGTAAAATATCACCATAATATTTATATTATTAATCAAATATACTATAACATTAATACAAGCTATTTTGGTTTCTTAAAATAGAGATTTTGTACCATTTTGTCCAAAAATGTCCATGTCTTAAACAGCGATTTACAACCAGAATGGCCCACAAATTTCTATTTTTGTCACACAAATTAGCCAACTGAACCACTACAATTTTCATATTATAGAACAAACAACTGTTTTAATTGTATACATTAGATTTACTATTTGTACTTTTCCACACCACTAGCTTCCTTTTTTTTCCATCTGAACCCCAGTTTAGTAACACATAAATTCAAGAATACCTATCCCTACTAGTTTTAGTTCCCAATGCACAATCACACACCAATACATACATCTTTATCATCTTACTCAAACACTCATGCACACAGCACACAAACATTCCAGAACACCACAACCCATATCTTCTTTATTTTTTCAACAGACTCTAAAGAATGCCTACCAAAAGACAACTCCGTAGAAAGCAACGCAAAATTAGAGCAAATGAAAATAAAGGAGTCCAACATAAGCATCCATCTCTAGCAGAATTTGTAAAAAAAGTTAAAACAAAACAGCTAATACAATCATTTAGTGAAACACAAGAAGTTTCAAGTACAACAACTTCGCTTCCTCTATCAAAATGTAAAACAAACCAAAAAACAATTAACAGAAAATCAGCTATCAGTACAGATAAAACTACTTCTTCAAATTTTAATATAGTGCAAAGTAAGAACACCAAGAAAAGTATTTTAGCCAAAATATACCGTCACAAACTCCTTCAAAATCTTATAAAAACAGGAGAGAAATCAGGTTCAAAGCTTAAAACCTATCGTAGGAAATTAATCTTAGAAGCATTGATGGACAGTGCAATTCTTCTCAAAAGAAATGTATTTATTTTACTGTTAAACAAAATGAAACCACTAACAAAACTAATAACTAAATTACAAAAAAGACTTCTCAATAAGCGAAATGTCAACAGAAAGAACTTCTTAAGTATCTGCGGAGGTGAATGGAATCACACTACGAGCACAGAACCATATTTTAATGAAGAAGCATACAAACAAAAGCAAACGAATACAATTGCCATAAATAACAGTGGTCGAGGTTATGAAAAAGTGAATAATACCATAATGGAACAAGAAGTACTCCTTACAAAAATATGCCCTGAAAACTTAGAATTAACCCTCCATTCAACTGAATCAGAACTTCTAGTGTACAAATGGCCATGCACGTCAACGTGTAACATTCCCAAACAATGTTTAAAATCTTTACACCAATTCCTCAATAAATATGTAAAAAGCAAAGACAAAATCAAAATTAAATTACTGCAAAATATAGATACCTGTCCAGTGCGCAAGTACTCAGGACTACAAGGACATTCATTGGCCTGCATTACAGGACCTACTTGTAAAACCACTTTCCATGATATCAAAAGGATATCAACACATCATTCAACTATAAGAAATCTAGTCTATAAACTGTACTATGCTAAAAGTCCTGCTTTAGCACTAGCAAAGTTAAATAACATCCTTCTACATGGTACAGCAAAAGACCTACTTGAAGAAATTCACTATATCCAGAAAAAATATTTTGGAAGTGAAAGCCATTTACAGAATGAAATAGCTTTAAACCAATTAAGCAACAATTCTACACATGGCAACCTTTTGCTAAACACATACAAAAAAGAAATACTAACATTTAAAAATACATCAGCTGAAGTACCAAACCATATATGTGTATGTTGCCGTAGAATTTTTTTATAAAAGTAACACAAAAACTCTAGACCTAACATTCAAAATAGAAGACAATGAAGATTCTAAATGGTTTGAATTAGCTCTCTACCTTCTAGCAGAAAACAAATATGAAATAACTGAGCCCTTAATACCTTGCAGTTATTGCACTATAAAACTTGACAACAACCAAACTCCTTCACGTTCTATCACAAATAATTTGGAATTATACCCAGTACCAAAACCTCTACAACAACTTAATTTATATGACAGCATCATAATTCAAACAGTACACCCATTTCAAGCAATAATACGCCTTCAACCAAAAACAGCAAAATTACCTCCCTCTGAATTGGTAAAAGGCATTCGTGGAAAAGTAGTTTATTTACCATTAAATCTAAAAGAAAATGTGCATACTCTAGGAGTGCAACGTCCAATGCAGCAATCTTTAATTATATTAGTAAATGGAGTACCTACAAAAGACAAAAAAATATGGCAACAGCTGGTAGATTTATATAAAGTTAGACAAGCCTTCCAATATCTTAAAGAGAATAATGAATATTACAAAGAAATTAATATTGAAGAAAACTTGAAAGATACAACTGAAATAATTCAAGAAACACAAGAAGCTGGTCAATTGGAGCTACTAGATCCTGCTACAATATCAAATACTTTAGACCATTATACAATTCATCCTTTGCACTGTAATTACACCGTACAAGAAGTACTAGAAACTTACCAAATGCGTCAAACAAAAGGATCGCCAATCAGTATATGGGAAAAAAGTATAGAAGCACATGCTTTTCCTCTACTCTTTCCTACTGGCAAAGGAGGAAGGTATGATGATAGACCTATTCAAATATCAGCTTCAGAATACCGCTCATTACGGATGTATTCTGAAGATCCCAGATTTAGACAAAATGTGTAATACATATTTCACCTACTCTTTGAAAGTGAACTAGCAACTTTATGTTACGGAGTTGCACACATATTAAAATCAGGATCACACTTTCAAAATATGACAGCTACACAATTATTAGAGAAAGTGCAACAAAAGGATGAGGTTTTACAACCAAATACTACAGATCTTTTAGCAAATATGCGTGGTACTAAAGAGTACTGGTTTCGACGTCATGGAGATGTACGTTGTATGATCAGAAACCTTGGCCCACCCACTTGGTTTGTTACATTAAGTTGTGCAGAATATGCATGGGAAGATTTACATGATTTCCTATGCATATCAAGTAAAAACAAAACAAACATAGATATTCTAACACCTGGAGAACTTTGTTCTTTGCATCCTGTTAATGTTTCAAGATATTTTCACCATCGCTTCATTGCTATGCTACATTTTATTTGTAATAAAACTGTTCCTCCCCTTGGAGAAGTGCAACACTTCTTTTGGAGAAAAGAATACCAAGCCAGAGGAGCACCACATATCCACATGCTTTTATGGATTAAAGATGCTCCTAAATTTGGTCAAGACAGTGATGCCACTGTTTTACAGTTTATTGAAAAATATGTCACTTGTGAAATTCCATCAGAAGCCACAAATAGTGATCTTCGTGCACAAATTTTACAATTTCAAAGACACAAATGTGGAAAATATTGTCGTCGCAAATACAAAAACAAAGGCAAATACTACACCAAATGCCGATTTGGTTTCCCTAGACCAGTTACAAATACAGGTCAAGTAAACAACCTCATGTCTTCAGTTAGACATACTGTTAAAGGAAAGTCACCTAAAAATACATATTACATGAAAAGAAAAGAAGAAGAAAAATATATCAATGATTATAATGCAATCATTGCCCACTTATGGAATGCAAACATAGATGTGCAGTACATTGCAGACAATTCTACTGCAGTTGCACGATATGTCACAGCATACTTAACTAAAGCAGAAATGACAGAGCTCCAAGACCTCTGGAATGACCTGTCATTAGATAAAACAGTATCTCAGAAATTATACAGCTTGGGCATAAAAATGCTCACCCATAGAGAATGTGGATCTTATGAAGCAGCTGATCGTTTAACTGGTACTTCATTGTATGGTAAATCTGAAAATATAGTATGGCTAAGTCTTGGTCCAGCTAAATCTAGAAAAAGAGTTCTAAAATCATATGAAGATATAGAAACAATAGCCAAACATGATCCCAACAGCCAAGACATTTTAAAAAAACAATTTATTGTACACATACTACCCAAACAGAAGTAATACTTTGGAAAACATGTGTCTATACCAAATAGCCCAAAACTACACATACAAATATGAAAACCGATGAAAAAAAAGGTAAATACAGAGTGACAGACTGTGAAGGCAGCTTAGTTAAACTCACTAAACCAAATTTAATTAATCATATCAAATTGTCATTGAAGACTCCTCAACATAAAGAAGTATATTACATGTCCCTGTTACAACTCTTCAAACCATGGAGAAAACAACAATTACTAGATAACTATGACTCATATGAGGATGCTTTCAAAGCAAATGAAAGCACTATAACTGATGTAAACTTTACACAGTACAAAACAATGTTGCACAATGAACAGCAACATGAAGAAGAACTCCAAGCCCAACTAGATAAGGATACTCCTGACAGTAGTCAACCTTCTGTAACAGGAAGCCAAGAACCACTGGGAGAACCACTAATAACAAATGAGGCAGAATTAGCTATGATAGAAGTAGAAAACACCATGTGTCAGTATGAAGATAAGGAAGACTTAACTATACTACAATCAAATCTAAACAATGAGCAAAGTAGCATTTTTCAAGAAGTAACAAAACAAATTGCACATGGTGTAAAACATGAAAATAAAGAATGTCCTGCCATAATTATAAACCTATACTACTGTACGTCAGTGGTGAAGCTGGTTCTAGCAAAACATTCCTAATCAAAATCATTAGTAAGTTCCTTCAACAATTGACAAACAACAAACTGTCAGCTGTTGTAACTGCCCCCACAGGTTTAGCTGCCTACAACATAGGTGGTGTTACATTACACCGATTACTACTATTACCAGTAGAACACCAGAACAAATTAGACTATTACAAACTTTCTGCAGAAGCTGCAATGGAATTACGCAGAGTATTGAAACAAATGAAAATGATACTAATAGATGAAGTGAGCATGGTCTCCAACCTGATGTTAGCTTTGATTCACCTCAGATTACAAGAAGTACTCAAAACAGACTATGAAGAGCTCTTTGCAGGAAAACACAATTTTGTTTTTGGAGATCTGCTTCAATTAACACCAGTAAAAGGTGAACCTATTTTTAAAACATTAGGGCACAAACTCTGCTGTAAAACTGTTGGCAGCATTGGAAATGTCAACCTTTGGCAACATTTGCAATACAGAGAATTAACAGAAAACATCTGCAGATCTAACTTATACCAACATTTTAAAAAGTTTGAGAGTTGGTATACTTTCTAAAGAAGCAGAAGCAACATTGAAAACCCGGCACATTAATGCATTTTATGGCGATAATGCATGTGCTACAGATGTTATGGAACAATTAGCCCACAAAATGTCAATTGTATGGCCTTAATGCCAACTCTTGCAAGCTGTTTCAAATTCAATGAAATCATGCTAAGTAAAGAAATGCAACCAATAATGGAAATTAGCGCCACAGACAAATTAGATGTACATGGTATGACACTACCCATGTGTGACCAAGCCACAACAAGACTAAATAATTTAGAAAAAATCAATCTCAAACACAGCAGGCTTAGAAAAGATGTTAAAATTATCCTTAAATTGCAGAGTAATGCTTAAATGTAACCTTGACGTGGACCAAGGACTAGGTAATGGAGCACTGGGTACAGTTGTTGGCTTTCAAACTTACCCACGTGACAACAAAATTCAGTTTGTCAATATACTCTTTGACAAACTTTCAGAAGTAAAATGGATAGGACGCTCAACAGCTAGATTCCTTCTCTTCAAAGATATGTATGTACGCAGAGAACAATTTTCTCTAACTCTTGCATATGCAGTCATGATTCAGTCATGACACATAAATCACAAGGTCTTACCATAGACAAAGCAATGATAGATATTGGTAACACAGTCTTTAAAGAAGGCATGAGCTACGTAGCACTATCACGCTTACGTACACTTGACGGTCTATTTCTAATCAACTTTGATGCAAGTAAAGTAAACGCTGATATTCCTTGCATTTTAGAATATAATAGACTTCGCTCACTATACACTCCCCATCTAAACACATATTCTGTTCCACAAAAACTAAAACGTTGTAAAAGAAAACTAAATCAATGCAACAGGACGTCACTGCAAATCCTCCAAAGAGAGTAAAAGAAACTAATACTTCATCAAGTACCACAAACAAAAAAAATCAATTAGAGAAAGTAAACCAGGTACTTCTTTAAAGAAGGAAGACAAACTCCAAAAAAAGCAGTTAGATACAGAACTACCTGGACCATTTAAATTCTCAAATATAGTTGGTGTAAGTTGCTATGCAAATGTAGCAATGAATATTCTATTTCAATTACCACCAATTGTTGACAACATTTACTCACACAGTACAGACCCATTGTGTTTGCAAATGTTAGTACTTCACAGAAATGCAGCAAACAATCCTGACAACACATATAGTGTTTTTGGAATAAGACAACAATTGGACTACTGTGCTGGAATGGTGAAATTCACTATAAACTCACAGGAAGATCCACAAGAATTTCTAATGTACTTACTACAAGTACTCGAAAACAAAAACATACCTATAAATGAAATCTTTCAGATTTCATACATGTGGAAACATACATGCACTCTCTGCAACAATGTGACACAAGAAGAAATCCCCAATGAACGCTTCATATATATATCAATACCAAATTGTGAATCCATTCCATTTCAGCAACTTGTACAAAATGCAACCCATGGTAGATTATGCTCCACCTGCAATTCAGATAATCGCTCCACGTTAGTAATACAAACACATAGTAAATACGTAATACTAATGCTTCTACGTTACAATGCAGATGGTACCAAAAACAACTGCAAGCTGACTGGATTCACACATGGTCAAATATCACTTGATAAGAAAACCTTCACAACAATAGGTATAATCTATCACGCAGGAGCCACAACCAATTCAGGCCACTACACTGCATATATAAAAAAGAAATGTGGATGGTTTGAATGTAATGATAGTACCATTACTCTAATGCAGAGATTACCAGCAAATCTTACAAACGCTTATTTGATGTTCTTAAAACCAAAATCTGATAAATAAACTGTATTTAAACCTTTAAGTAAATTTGTGTTACAAAAATATAAACTGTTAGAATACTCCAAAAGCTATCTAACTGCTCAAAGATTCTACAACAACTAATCAGATAAATGAATACCACTAAATTAGACCAAAAAATACACAGTTAGAATACGCCAATCGGTATCTAACTGTCCCAAAATTATAAATTTGTGTTAAAATAATATAAACTATTAGAATACTCCAAAAGCTATCTAACAGCTCAAAGATTCAACAACAACTAATCAGAAAAATGAATACCACTAAATTAGGCCAAAAAATACACAGTTAGAATACGCCAATTGGTATCTACCTGTCCCAAAATTCAACAATATCCAAATAGATAAATCAAAACCACTAAAATATATTAAAAAAATAGACAGTTAGAATACGCCAATTGGTATCTAACTGCTCCAAAATTTTATAATATCAAAACAAATGAAGAATCTGTTACTGCTCCAAAAAAAATACAACAAAGCAAAGTATAAAGCATTAGCCAGAAACAACAAGTGAACACTGAAAACAAACAAACAATAAACTGTAGCATAACAGAAAAAGGTTTTTTTTTAATCCAACATTGATTTTTTTTTTCTCCCACAGACCCAATGATTTTAGCAACAAATACAGAAACTGAGCAAATTGCACAGTACTCTGATTTGTACTCTACTAAATATGAGGGTCGAACAAAAATAAAAGTATATTGCTTATACAATGTAATAAGTCATTACAAAATACTAATACTAACATGCTATTTTCTTTTATCACAGAAATGAAGAAGAAAAACATGGACTCCCATTACTAGACCAAACAGTAAGTATACAATAATAAGGACAACCATAGCAGCATATCACATCCATAGTATCTAATACCTTTGTTCCTTATACATTTGTTTTTCACCCAAAGTTACAAGCAAATATGAATGTGATATGCTGCGGTGGCCATGCACCCAAGACTCTATGCCCTGGCAACAACCATATCACATCCATAGAGTCAAACATTTCAACTATGATCTATGGGAAACTTTTAATGTCCGCGAACAATGTGAGTGTTCTTATAACACTTTGAACTTGTCACCGAACAATACGGACACCGTTTTCAGGACACCCCCTACGAACATTTCAGAACAACGCGATAGTTCTTACAACACTTTCAACTTAACAACAAACAATACGGACAGCGTCCTAAGGACACCCCCTACGAACATTCCAGGACACCGGGAGTGTTCTTAGAAGCGTCTTCAGAACACCACCATCTTGTTTATTTGCGAACATTTCAGGACACCACGAGTGTTCTTAGGACACATTCAACTTGACAAAGAACAATACGGACAGCGTCCTCAGGACACCCCCTACGAACACTCCCCGGACACCGGGAGTGTTCTTAGAAGCGTCTTCAGAACACCACCATCTTGTTTATTTGCGAACATTTCAGGACACCACAAGTGTTCTTAGGACACATTCAACTTGACAAAGAACAATATGGACAGCGTCCTCAGGACACCCCCTACGAACACTCCCCGGACACCGGGAGTGTTCTTAGAAGCGTCTTCAGAACACCACCATCTTGTTTATTTGCGAACATTTCAGGACACCGCGAGTGTTCTTAGGACACATTGAACTTGACAAAGAACAATACGGACAGCGTCCTCAGGACACCTCCGACGAACACTCCACGGACACCGCAAGTGTTCTTATAGTGTCTTCAGAACACCCCCATTTTGTTTATTTGCGAACATTTCAGGACACCGCAAGTGTTCTTAGGACACATTCAACTTGACAGAGAACAATACGGACAGCGTCCTTAGGACACCCCTTACGAACACTCCCCGGACACCGCAAGTGTTCTTAGAAGCCTCTTCAGAACACCACCATCTTGTTTATTTGCGAACATTTCAGTACACCGTGAGTGTTCTTAGGACACATTCAACTTTACAGAGAACAATACGGACAGCGTCCTCAGGACACCCCCTACGAACACTCCCCGGACACCGCGAGTGTTCTTAGAAGCGTCTTCAGAACACCACCATTTTGTTTATTTGCGAACATTTCAGGACACCGCGAGTGTTCTTAGGACACATTGAACTTGACAGTGAACAATACGGACAGTGTCCTCAGGACACACCCTACGAACACTCCCCGGACACCGCGAGTGTTCTTAGAAGCGTCTTCAGAACACCCCCATTTTGTTTATTTGCGAACATTTCAGGACACCGCGAGTGTTCTTAGAACACATTCAACTTGACAGATAACAATACGGACAGCGTCCTCAGAACAACCCCTACAAACATTTCAGGACACCGGGAGTGTTCTCAAAAACATCTTCAGAAAACCCCCATTTTGTTTATTTTCGAACATTTCAGGACACCACGAGTGTTCTTAGAACACATTCAACTTGCCAGCGAACAATACGGACAACGTCCTCAGAACACCCCCATTTTCTTTATGTACGAACATTTCACAGACACCGCGAGTTTTCTTAGAAAACTTTCAGCTTGACAACGAACAATACAGACAACGTCTTCAGGACACCTCCTGCGAACATTCCAGGACCCCATGAGTCTTCTTAGAACACTTTCAACTTGATACCGAATCCATTCTGTTTATTTACGAACATTTCAGAACAGCCGTGTTGTCCGCAGAAAAATCAAACACAACAAAAGTGCCTAGCACATAAAAAAACAGAACATTGAACCTATCTCATACTCCCCAAACACTCTTACACACCAACACACTCCACTAAATACAATTTTTAATCCAAGTTTCACAGCGCTGTCCGTGGTTGTCAGCGAATGCAAGATGGCGGGCGCCACAGTAAATCTGACGCGCTTCACGCACCACGCTGTCCAGTCAGCGAACACGTCGCATGTCCGCGAACTTCACGCAAGCCACTCGGCCAATCAGGGCACTGTCCGCGGAGCGAACCGGGAAGTCCGTCCGTGGAGCGAACAGAGATATCACTAATTTTTTTGCCTTACATTTTGGTCATTTAAAAAAAAAAAAAACTACTGGATGGATTTACACCAAAAACCAAAAAAAAGCACGCTTTCGGGACCAAGCCCCCGCTCCTGCCGTAAATTTGGTGTAAATCCGTCCAGCGGTTTGGGCTGTAGGCGTGCGCAAAGTTTTTTCCCATTATGTCTATGGGAAAAAACAAAAGTTTTGGGACCCCCCCTATAACTTTGCCTCCACCTGGACCAAACCTCTCCAAACTTTGCAAACAAATTCGGAGTGGGCCATATACTGTTTATGCAAAGTTTGGTGAGGATTCGTCCAGAGGGAGCGAAGTTATAAGCCACCCAAAAAATGTTCTTTCTATGGAAACACCAACTTAACCATAACTACATGGACGCTACCGCGTCCATGTAATATATATATATATATATATATATATATATATATATATATATATATATATATATATATATATATATATATATATATATTGTCAATTGTGAAAAGGTAAATTGTGACCCTTTAAAATCGGTCAATTGTTCATTCGACACAATTATAAACAAACAATTTGGTGTATACCTCCGAAACGACTTGGGGTTAGCAGCGTTTTTGGCTTTTCCCCTTGCCCCCAGGTAGGTGCACCCACACATGTGAGGTACCGTTTTATTCAGACCCCTGTGGGAACGCGGGAAGGTAGGCCATGTGTTGTTGGCGCATGTTTCGGTGGGTGAGTGGAGTGAAATGTGCCGAAATAGTGTATTTTTTCACCACATTTCACACTTTGCCGGGGCTTCTGGGTAATACATTCTGGGCCAATTTGCTCAAGTCAGCTCTCTGAGGATTCCCACGGGTGTTCTCTTTTCAGAAATGCATGGGGTTCCCTGTTTCCCTCGGTGGCTTGGACACCCGAGTCCCATATCTGTATGATGTGCCCGTCTGCAGAGAGTGTGAAATTCAGGTGTGAAAACAGACTTGGGGTTACTTGTGTTTTAGGCTTTCCCCTTGGCGCCCAGGTAGGTGCACCCACACATGTGAGGTACTGTTTTCATTGGGACACCTGTGGAAATGCGGGATGGTAGGCCATGTGTTGTTGGTGACGTGTTTCGATGGGTGAGCCAAGTAAAATGTGCGGGAAAATGCATTTTTCCCCCACATTTTGGACTTTGCAGGGGTGTCTGGGTAATAAATTCTGGGTCGATTTGCACAAATCATACCTCTGCGGATTCCCACATGTGTCCTCTTTTCAGAAATGATTGGGGTTCCCTATTTTCCTTGGTGGCTTGGTCACCCGAGGCCCATATCTGTATGATGTGCCCATCTGCAGAGAGTGTGAAATTCAGGTGTGAAAACAGACTTGGGGTTACTTGTGTTTTAGGCTTTCCTCTTGGTGCCCAGGCAGGTGCACCCACACATGTGAGGTACCGTTTTATCGGGACACCTGTTGGAACGCAGGAAGGTATAACATTTGTTGTGTTTGTGTGGTTTTCATAATGTTTTGACCCATTTGCTGGTGCCCTTTGTCACACAACCCTTTCATTTCCCAATGTGACCTACATTTAGTCGCTGCTTTAGGCACCATACACATTTGTAACCTGCACAAGTCACCTACCCTTGAAAAGGTCTGCCTGTACTCTTTCAAAAAATGTATGCTTGCCATTCCTCACCACATTGGTTTTCCCGATTTACACATGCTAAGTGCGTCTGTTCAGGCCGTGAGCATAAAACTCCTGTGTACCATGGCTCAGTGTTTGGTTTGTGTTATTGCTTGTTTTGTAAAACACTACAAAAAATGTGTGCTTTCCTAACTGCAAGAGTCAGGGGAATGTAGCAGAGCATTGCTTTTCTCAAAATTCATAGAAGCCATTTCCGTACCAAGCCAACCAAATAAACTACTTTGCCATGAATGCCTTTCATTAATTCAGAGGAACATAGGTTTGCTGTTTTTGGTTGGAGGTGTATTATTGCTTGAAATGCGTGCACTGTTTGAATTATGATGCTCTCATATAAGTTGAGTTGTTTCAGGGGTTTTTGGTAATGGGAATAATTCCAGGTTATTTGTGACAGCATGTGAAGGTGTTTGGTTGTTGTCAAGTTTTGCAGCAGTAATTGCAAAGTATTAGGGGGTCAGTCATTTCGTATTTGTTTTCTGCTATAAGATAGAGATCTAATTTGAACCCTTTGGAACCTTCATTGTCTTCTATTTTGTACATTATGTCTACAGTTTTTGTGCTATTTTTATAAAATGTCCTGTGGCAACACACACACACAAATGGTGGTACTTCAGCAGATGTACTTTTAAACTTAAGAATTTCTTTTTTGCATGTGTGTAATAGAAGGTTGCCATCTGTACAGTTGTTGGTAGTTGTTTGTAAATCTATTGAATTTTGTTAGTGGCTTTCAATTCCAAAATATTTTCTCTGGATATGCTCTATTTCTTCGAGTAGTTGTTTGGATGTACCATGTAAAGTATTGTTATTTAAGTTGGCTAGTGCTCAAGCAGGACTTTTGGCATAGTACAGTTTATGGACCAGATTTCTTATTGTTTAATGGTGTGTTGATATCATTTTGATAGGATGGAAGGTGCTTTTGCAAATAGATCCAGCAATGCAGGCTAATGAATGTCCTTGCAGTCCTGTGTATTTGCACACTGGACAAGGGTCCATATTTTGTAGTACTTTAATTTTGAATTTGTCTTTGCCTTTCACATACTGATTGAGGAAGTGACATAAAGATTTGAAAGATCTTTTGGCAATGTTACATATTGATGTGCACGGCCATTTGTAGACTGAACGTATTGGTTGAGTAGAATGGACAGGTGATACTGAGTTTTCTGGGGACATTTTTGTGAGGAGCGTTTCTTGTTCCGTAATGGTATTATTAAGTTTTTCATACCCTCGTCCACTGGTATGTATGGCAATTGGTTTTATTTGCTTTTGTTTGTATGCTTCTTCATTGTAATATGGTTTTGTGCTTGTGTTGTGACTCCATTCACCTCCACAGATGTTTGTGAAGTTATCTTTTTTGATATTTCATTTATTGAGAAGTCTTTTTTGTAGTTTAGTACATAGTTTTGTTAGTGTTTTCATTCTGTTTAAAACTAAAATAAATAATTTCCTTTTGAGAAAGATTGCACTGCCTATGAGAGCTTCTAGGATTAATTTTCTATGGTAGGTTTTAAGGGTTGTGCGTGATTTCTCTCCTATTTTTACAAGGTTATGAAGGACTCTGTGGTGGAATATTTTTTGTAAAAGATTTTTTTTTGGTATGCCGCTACATCAAGATTTATAGGTGCAGTGCTAGCACTAGTGTTAGCTGTAGTCTTATTAATTACTTTTTGTTTCATTTTACATTTGGAAAGAGGAGGAAACGTTTCTATACTGGAAGGTTGTTTTGTTTCGCTTAATGACTGTATTAGCTGTTTTGTTGGAACTTTATGTACAAATTCTGGTATTTGTGGATGCTTATTTTGGAGAGTTTTAGTTTGATTGTGTTTACATTTCCGTTGCTTTCTATGGAGTTGATTTTTGGTAGGCATTCTTTGGGGTCTGTTGGAGAAAAAAGAAAGTGTGGGTTGGGATCTTGTGTATGTGTGCTTTGTGCATGAGTGTCTGAGTATGATGGTAAGGATATATGTAGAGATGTGTAATTGTGCAATGGGCTGCTACATCAAGTTGGAAAGGCTATTCTTGTATTTGTGTGTTGCAATACTGGTTTTCAGATTGTAATACAAAGTATGGAGCTGGTGAGGGGAAGCACTAATACTGAATCTAATGTTGCAGGGTAAATACAATTGTTTGTTCTTACTAGAATTCTACAGTGCTTGAGTAACAGTTAGAACATTATGGTAGTATTGCACTTACTTTTTTGTATGGAAAGAATAGGTTTCTTCAGAGTTCTTGAACGTACTTCAGACGCTGCTGCTTTTCAGGAGAGTGGTCTATACTGCAATTGTGAAAGAAAGAAGTTAGTAAATATGTGTGTTAATAGCACTGTTGTTAATGTAGACATGGATTAGTTTGTTTTTGCAGTAGTAGTGCTTTCTGATAACTGTGCATAGCGTGTATATGCACTTTTCTTTGCCTATGTGCATTCTGTATATTTTATTTAGAATCTGTTAGATGAATGTGCTTTGGAAATTAGCAGAATAGTAAGTGCACAGAGCACACTTGGCTTCGCAAGGCGGTGTTATTGGATGTTAGGAGACAGAAGAAATAATGGTATGCTTTGTTTGCTATTTTTACAGGCTAAATGGCAGGAACTGCATGGAAAAGTATGCAATGTATGTGTTTGTGAAGGTGTGGGAAATAAATCAGAAGGATCTGATGGGGTCAGAAGGTTATTACTCAGTAGGTGATTAGTAAAGTACTGGGTGATTCTGTGGTGCTTGGAGATGGGAGAGTCTGAAATAAAGTAAGGGTTGCAAGGAAGGATCTGGTGCTTGTGTTGCAGACTGAAGGAAAAGGGGGATGTTGTATGTCTTGCTTTACAACACTGTACATAGTTGTAGATGATGTGATAGATATGTCTGCACCTGTGCATAGTTGAATGCTGTTGTGAAATCTAGAACGGAATGAGCAACCAGCTGGAATGAGAGAGCTGTCTAGATTGGAAGAACAGTTGTAGAGGCAGTGGTGTTCTTTCAGCTGGGAGCCTTTCAAATGATATTGGCTATCTGTGTGCATACATAAAGATGCATGTACTCATCCTGGCTGTGTGTAATTTTATAACACACTAGAAAGCCCTTTTCCATAATTATACTGTTATTTCTCCCATCTTTTAACATTAAATGACACTTTGTTAGATAGCTGTGTGTGTTGTGTCTGATTATTAATATAGTCATTTGTAAAGGAAGTTGACATGATAGAATGTATGTGAAATATGCAGAATGTATAGAAAGGAAATTGTATGTACATCTTATGAACTATAATGCATTAAATGCTGTCATGGTTGAAATGTGGTTAAATACATGGCAGTGGTTACAGAAATGATAGAATGAATGGAGAAAATGACAGTTTGCACATTGCAGTTAATAATATGGGTAAATAAAAATGTGGAGAGCAGACAACTTTGCAAGTGACACTTGATGATAGCAGATGGGCGAAATGACAGTAAGATTGTTTTACAGGTTGCACAGGGTAAGTGGCAGTTACTCTGTTTACATGCATTTATACAATTGATGTACATGTACCATACTTGCAAATCCTCCCGATTTCGGTGGGAGACTCCCAATTATTCTGTGAAAAAGATTGTTTTTTTTTTACGTTCTCCTGCCGAAAATACATCTTTGCCCAATGCATTTTTATGACACAAATGTTGTCTCCCGATTTTTCAGAGGAAATGTCCCTCCCAGGTGGGTTGGAATGTTGGCATGTATGATGTACTGTGCAAAAATTATTCTTACCTGTACTTTGTATTCATGCATGTGAATGTGCATGAATCTGCAGGTAGATATGTTGGAGAGTTTACTAGTAGTTGCTGTAGGTGCTTTGCAGTCACAGCGCAATTGTACTGGAGTGATTAACAGTACATCTAAAGTGCTAAAATGTTATGATGGAGTTAGATGTAGAGGTCTTGCATGTGATTGGTGGATGGTTGTGTGACTGCTTAACAGTATCCAATGAGGGAATGGTGCAGAGAGTGAAGTGGAAAGGGTAGAAGGGCTGCCCCAGTGTTAGGTACGAGCTCTGCGGAAAGCGCGGCTGTTCGCAGACAGGGCATGCCACATCCAGGGCTTCCGAGCATGAAATGGGAGTGTATTTTGAGGATTAGCCAATCTGGTGTTGAGGTTCTGCTTCGTAGTGAGACAGGCTGTGTGTATTGAAGATGGCGGAGGTGGAGAAAGTCAGGGTAATGGTGCTTGGAGATATGTTTTTGAATGGTTTGGAGCAGTATGCAAAATATAGGAATGTGTGAAAGAATTTTGATGTAAAAGAAGTGGAGGTTGTGTGGCGCACTGCCTGGTTTCAATTTGCAGGCAATGGTAGAAGTTTGCCAAGGTATGGCTAGGGTTAACAGTCCCAATGTGGTTGTCCTGCATTGTGGTGCTTTCATTTGCTATGTCAGAGCCCCTACTTTGCTAAAAGATCTAGAAAACTTGGTTCAGGCAGTAATGAAACTACTTCCAAATGCCGAGGTAATTTTTTCTGGTTCGGTACCTAGCGCAATATGGGAAAATAATTCTGTTTTTTGTCCTCAGCAAAATTTTGCTAGGTGTTTAATCAACCGAGGCATGTTAGCTTTTATGCTTAGAGCTGTCATGTTCTTTTGCAACAATGACAACATTGACTCTGGTAATGTTGATTACTTTAAAGAAGATGGCATGCCTTTATCTTTTATGGGAAATGCCATGCTGTTTTGGAATATAAGGGTTGTTTTGGAGAAGCTAATGTGAAGCTTTTTGGAGGAAAATACAGCAAGAAAACCCCAAAAACGAATAGGCGTTTCTGAAGCATCTGAAAAAAAAGGCTCTTTTCAAAGCCAACCTCAAAGTGGAAATGGGGCACACTATTTCAATTTTAATTTCCCACGCCCAGATTTTACGATATGTCCACGGAGACCGCGGTTGTCCGTGGACTTGTAAGAATGCACAGGGCCCTGCACATTTCATTGACACTTCTCTTTTTGAACTGTGAAAGGCAGCTCTGAAAAGAGCCTTTTTTTAGTTTTTGTTGTTTTATTTTTTTTGTTTTTTTAAACACGACACACAAGGAAAGGAAGGGAAACGAGGTTAAGGAAGGGACACTAACCACAGGGATAAGAAAGGGCAGGTGGAGAGAGGAAGATGTAGGGTGGGCCTTACTCAGGTAGGTAGCATTTCTTCTCATGCTCCTTGACCACAGTCTTGAAAGCACTTCAAAGGTTCTCCCCTCTGCAGAGTACTGCATCACAGTACATGCACATCACTCTCCACTGTATCCTGATGCCTGTTCCCCTCAGCAGGCCCTCGGGAGGGGTTGGTGGTCGAGGGGATGGAGTGCTGCTGAGACAGCAGTAGCACCAGAAGCAGCCATGGATGCCATCAGGACAGCTGTTTCAAAGAGCAAGAGCAATGCAGTGGAACAAGGAGCAGTCTCTGTCCTATACGCCCGTGCTGTTCTCGAACATTTCCAACACCAAGAAAGGGCTAAAAAAATTCTAAAAAGTATGTAGATCACCATGGACATAGTGTGGGACATGTGCAAAACACTTTTTAGGTGTCCGGGGATCCAGACAGTGTTCGTTAAGCTTAGCGCGGGTGCGGTCACATGATGACATTGAGGACACGTTGTCTCGCTGTCTGTAGGACACCAAATGCGCGGGGTCGGGTCTATGCATGCGTGCGGTTGTTCTATGGACAGTGTTCCAGTCCCCAAACTAATTAAAAGTGCAATACACGTGCAGCAGACAGTTGCGGATAGGCACAATGTTCATAGGGCCATGGGTGTAGTACGCATGCGCGTGGGTGTATCACAGACAATGTTTAAGTCACCAAACAAAACAAATGTGCATCACAACTTTGCAGAAAGGCGGACGGGCTATGTGTTCTACAGACATATTAATTCTGGTTACTGACAATGCAAAAGGGGGAATGATCTTAGAACACTTTATTTTGCATAACTGTGAACATGCAGACATCTTTAGTGTTTTGCGGACACCCCCATTTTGACTACGGCCAATTTGAACAGGACACCCCCATTGTGGTTAATTACGGACAGGGGGACATCTTGTGTGTCATAAAGTCACTTCCATCTTGATAGAGGACAGTCCAAAAAGGTATAATGTCCTTAGGACACCCCCATTTTAGTTAATTGTGGACATGCGGACATCTTGTCTGTCCTATGGACACCTCCATTTTGATTGCAAACAATGCGAACAGGTATCGTGTCCTTAGGACACCCCCATTTTGGTTGATTGAGGACATCCCGGACAGCCGCGCTGTCCGCGGACACCCTAACTAACTTTTAAAATAAAATAAGACAGAGAGGAATATACTAACAACACACAGAGATCAATTCATAGAATCTGGTGCACAAATGGCGCAAGTGGGTGGTGCACAGTGTGCACGTGTGGCAGTCTGTGCCAGCCACATGCGCCAAAACCCATTTCAGCGCACAGCATATTCATGGATTTCAACATCCGTAACCAGCTGTGGTGCAGAGTGGTGCAGCAACCCTGCAGCAGCGCCAGTTACGCCCCCAACCCCGCCAGTACATGGCGCAAAGGCCAGTGGACAGGCATAAAGCCCCACAACCATGAAAACAAGTATAAAACTCCCCACACACCCCTCAGAATACACGTACCCCTCTCGCGCTAGCAAAATCATGTGTAAAACTCCCCGCACACCCCTCAGAATACACGTACCTCTCTCGTGCTAGCAAAATCACGTGTAAAATTCCCTGTGCACCCCTCAGAATACACGTACCCCTCTCGCGCTAGCGAAATAGCATGTAAAACTCCCTGCGCACCCCTCAGAATACACGTAGCCCCCTCCGCAAGGCCTATCGCGTGTGAAACTTCCCACATACTCCCAAAATACACCTACCCCACTCGCACAGTGCCTATTGCGTGTGAAACTTCCTGCATACCCCCAAAATACACGTACCCCGCTCGCACAGGGCCTATCACATGTGAAACTCCCCGCGCACACCGAAAATCACGCAGGCTGACCATCCACCCACCCCATGCCTCACAGGCAGCCCATCCACCCTCCCCATGCCTCACAGTCAGCCCATCCACACTGGCCATGCCCCACAGGCAGCCCACACCACAGGGGGGACAATTCCCACACAATTTCAGTAGCACGAGAGGGGTACGTGTATTATGAGGGGTGCGCAGGGAGTTTTACATGTGATTTTGCATCGTGTGCCCTCCCGGGTGGTCCACACCACAGGGGACTACCCTACAACCCTCACCATGCCCTGCAGTCAGCCCACATGGCACCATGCACTTGTGAGCACACTTGTGAGCCCAGACTCATGTCCCCCTGCACCCCCACCCACCCAGCATTGACGGGCACCTGCCTGCAGGCCCCTACTCATGTCCCCCCAACACGTCATCATGATCCACACACATGGCCCTTATGGCCACCCAAATCCCACCCCACGCCACCCCAGTCCAAACACCCAACCAAGTATACCATCCACCCCACATTGAAATCCACCATTACATGATACATCCCAAATGGCAAGTATGCACATCAATGCATGTCTGTCACACACACACAAAGGGTGCAAGTGAATGAGAAAACCCACATCGTGACATGCATGAAACCAATGAGAGAATACCACACAAATGAAGTATTAAACCAAAATTTATTAAAAATAAAAGCACGGAAATGAAAGAAACTCACACAATAATGCAAATGATAAACAAAAGGCTGCATGTCCAAAATAAATTAAATAAAATACATGAATGCTGCATCAAAATAAATCCAAATGAAAATGTCTCCAAAGGAAAGAATAAATCCATTGCTCCATGGTAAAAAAATGAAAAAATAGAAGTCCAATCCAGTCTTCAACTATATACAATTTCCAAATCCAGGGTCCATGAGCCCAACAACCCAAATTAAACCTACAAAAACCCTACCTAATAAACAACTATATACAAAAATGTGGGGCATAGTCCATGCGCCCCAAATGAAAGAAAAACATAAAGGAAACCTAACACTAATTAACTATATACAATGGCGACGGGCATGTCCTACGGCTCACTGGTTGATTTCCTGGGCCAGGGCATCATCAAACTCCCGTTCTACATCCTGGAGGTGGGCCTGTTCCATGGCCCCAAGGTTTTGCAGGGATAACGCCATGTCCACCTCCAACTCCGTGCGAATTGCCTCGAGGCACTCAGCCCGCCTCAGCGCCCTGTGCATGGAGTTTTCCGTCCTGACCATAGTGAGCCGTGCCTCTTCCGCCCGCCGCTGCTCCGCATCTATTTGCTGGCCCAACCTCTGCCACACGGAAGACACTCCCAATCCAGGGACCTCCTGCCCCTCTGATGTTGATGGCCCTGAGCCATCATCGCTCCCACCTTGAGCCTGCAGCTGCCGTGCATGTGCCCTGGCTCTTGATGCCAAGCTGGGTACGGGCTGCCTCGCCACATGCCCTTACCCCTCCCATGTCAGCAGCCATGCGTGTGGTTGGGGATGTGGGGTCACCACCATGTCCACCGGTACACCATACCGTGTTGCAACTTTGTGTAGGACACATGCTGCCAAAATGATCCTGCACACTACTGGGTGTGTATATAGTAGCTGGCCACCAGAGCGGTCAAGGGAGCGAAAGTGTGACTTGAGCACTCCAAATGTGCGCTCCACTATGGCCCTAGTTGCAATATGGGCTGCGTTGTATCTTACCTGGGGTGGTGTGGTGGGGTTCCGTATGGGTGTCATCATGTATGTGCTCAGAGGGTAGGCACTGTCCCCTGGTAAGGTGATAATTGTTGTCATTAGTGGGGCTTTTATATTTGTCTGTGTGTGACATGTATGCATGTGCACAGGCATTTGTACTCACCTAGGAGCCATGTGTCGCCATGCTTCCCAGAGGGGGAACAGGTACATGTGGGACAGTGATATTTCATTTTTTCTTTTATGTGGTCCTCCACAAAGTTTTCAAAAGAATGAAATGTTTCATTAACAGATCCATTTTTAGCTCCATTAGCTGCAGATGATTTTCTAACATCTCTCTTGGTATATTATTGTTATTGTCTGTGTGGGTTGTTAAAAAATATGTGTTAAGTACACATAAGATAATGGTAATTAATTGGCTTATATAGAGAAGTGTAGTGTCTACCATTAGTATCACTGTCTTCACTCATTTCCTCCCGAGGGAAATTTTCTTCCAGCCATTACATAGTACTGGAAAAGTCTGTGTAAAAAAAAATATATATATATTAGTTTTAGTGTACCTAATACAGAAAGTTTATAAATATATACAATAAATGTAGTGTACTCACTAGTTTCTTGCTAAGTTTTTCTGTTACTGCTGCGTAGGTGTACTGCTGATTTTTGCTGTGCAATTTCTGTGAGGTAATTCTGTTGGAGGCATTTTTATTGTGTTTTGGTATATTCCACTATGTTGCATATGCTATGTAATTGTTCTGTTAGTGTCTTACATACACAGTTTCACTTCTTCTTTATTATTTTGCAATTTATGTATGTGCTGCTTTTTGAACATGTTTAGTGTAAGATACCCTCTGAATTTTTGGATAGTTTGTATAGTGTTGATGTTGTCCGAGTACGTCCGCGAACAGGTGCAAGGTTTGCGGTTATCAGGCGCACTAGCACAGGTAGGCGGTTCAGTATGTTGTATGTTATATGTATATAAACTAAGGGCATCCCAGTAAACATTTATCAAATTTACATTATCTGTATATGTAGATTCATTAAAAAAAAATCTTTGTTAAAGGGACGTTATGGTTAATTTGCGCTACTAAAAACCTATGAAACCTATGAAATTCAGTGAAAAAACTTAGTGGTTACACGTAAAACTGGAAAACTCCTGAAATTCGACAGTTATTGTAAGCTAAGCAACCATATTTGTATTTGTATTTGTATTTATTTTATTTATAAAGCGCAGCCAGGCCCAGGGGCATTCGGGCGCATAAGTTAGATCTGGTTACAGTTGCAATTGAAGGCAGTCAATAAGGGTTACGTTACATTGTAGTTACAGGTGGGTACAAACTTAGTCATGCAAATGCATATATACATAGTCTAGTATAAGTACATTAATTACAAAAGTGTGCCAGTGACAGTCGATCATGCTGGGATCAGGCGGTTAGGGTGTCAAAGAGTCCATGTTGTGAAGCCAACACTTCGTGTTATGTTTAAATAGGTTAAATGAAGGTTCTGCACGCAAAGGTGCAGGTATTGTGTTCCATAATTTAGAGGCTTGTACAGGGAAGCTAGCACCACCCGAGTTATGAAGTTTAAATCTCGGTATGGACATAGTGTTAGCTTGTGCTGCTCTAAGTGGTCTTGAAGAGGTGTGAGGTGTAAGTTGGTTGGTGAGGTAGGCTGGTGCAAGGTTGGCCTTGGCTTTATGTGTAAGGGCCAGAGTTTTAAGGGATATTCTGTGCTTGACTGGAAGCCAACATAGTTTGCGTCTGGTCTCCGAGATGTGCATCTTTTTGGGGATGTTGAGGGCAGCTCTGATGGCATTATTTTGAATTACTTGCAGTTTATTGATATTTTTGTGGCTGGTGCCTAAGTAAAGGGCATTACAATAGTCTATTTTGGATAGGACTAATGCTCTAGCAAGAGTAATGCAATTGGGTGAGGAGATGAACGGCCTACATGCAGTGATCAGCTTGCAGGTGTAAGCGGCTGATGATGCTACTGCATTAGTTTGTTTGGAGAAGGATAAGGTGGCATCGATGTAAACCCCAAGGGTTTTGGTGTTATTTGACACGGGGATGAGATTGCCATCTATGGTGAAGGATTTAAATGCGGGATTGAGATTTTTGAGTTTGGCGTGAGTGCCAAGGATGATCAACTCAGTTTTTTCGTCATTGAGACAAAGTCCATGATGTGCCATCCATGCTTGAGTTATTGAGTAGATTTCATTAAGGGTTTTGCTGTCTGTTTCATAGTTCCCCGAGATAGGAATGAGTATCTGGGTGTCGTCCGCGTAATTGGTATATGTGACACCCAGATAGTCAAGGATATCAAAGAGGGGTTTTGTGAATATATTATAGAGTGTCGGGGACACGCAGGAGCCTTGCGGGACTCCACAGGGTACTGGTGAAGGTTCAGCAGAATCAGTGGGAGAGAAGACCCTCATGGTTCTGTTTGCCAAGAAGGAACTGATCCAGGCTGTGGCTGCGTCTGAGAAGTGTGCTGCAGTTTTCAAATGGCGACATAGTGTTTGATGGTTGACCAGGTCAAAAGCTGCTGACAGATCAAGCAATAAGAGGAGTGCAAGTTTACCATTGTCTTTCAGGATTTGGATCTGGGTAGTGAGATCTATTAATGCAGTTTCCGTACCGTGTCTCGGTCGGAAACCTGACTGCATAAGTCCTAGGAGATTGTTTGATTCTAAGTAGGCCTGTATTTGTAAGTAGGCTGCTCTGTCCAGTATTTTTAATAAGAAAGTTACAGTTGTTATCGGTCTATAGTTAGAAGGGTTGGCTGGATCAAGAGTAGGTTTTTTAAGGAGTGGGATGACCCACGCATCTTTTAGGTTATCAGGCACTACTCCAGTTTTGAAGGAGGCATTGATGAGGTTAGTTATAAATGGTGCCAGGTCGTGCGCAGCAGCTTTGATGATCGGGGCAGGGCAGGCATCACCTTGGCAATTTGAAGGTTTAAGTTTCCTGATGATGTTTTCTACTTCCCAGATTGAAAGGGGTGAGAAGCTGAAAGGTTTACAGGTTGACATAAAGGTAGGTGATTTGTTAGGTAATTGTTTGTAGTCCGGGTCAGCAAGTAGCAGGGATTTTTTTACGTTGATTTTAGATTGTAGGCGAGCTATTTTATCTAATAAGGCCTTCTGAATATTACTACACCATAGTGCATCTGTAACAAATTTGTCTATGGGGGCAATGGGGGATTCTAGTTCTTTCAAAATCTTAAAGAGTTCCTTTGTGTTGGATTCCGCTTGTGTAATCCTTTTGTTATATGTGTCCTTTTTAGCAATAAAGATGGCTTCTTTGTAACTAGAGGAGGCTAGGGTTAGCTCAGTCTTATTGGATGCTGTGGGATGTTTTTTCCAGTGTGACTCTGCGGTTCTCTTAGCTTTGCGTAATTCTCTTAGCTGCGGTGTGAACCAAGTGTTAAGGTGACGCTGTGGTTTGGATTTCCGCAATTTTAGGGGGGCAATGGTGTTCAGTGCTTTAAGTATGGCCTGGTTGTAGATATCCACTGAGACTGTGGGGTCAGCCTCTGGGTCGGTATTGTTCAGGATGGGGAGTAGTATGGGTAAGAGTTTGTCAGGTGTAATATCTTTCTTATTTCTCGTACTGGTAGCTGGGGCGATGATAGGCGCCAGGTGAGGTGTAATGGCTTTGATAGAGAAGGTTATTATGTGATGATCCGACCAAATGCATGGGTCATTGGATAGAAGGTCAATAGAGCAATTGAGGTGTGTGATCCAGTCCAGTGTTCTGCCTTTGATATGAGTGGGCTCGTGAATAATGTGCGTGTGACCCAAATCCGATAAGGTATTAGCTAGGTCATGGGCGTTAGAGTTCTTAGGGTCGTTAAAACCAAGATTAAAGTCCCCAAGTAAGATCGTTTGAGAGCTGGTTTTGGTATCTGTAGTTATGAGTGATGCAATGTCCTCTATAAAGGAGGAAATGGGACCTGGTGGTCGGTAAATAAGGTGCAAAGATGCTGTGTGGTTAGGTGATAGAGGAAGCTTAATAGACAAGGATTCAGCAGAGGGGATTTGAGAGTCATGGATGACTTTGATGTCGAATGTATTTCTGAATATGATGGCGAGTCCACCTCCCTTCGTTTGAGTGGTGTTTCTGTCGCATCTAATAATAGCATAATCATTAGGTATAGCAAGGGCCAGAGATGGACCGGAGGCAGCATTAAGCCAAGTTTCCGTGACTGCGAGGAGATCGAGCTTTTCGTGAGATATAAGGTCAGCGATGTCGAGAGCATGGGCAGGAAGAGACCTAGCATTCACCAGAGCTGCTTTAATAAGTTTGTCTTTCTGGGAAGATTTTTCAGGTGGTACAGGTAGGTCGTGCAAATGGGTATGGGCTAACTTGACTGAGTCAGTGGTCGAATTGGCAGGGTTGTGGTCAGTATGCAGATGTTTCCTGCTGCGGTCTCTTAATCTAAAGTTTCTGGTTAAAATGCTAGGGTGGTGGGAGCATGGAAAGGTAGGTGGGCTAGTTCTAGAATTCAATCTAGTGTTTCTAATGGCCGTAGTACAAGGTTGGTTAGGTGTTGGTCTGGTAGCAAAGTGGCGTATCCAGAGAGCTGGATCATCCAAATACGGGTTAGCAGGTGTCATGGTGATAGGCCACGAGGTGATGGTGGTGGTTAACATGAGTGTGTAGGTGTGAGTGTCTAGACTAGGAAATGGATTAGGTAGACTAGTCCAGCGTCTAGTGTAGATATACAGTAAGTGGATGAGAGTAGATAGGCACCAATACATGATGTGGGCAGAGTTTGCTAGAAAGTAAGCAGTGTTGCTAGTAAGCAGGGGTCGCAAATGTGGTCTATTGGCGACCATAGGCACAACACAAATCAATCAATTGTGGTCTTGTAGGCGACCATGAGGCACAACACAAGTCAATCAAATGTGGTCTTGTAGGCGACGATAGGCACAACACAAATCAATCAATTGTGGTCTTGTAGGCGACCATAAGGCACAACACAAATCAATCAAATGTGGTCTTGTAGGCGACCATAAGGCACAACACAAATCAATCAAGTGTGGTCTTGTAGGCGACCATAAGGCACAACACAAATCAATCAAATGTGGTCTTGTAGGCGACCATAGGCACAACACAAATCAATCAAATGTGGTCTTGTAGGCGACCATAAGGCACAACACAAATCAATCAGATGTGGTCTTGTAGGCGACCATGAGGCACAACACAAATCAATCAAATGTGGTCTTGTAGGCGACCATGAGGCACAACACAAATCAATCAAATGTGGTCTTGTAGGAGACCATAAGGCACAACACAAATCAATCAAATGTGGTCTTGTAGGCGACCATAAGGCACAACACAAATCAATCAGATGTGGTCTTGTAAGCGACCATGAGGCACAATACAAGTCAATCAAATGTGGTCTGTAGGCGACCCTAAGGCACAACACCTGATGCAGTGTGGCAGCATCTAAGTACAGAGTAGTACGTAAGCTAAAGAGGAGTTAGGCATCGCCTAGGTTCGGGTAGGACCCTTAAGCTAATAGTGCCGGAGGGCAGCAACTGATATCCGAGTCGTGCCTAGAGCTGCAAAGCTAAAGTATATTCTAAGGTAGTAAGCCTAGAGTCTAAGGATTAAAGATATAGGGTCTAATGGCACAACTGGCTGATCCATGTGGTGTGACAGTAGTTGCTTGTTAATTCTTAGCAACAATATAATACAGCATACTATGTAGACATCACATTAATCAAGTGTGGGTAGGTCACGCTCCTTTAGCAAATACACATCAGCAGGTAGGTTATGTCTGATTTAAGATCAGTGAGTACATTCACACAATGTCATAACACTAGAGTTGTGCACATGCATACAAGACATGTGACTATGAGGTAAAGTTTAGTATTATGAGCAAATGGAATGTTCATGAAAGTATGCGGCATAGTGTTTCTTTTTCAAGCATGTGCTTTACACGAATAGACTTGCGCTTAAAAGCGAGTGACAGTAGCGTGAAGGGTATAGCAATGCTAGATTTTGTAGGCCGTGCAGTTCCTAGCAGGCAACCTACCGGTGGTAGGGAGCGATGCGCAGAGTAGTGTTGTGTCGATCGTTGGTGCGTGTGGGGGGTGCGATAGTAGTAAATAGCATCCAGGCAGTGTGGGAGGTGGTTTGAGCAGGTCTGCCACCTGGCATAATCAGGTCGCCTAGTCCTGGCGTCCCGGGGCGAACAGGGTAGAACAGGGCCTTTTTCCTTGGGCCGGCTTCCGCCTACCGGTGCACAGGATTGGTGTATGAGCAAGCTGGTTGCTCAGCAACTAACGGCAGCCTCGTTTTCGTGCCGTGTTGCGGCCGCCATTTTGGGATCAGGCAGGGTCTTGGGACAAAATGGAGGATCTCCTGTGCCGGAGTGTGCAAATGTACAGATAATGCTCTGGGAGGCGATGGGGCTCAGCATTCAGGTGCAGCTGGGTACAAGGAGGCTAGATAGCCAAGATTTAGCCTCACCAGATGATTAGAAGCCGTAGATGGTAGATGTGTGATGGTCAGGCATCGCAGGCCTGCTCTGCAGGAGTCGAGCACTCCAGTGAGACGTCGTCGTGAGGGGCAGGGAAGGGCTCCAGCCCTCTCACCCTTCTGTGAGTGGATGAATGAGGCTCACAGGGTAGAACAGGGCCTTTTTCCTTGGGCCTTCTTCCTGGGACCGGCTTCCGCCTACCGGTGCACAGGATTGGTGTATGAGCAAGCTGGTTGCTCAGCAACTAACGGCAGCCTCGTTTTTGTGCCGTGTTGCGGCCGCCATTTTGGGATCAGGCAGGGTCTTGGGACAAAATGGAGGATCTCCTGTGCCGGAGTGTGCAAATGCACAGATAATGCTCTGGGAGGCGATGGGGCTCAGCATTCAGGTGCAGCTGGGTACAAGGAGGCTAGATAGCCAAGATTTAGCCTCACCAGATGATTAGAAGCCGTAGATGGTAACCTGTGTCACCACCATGCACTGCTAAGACTAACACCCAGGACATCAAACATGACATCACACATGTCATTGATGACATCCCTGATAACATCACATGTGCATTTACTTTTCATGAAAAGTCTGTACAAGTGATTCTTATTATAATGTTGACAAAAAAGTGTCAAGGATCATTGGAATAAATATCATGAGGTGCGTAGTGCATTAAGCAATGCATTGATATAAATAGCATTCTATTATGAAGTTCTTTCCAGTAACTAATCTACTCATGCAGAAATATAGGCATTGTGTGCAGCATACATGATGGAGGTGCAATATTAATAATCTTGCCATGTTTATTAGTAAAATGATAAATGCTTTCCAGTTAGAGTTCTGCGTACTGTGAAACATTTAATAAGTAGCTAATAAAACCCACTTACTACATAATTGCATTATTACAGACAAAACACAAAGAGAACACATACAAATATGAGCATATACAGGGAAAGTGAAGTAAGCAAAAAAGCAGCAGTACTACCAGACAATGTTCATAACCTAACTGATTATTATCTTCATGCACAGAAATGATTGCTCTACTTCAAAGCTGCTACTTCCCCTATGTATAAGTATCACATGATGTGACTGGACCCTAAGGCAAGCAGTATGAGTACAATGTATCTAAATACGAGCTTACCCAGGGAAAGTACAGTAATTAAATAAAACAGCAGAACTATCAGAAAGTGTTGATAACCTTACTGATTATCTTCATGCACAGAAAGGATTGCTGTCTTTCAAGCCTGTGTATTCCCCTATGTATATGGTTCATATGATGTGAGTGGACCCTAAGGGAATTACTGTAAGAACATATTTGAAAGTTAAGTTTAAACATATACTACCTTTTGCATTTTTTGTTCCTGAGTGTTTAAAGAAAACCATGTGGCCTAGATATATCAGTAAAGGAAAAAAGTGGGAGCCAGACATGTGATGTCATCAGTGATGTCATCAATGACATTTGTGATGTCATCTTTGATGTCCTGGGTGTTAGTCATAGCAGTGCACGGTAGGTGGCACGAGTTATGGTTGCTTAGCTTACCATAACTGTCATATTTCAGGGTTTTTTCGGTTTTATGTGTAACCATAACGTCCCTTTAACAAAGTTTTTTCACTGAATTTCATAGGTTTTTAGTAGCGCAACTTACATATATATAATATTTATAGGTTATTTATAACACACTTAATACCCAGAAATTTCTAAGCACATAAGCACATACCCGGAGATCAAACCTGTGTTGTTCTGTGTCGTCTCTCCTCAACAGCGAGCGCAGTGCCCCTCAGCTATCCTCCCGAAACAGTTGAGAAGGTGGAGGTTACCTCAAGTGCATGTAGCAGGAATGCATTACAGCAGTCTAATGAAGGTGTTTAGGGCTGTGCAAGTATTTGTATTTTCTTTGAGTTGTTTTGGTGTCTAATTCTAACAGTTTCACCTGTTATAGTGAATGTTGACGGTTTATGGGTGCTGTGGTTTAGAACATATAAGATGTAGGTCGCAGTGTCTTTCAGTTGCGTGTAATACATTTGAACACACATGTTGGATGATTTGTGTGCAACAGAAGAAGGGAATATTGTAAATGGAGGTAATGTTTTAGTACTGCTCTTTGTAATACAAATCTTTTGATAGTGATCTGTGGTATAAATGGAATGCACTGACAGATTGCTGATGGATTTTCTACAGTGAATATTAGATTTGGGAACCTAATATGTTAGTAGTAAGTATTTGTAAAGACATTGTAGCGACATTATTGATTTTGCAATGTTGGGGTTTAGGTCAAAAGTGGGTGTATGTGAATGTCCACTATGGGTTCGTTTTCAAAGGTGCATTACATGGTGTGACCTGAGTACATGGTAGCTCATAGGCTCATGTGAAAGCTAGGTATTTTCTTTACTCTGAACACTGTTGTCAATGCTTATTTGGTAAACATAAATCACAATACAAATGTCACTGTTAGGGACATGGTTGCATATTGGGAAATATGTATTTGTAATTTCAAACTGTTGTTAGTGTGAGTGCACGGTAATCAGTGTTTCCATATGAAATTATACCCTGCAGAACATGAAAAACCTTCTGAGGGAATGTTTAATTATAAGTGTGCACATTCTGTGTAATGGTTGCATGGCAGTAGAAGAGAAATGTGGCTAGTGATAATTGAAAACTGATGGATTTCGTAGTGCTTCCTTTGTGTTGGTGCAAGGTTACTATCATTAGCACACTGTATTACATGAACACAGTAAGTGGAGTTAGTGTGTGCTGTGCATTGTATAACATAAGGTATAGGTGATTGAACGTTTATGTAATAGGAATTTATTACAGCAACCTAATGAAGATGTGCAGGTTTGTGCAAGTATTTTCTGTGAGATGTTTTGGTGTACAATTTCTAACAGCTTCAGTCTAGTGAATTGTGAGGAGTGTATGGTGTCAAAGGAAGGGGGATAGAGAGTTACATCATGGAAAGGGATTCGATGTCCCCATGAGGGGAAACGCTCCCTGTGAGGTCCCGCATTCCGACATCTCTAGGGGGATTGTTGTTTAGTGGGCTCACCTCACTAGGCTCAGTTGGAAGGGCTGCCCTCTGGGGAAAAATAACATGATCCTGTGAATCCTATGAGATTGTCTTCCCCTTCTGCATTCAGTGGAAATCTACACAGGAAATCAACATTCGCTTGTTCCCTCCCTTTCCTATGTGCAACTGAAAAGCAGTAGGTTTGGCGACATCAAAACCAATGCATTATATGGGGATTTGTAACTTTCCTCAAACGCAGCTAAGTCAAAGGGGAATGAGCAGCCATTAACCATAATGTATGGCCCGTTAGATAATACCTTAAGTATGTTATGGTCTATTTGATGGCTAGGGCCTCTAGCTCAATAGTGGCATAGTTCTTTTCTCAAGGAAATCATTTCCTGCAAATATACAGGACATACCTTTGTGAAAAACAAAACAGTGTCTTACTATTTAGACCCCAGGGATCTCTTGCTCATGTGGCCAGGACACGGCCATCGCCTTTGGATCCAGACCCTGGGGGTGGACAAGTGAGGGATGATCATCTGGGTGAGGGGTCCCCTGGGAGTGGGGTTGGGACATCCGATGGCAAGAAACAGTATCCCCCTCTTCCCAATACATCCATACCCAACACTTCCTCCACCTTTAAAGGTTGTTGTAAGTCTTGTCATGTTGCCCCCACCCCAATTCCAACAGGTAACCACATCAAAGGGAGGTGTAGGATAATAAAGACAACACCCTATATCTTACAAAAAAATCATTCCCCTTCTTCTGACAATATTTTTACCACCTCTGAAGAAAACTATAACTCCCTCAATTCCTACCTCCACTCTAGAAATTCCATTTACGAAACCACTGGTATGAAGAAGTGGTGAAAGGGAACTATGAAGATTACCCATAGAAGCCAATGCACTAGGGATTCCTATGGACAGTTGCCCTTTTGTTCTGGTAATGAGGCCAGGCAATGTCTGGTCTCCCTTTACAATCATTCCCACCTGAAACTTGTTAACTCTCCAAGGAAGTATAAAAGGTGGAACACACAGACACACCTTGAGCTAGCTGGGGATGCTGGATGGTGCAAAAGAGGCCAAGAGGAGAGAATTTGAGCTGGAGAGATGGCAGAATGCCTGGAGGGAGAAGGACTGTCTGATTACTGGACCTTTGAGTACAAGGGAGGCTGAAGTGTGGTGAGGGAGTTCTAACTCTAGGGAGCCAAACCAGGGGCAGCTGAGGGTTACCTGTCAGTGCCCACACCAGAGCTCCTCTTTGGGTAAAACAGGAAAGTCCAAACCTTTGAGGGGCAGGTGGCGAGACCCTGACATCAAGAAGTTCTTCCCCTTTACCTCCTGCAGCTCCCAAAACCCTGGAATGCTGTATAGGGAAGCTGACGAAGAGGGAGTGAAATAAGAAACATGCATTCTGGGACATGAAGTCCGAAGACTTTAAAACTTTGCAAATCAAGAGGGGTCCGAGCCTGACTGAGGGAGATCCATGTGAGAAACTTTAAGGGGGGGCCCGAGCGTGGCTGAGGGAGACCCCTAGTGGACAGAGCAAAAGAGAACATTGCCTCTAACATTTCATTTGATAGATACCAGCAACCCTCCCGGGTGAACGGCAGAGTTGGGGAGGTGAAGCCACAGATGTGGTACCATCCTTGGCTCCCAAATCAAGGATACCAGTGAAGAAACTGACACAACCAGTGAGTTGAAGTGAGCAAGGGACGAATAATAGTGATACAGTTTAACAGAGTGGTCCGACATAGCAACAGGGCTCAGTCGAAAGTCTCTGTTGAGCGGGTTCTGATCTGAGCCTAAAGGATATGAACTCTGTTTGGTTTCAAGGCAAGATAAACCTAAGGAAAGTGAATCACTTTGAGTTGCAAAGTGAGAGATTGGAGCCCAACTGAGGGAGACCTGTGATGAACTGTGAGTGATTGAGAGGTCTGAGCCCGGCAGAGCGAGATCTGTAGCGAACTTTGAGAAAGTCAAAGTGGTCCTGCAGCATTCTATAGTAAAAGCTTTGCACATTTGAAAGTCTTTGACATCAGTAAAAGGGCTGAGGCCGACTGAGGGAGGTCAGAAGTGTGATAAGTTAGGGGACGGGAACCCCTAACAAATGTGAATTAAGCTTGGGGAAGAGAAGCCCATTAAACACTGTGATTGAGAGGTCTAAGTCCGGCTGAGGGCGAACTATGTGAACTCTTAAAGCTTTGAGAGGTCAGGCCCGATGGAGGGAGACCTACGTGAACCTTTAGTTGGACTGTGAAAGAACCTTTAGAATGCTCGAATAGGTGACGTTAACGTGGAAGGCCAGGCAGGCCTTTATCCACGTTTTGAACTGCGTTTGTTTTAAGAACCTGAGCCAGAGTGTGCCATCCTGTCTATGGGGGCTGTCTAACTCAATGCTGTTCAACGTGGGGAGGAGAGCTGACTCAGCCATCTTGATTCTTTATGTTATAACAGTGATTTTCCTTTACATACACCTTCTTCCATGCACACATTGATTGTAACAGCGTAAGGGCTAGTCCATATGTTTATTTAGCATAGGCCACTTTATTTTGGAAGACATGACTAGTTCTGTGTTATTTATTTTTTGATGGTAGAGCATGCTCCCATCGTCATTTGTGGGATGCAACCCAATTGAATCAAGTTGGGGAGCCCACCCCCACAAAAGGAGACCAACCATGAAACCCCATACCTCACCAATAGTGTTAGGACGAGAGCAGAGCAGTTACAGCTCTCTCAAGAAAAATTCCAAGTCCTTTTCCTTTGAAGAAAGACATAATACACAAACCTCCTTTTCCATCAATGGGGGCAAATCTATAGAGAATTCATGGAAACCCATCAAAACCAACCCAAGGCAAAAAGTGGGACCCCAGTTTTTTTTCCATTGACCATAACAAAACTTAAGGACCTTTCTTCCTAAACCTGAACTCTTTTCCATTAATAAGAGAGCTGACCAATCGCAAAGAGACACCACCTTTAGAATGGGGGTTACCTTCCATGTGTTAAATCCCCTGGCGATCCTTCCTAAAAGGAAAGTGGTAGAGGGCAATTTTTATCATCTCACATGTCCCTAATACCATGTAGTTACAGGGAGAGATACGATTGTGATCTCTTCAGGACTATGTATCAGTTTTCCCATCACTCTGATGGTCCATATGATGCCCTACGGTAATATAGAGTTAACAATACTACCTCTCTTTGCTTGTCGAGATGATGTGCGATTAGTTCTACTCAATCTCTCAGCCAATCCCAAAACAAATGCAAGGGAGAGATACTGGAAACCCTAGTCTACGAGACCACTTGGGAATTACTCAGTGGGAGAAATAAAGTAAAGACTGGAGACAACACCGCCCCTGGCATTTATTTTATCCACTAATGACAAAAGGGAAAGAGGCCTTGATACTAAAAGAACCACTTTTTCTAGGAACTGCAGCTGTCTCCCTTATAGAAAAAGGGCCAATGACTAATCCAGAGACCTCTCCAAACAGCCCCACATTTAAGTCTTCTACTACCTGCTTAGAGGACGTAGAATCCATCTTTTAGAGCACAGTCTATTCTGTGGGGATGTGGGCCATGATATGGAGATCTGCCCCAGGAACATGGAAGATGAGCTAAAGAGGGCCCAGTAAGAATTGAGAGATAATCTAGTATCATGGAGACCTCCTTATGAGTTTCCCTCTCCAGAGATGCCCCACACTGATTCCCTGGAAATAGAAAGACCTATGGGTAAGCCGGAATCACAGCTGGTTGAGGATCAATATATTGCCAATTTCCCAGAAGATTGCGATGTTTATGTCAAAGTAATGATCACAGGGAAAGACCCTTCCAAAACCCAAACCAACCTACACACTCGGGGTGCATGCTGAATTGCTTAGACCAGAACTCTGGTTGTTCCCCAGGAGTATCTCCAGGTGAAACAACCTGGTCCGGCCGGAAAGGGGGAAGGGCTTGTGAGAAACCAAAGGGTGTCTCACTATCTAGACCCCGGGGATCTCTTGCTCAGGTGGCTAGGGATCGGCCATCACCTTTGGATCCAGACTCTAGGGGTGGACATCCGATGGCAAAAACGTGGTATCGCCCTCTTCACAACACACCCCCACCCCACACTTTCTCCACCTTTATAGGTTGCTGTAAGTCTTGTCCCGATGCCCCCTCCCCAATTCCAACAGGTACCAACATCAAAGGAAGCCGTAGGAGAACAAATTCAACACCCTATATGTCATAACAATAAAATTGTTCCACTTCTTCTCACAATATTTTTATCACCTCTTAAAAAACTATAGCTCCCACAATTCCTACCTCCACTCGAGAAATCCCATTTACCAAACCACAGGGACAAAGAAGAGGTGAAAGGGAACTTTGAAGATTACCCATAGAAACCAATGCACCAGGGATTCCTACGGACAGTCAACATTTTGTAGCAGTAATGAGGCCAGGCAGGGTCAGGCCGCCCTTTACAGTCATTGACACCTGAAACCTATTAACTCTCCCAAAAAGTATAAAAGGTGGAACACACCGACACATTTACAGTGAGGTGGGGATGATGGATGGTGCACAGAGGCCGAGAGGAGAGACCCTGGAAGGACTGGAGTAAGAAGGACTGCCTAATTGCTGGGCCTGTCAGTACAGGGGAGGCTGCAGTGTGGTGAAGGCATTCTATCTCCAGGGAGCCAAACCAGGGGCAGCTAGAGGTTACCTGGCAGTGCCCACACCAGAGCTCCTTGTCTGGGCAAAACAGGAAAGCCCAGGCCTTTGAAGGGCAGGTGTCGAGACCCTGACCTCAACAAGTTATCCCCTTTACCTCCTGCAGCTCCCCAAACCTCAGCATGCTGTATAGGGGAGCTGAAGATGTGGGAGCGAAATAAAAAAAGTGCATTTTGGGACATGAAGTCCGAACACTTTAAAACTTTGCAAACCAAGAGTGTTCTGAGCCCGACTGAGGGAGAACCGTGTGAGAAAATGTATGGAGGGGCCCGATCCCAGCTGAGGGAGACCCCCAAGAGGACAGAGCAAAATAAAACAGTGCCTCCAACATTGCATTCGAAAGATACCAGCAGCCCTCCTGAGTGAACGGCAGCGTTGGGGAGGTGAAGACGCAGCTATTGTAGCGCCCTTGGCTCCCAAATCAAGGATACAAACAAAAAAACCAACACAACTGGTGAGTTCAAGTGAGCAAGGGACGAATAATAGTGATACAGTATAACAGAGTGAACCAGCATAGAGACAATGCCCAGTCAAAAGTATCTGTTGAGAGAGTTCAGATGTGAGCGTAAAGGATATGACTGTGTTTGGTTTCAATGCAAGAGAAGCCCAATGAAAGTGAATCACATTGAGTTGCAAAGTGAGAGGTCTGAGCCCAACTGAGAGAGATCTGTAGCAAAGTGGGAGAAAGTCGAAGTGGTCCTGCGGCATTCTATAGAAAAGCCCTGCAAATTCAGGAGTCTTTCGACACCAGTAAAAGATGTAAGCCTGACTGAGGGAGACCAGAAGTGTAATAAGTTAGGGGAAGGGAGCCCCCAATGAAAGTGAATTAAACTTGGGTAAAGGAACCCCTGCAAGTGCTGTGATTGAGAGGTCCAAGCTCAACTGAGGGAGACCTATGGGAACTGTTCTAGCTTTGAGAGCTCCGTCCTGAAGGAGGGAGACCTCCTTGAACTTTTTGTTGATCTGTGAAAGATCTTTTGGAACTATAGAATAAGTGACTTTAACGTGGAAGGCTTGGTGGGCCTTGATTCACGTTTCTGAACTGCCTTTGTTTTAAGAACTTGATCCAGAGTGTGTCATCCTGTCTATGGGGGTCACCTTACTGCGTGCTGTGTATAGCGGGGAGGAGAGCTGACTCAGCCATCTTGATCCTTTATGTTATAACAGTGATTTTCCTTTACATACATCTTCTTCCATGTACCCATTTATTGTAATAGCGTAACGGCAGGCCATAGGTTTATTTAGTATAGGCCACTTTATTTTGAGAAGACATGACTAGGACTCGGTAATTTATTATTTGATGGTACAGCATGCTTCCATCTTTAGATATAGGGCCAAATAGGAGTTTTTCCAACAATTGTTGTTCAATAAACAACCTTGAACCTTGCATCTCGTGTGTCTGTCTTCACTTGTGATACCATGCCTCCCTTACAGTGTTCTACTCCTTCATGCTCGTGAGTAGAACAGCCCCAAGGCCTTCCTTGGATGCATCCATGTGTAGGATAAACTCCCTGGTGAATTTAGGGACCTTAAGGACAGGCTAACTATATAGTATATGCTTTAACATGCTAAAGCTATACTGCTCTTCTTTCTCCCACTGATGTTTCTGGGGTTCTGCATTATTAAGTTTATCAATTAAGCATGATTATGAAATAACTATGGATAAACCTGTGGTGGTACCCTGTGAGGTCCAAGAACACCAGAAGTTCCTTTTTAGTTTTAGGGGTAGATGTTTCTTGGATGGTTTTTACCTTTTCCACAAGGGCTGCACCAAAAGATTCCAAAAAAACAAAAAAGGTACATGATGGCTGATTGTGCCAGGTGAAATATTTTATGGTTGGCAGTCAGTCCATCCTTCCCTGTGGCCCTTAAGATTTTACACAAGTTGAAAAGATGTTCTTCCCATGTTTGGCTATGGATCAGAATATCATCTAGGTATGTGCCGCAAAAATGGGAAAAGGGTTGCAATACCTTATCCATCAACCTTTGAAAAGTGGTGGGAGCCCCATGTAGCCCAAAAGGAAGAACTTCACATTGGAACAGCCCCTGGGGAGTAGAAAAAGCTGTCTTCTCCTTGTTGGAGGGGAGCAAATGTTAGATTAATTGTGGAGATGTACTTAGCTGGTCCCAGTGTGCCTATCAGATCACCAATCCAAGTCATAAGATGTCATGAATCACAGAGTGCGCCCCTTTTGGGCTTCTTGGTCCCTGTCACAGCGGGCTTGTGCTCATTAATACTCCCAACATGGCCGTCCAGAGTAATCCCTTCTCGCTCCATGCGCTGGACGTAACCTTTTCCACTAATAGACCACGCCTTCCGCGGCTCTGCGCGTCTCAATGCTATTGCGAAGTAGCGACCAGACGTGTGCTCCGTAGCTAGCGGTTCTTCTCCTTTTTCCAATCCCACTATCCCTTCCTAGACCTCCCCTTTCCACTTACCTCCTGGATTCCTGGCTAGCGTGCTTCCACTGCCTCCTGGATTCCTGGATTCGGCGTCCTGGAAACTGAACGCATTCTGGATTCGGAAGAGAATCGAGCAGCCTTCTTCAAGACCCGGTCCATCCGCAAGATGGCATCGACCAAGGACACCAGTAAAGAACGGACTCAAGTGAGAATGGGGAAACTCCTTGACAGTTTGAGACGCCACCCGACCGAACTTGATATTGATATGGAGGCTGCCGTGCAGGACCTGATGCGGAGTATGCAGGAATTATCAACCAAGGTACAGAATTTAAAGGCGGAGAATGCCGCTCTCAAACAGTTGCTCCTATCCCGGGATTCTGCTACAAAAGTAAGTGTCTTGCTAGGCAGCATCGTGGACAAATACGACGGCTCAGCCAAGACCCTTCGTGCATTCCTGGATTCGTGCTTGGTCCACTTTACCTTCAAACCCTATTACTTTTCGACCCCCAGGGCCAAGGTGGGTTTTATAATCTCTCACCTTTCCGGGAATGCCTTAACTTGGGCTACTCCCCTCGTTAACTCTAGTGATGCCCTCTTGGATGACTATGATGGGTTTATACAGGCCCTTAAAAACATGTTTGACCGCCCTGAGCAGGTTTACAGCGCCCAGGAACGGCTGTTAGACTTTCAGCAAGGTTCCCAGGATATGCTCACATATGTTGCCCGATTTAAACAGTTGGCTAAGGAAGCTGACTGGTCCGCTGAGGCGAGCTTTACCCTGTTCAGGAGAGGATTGAACGAAGAGATTAAGGATGAGCTGGCCAGAGTGGCACGACCAAGCTCGTTCCAGGCACTAACGGATCTTGCCATGCAAATTGACTTCCGTATCCAGGAAAGGAAGACAGAAAAGTAAAAAACCAGGGGAATTCCTCCCAAGGTATAATTTGAGAGTACGGTCAGAACAGACGCCAACCCAAGCCCAGTCATGGAACCAGAGCCCATGCAGATTGGGGCCTTTCGTGGACCCATATCCCTGCAAGAGAGAATGAGAAGAATTCATACGGGCTTGTGCATGTATTGTGCCTCGGATAAGCATTTGGTTAGGGAATGCCCTCTAGCACCCCCTCGGCGTTCGGGAAACGCCAGCACCCGATCCTAGATGGAGCAGAGCTTCGGGAGAGAGATGTTTGCTCCACATCAATTCCATCCTTGAACTCTCCTGGACAAAACAATTTGGTGATACTACAGGCCTTTCTATCACCCTCCAAAAATAAGACCTATTCCATTTTGGCCCTGGTAGACTGCGGAGCTATGGGGATATTCATCGATCAAGAATGGGTTACTAAACATCGAGTTCCGTACGAGGCACAAAGCACCATGCAACCTGTGGAAGCTATTGACGGAAGACCCCTCACATCAGGGCCCATAAGCCTGCAGACCAAAGATATCCAGCGTTCAATAAATCACCATCAGGAGCTGATTAGGTTTGACATCATTAAGTCAGCTCACTACCCCATGGTTTTGGGTATGCCCTGGCTACAGAAACACAATCCATATATCAACTGGACAGCAGGTTCTCTATTCCTAGGCTCAGAGTTTTGCATGTCTCACTGCCTATCCCTGGAACCTCCGTTAACACACCAAAGGAACCAACAAGGGAACAACAGACATCACTCATGGTGTCTAATGTCACACACATTCCTGAGGCCTATCAAGGATATGCTGATGTGTTTTCAACTGCCATAGTCCAGGCCTTACCCCCACACAGACCTGAAGACTGTGCAATAGATACAGAACCCTCCGTAGTGATTCCCTTCGGCAGGATGTTCATCCTTTCCGAACCCGAGAAAAAGGCCCTAAGAGAATACTTAGATACCAACCTTGAAAATGGCACCATACGACCTTCAAAATCTCCTGCTGGTGCTTCCCTATTCTTTGTTCCCAAGAAGGATACCGAGGAACTCAGACCCTGCCTCGATTATCGCGGCCTAAATCAATGCACCCTCAAGGACCGGTACCCATTACCCTTGATTTCGGACATCCTGGAAGCCGTGAGAGGCGTGGTAATATTCACCAAGTTGGATCTCAGGGACGCCTATCATTTGATTCATGTCCGGGAAGGGGACGAATGGAAAACCGCCTTCAGAACACCCTTTGGTCATTATGAATATCTAGTCATGCCATTTGGACTAGCTAATGCCCCGGCAATTTTCCAACGCTTTATGGACAGGGTGTTTTCTGACATGTTGTTTCTCTTCGTCATTGTATATCTGGATGACATATTGATCTTCTCCAAGGACCCTATACAACATGAAGAGCACGTGAAGGCAGTCTTGCAGAGACTTAGAGAACACAAACTCCTAGCCAAACCCGAAAAAAATGTTTGTTCCATGTAACCTCCGTTCATTACCTAGGATTTATCCTAAGCCCAGAAGGAATCGGTATGGATCCTTCAAAGGTAAAGGCCATACTGACCTGGCCTGCTCCTGCTTCCGTGAAACAAGTTCAATCATTCCTGGGCCTTGCCAATTTCTACCGCAAGTTCATATCTAACTTCTCCGAGATAGTACAACCGATTGTTGCTCTCCTGAAGAAAGACACGCCCTTCCTCTGGTCTACACCACAAGAAACGGCGTTCCAGTGTCTGAAGACAGAGTTTACACAAGCTCCTATCTTGGCCCAACCCGATACTAGTCGACCCTTCCTAGTAGAAACGGACGCCTCTAATTACGCCATAGGTGCGGTCCTGAAGCAAGAATTAGGAGATAAACTGGAACACCCAACTGCTTAACTTTCACGAACCCTGACTCCTAGTGAAACACACTATTCAGTCCTGGAAAAGGAATTGTTAGCCATCCGTCAAGCCTTCACTGAGTGGTGACATTTACTTCTGGGAGCTAAACATCCAGTTCAGGTCCGTACGGACCACCGGAACCTCCAGATTCTACAGTCTTTGGAGTGTAGGAATAGTCGTCAGGCGCGATGGGCCTACTTCTTTGCCCAGTACCAGTTCCACATCACTCATGTTCCCGGATCACAAAACCTAATTGCTGACGCCTTATCTCGACGACCAGACTACGAGCCCATTGAAGACAAGGCATATCCTCAGATGTTTTCCCCCAAGATCTTTGTAGCCCAAGCAGTCAACCTCCTTGAAGAAATCCAAGCTCAGACCCAATCCTCTGATCTGTGGAAGGATATATCTAAGAAAAATCATTGGAATCTAAGGGCCCGGGAAGGGTATCTGTTCAAGGACAATGTATTGGTCATCCCTACAAAAAGGCTGCAACAACGAATAATAAATCTCTGTCATGATACCCTACACTCCGGACATCGTGGCATCGCCAATACCCTCCGTCTTATACAAAGGCAATTCTGGTGGCATAGGATGAGATTCGACGTACAGCAGTACATTCAATCCTGTATTGTCTGCAGTCAAAATAAACATGATAACAAGAGACCAGCGGGCCTTCTACTGCAACCTACACTGCCAACCAGGCCATGGGAGATTATCGCTACGGACTTCATTGTGGAACTACCACCTTCCCGTGGATACACTACCATTATTGTTACCATAGACTTGTTCGCTCATATGGCTCATTTTACACCACTGCATAAACTGCCATCCTCCTCTGAACTAGCAGGTATCTTCCTGGAACACATATTCCATTTGGATGGACTCCCTTCCAAGATCATATTGGATCGTGGACCTCAATACATCTCACAATTCTGGAAAAGTCTGTCAATGCTTAGGAATCGAACACGCCCTTTCTTCAGGATATCACCCTCAAACCAACGGAGCCACAGAACATGTCAATCAAACCCTGGAACAGTATCTTCGATGCTTCGCCACCAAGGTTCAGGATGACTGGTCCCTCCTGATACCCGTGGCTGAATTTGCCTACAGCAATTCCGACGATTCGGCACTTAAGACCAGCCCCTTTTATTGCAGTCAAGGTTTCCATCCATCGGTCCTGCCTTCTGTTCTTCCTCAACCTACACCAGTACCTACAGTTGACTCCTGGATTGAAAACCTTGTCACTATACATAAGGAGGCCAAGGAATTCTTGGAGAAGGCCAGAAAACATACCAAGAAATATGCAGATTCCAAAAGAAGACCAGGCCTTTCTTATGCAATCAGTGACCAGGTCTGGTTGTCCTCAAAATTAATACCCCGACATCTACGGCCGAGTAAATTGGCCCCTCGATACTATGGACCATTTCCCATCAAAGAAGTTATAAATCCTGTTTCTTATCGGATCACATTGCCAGACTCCTGGAAGAAAATACACCCAGTCTTTCACACATCTTTGCTGAAACCCTACCATCCATCCTCCCGGAAACCCTGCAAACCTCCTCCTATACTGATCGACCACCAATTGGAATACGAGGTGTCCCGGATTTGTGATTCCAGGTATAGAAGGGGCCAGCTTCAATATCTGGTTGAATGGAAAGGATATCCCCTAGTGAAAGAACCTGGGAGCCTATGTCAAACATCAAGGCCCCTCGACTGCTCAGAAGATTTCATCTCATTCACCCGGGCAAACCTGGAGGGAAAGGTCTTCGGAGGAGGCATGCTGTGATGAATCACAGAGTGCCCCCCTTTTGGGCTTCCTGGTCCCTGTCACAGCGGGCTTGCACTCATTAATACTCCCAACATGGCTGTCCAGCATAATCCCTTCTCGCTCCATCCGCTGGACGTAGCCTTTTCTACTAATAGACCATGCATTCTGCGGCTCTGCACGTCTCAATGCTATTGCGAAGTAGCGACCAGACGTGTGCTCCGTAGCTCGCGGTTCTTCTCCTTTTTCCAATCCCGCTATCCCTTCCTAGACCTCCCCTTTCTACTTACCACCTGGATTCCTGGCTAGCGTGCTTCCACTGCCTCCTGGATTCCTGGATTCGGCGTCCCGGAAACTGAACGCATTCTGGATTCGAAGAGAATCGAGCAGCCTTCTTCAAGACCCGGTCCATCCGCAAGAAGGCATCGACCAAGGACACCAGTAAAGAACGGACTCAGGTGAGAAGGGGGGGTACTCCTTGACAATGGATAATTGTCAAACTGGGATATTGAGTTGAGCTTTTCGGAAAGTCAATACAAAATCTCCATGACTGATCTGTTTTAGTGACTAGGACTATTGGCGGGGATCAAGGGTTCTCTGATGGCTCGTTTGTATCTGCTTCCAACATGCTATCTACTTCCTGGAGAATTGCTTCCTTTCTGGCCTTGGGGATTCAAACCAGGTTGTAAGGTTCAAATGTGATCCATGAAATTCTTGACCTTCCCTGGCTGATCAGTAAAGACATTGGGAAACTGGGCAGGTATGTCTTGGATGTCTTCCTGTTGCTGAAGTGTTAAATCAGGAGTCACCTAACTCTTTTCGGGGCCTCCTATGTAAGTAATATGGCTACGGTCACTAGAGGGGTTTCCACGGGGTCTACTTTCCACTCCTTTAATAACCCCTTAAGTGCCAGGCTATTGCGCAAGTCTATGCCAAAAGGACAAGTAAACTCGTCCTTGGCACTTAAGGGTTTAAACGTTTTATGTGGTAGACCTGGGTTTTTAACCTTCGGTCAGGCTGGGCTTCCAGATTGTTACAAGTCCCTTGTTTCTCTAGGATTGAAGACTTTGTTATTCCAGATGCCCAAGGTAGGGTAGTTTTGCCTTATGATCCTAGCACTAAGATGTCCTTGGGTGGCTGCGTGCTTTTTACATTTGTATAATAATAATAATAATAATAATAATAATAATAATAATAATAATAATAATAAACAAATACACAACATGGGTTCGATACAGTGCATGTGAGCTATTCAGCACTCTGTATTAAAATGAAAACAGAAATATATAGAGCAAGGTGAGTCGAGGCTACCTCTCCCTTTAGTGCTGGGTGGTGGTTGACACAACACCTACATCTAGTGTAACATGATTAGATCACACTAGTGAGGCACACATTTACAGGGTAATTCATAGAATTTCGCAGAAAAGTGTCGCAAGCGGCTGGCGCAGAGTGTCCGCGTGCGATTGTCTGCGCCAGGCGCGTGCGCTAAAACCGATTTCCGCGCACAGCGTATTCATGGATGTTAGGCTCCCAAACCAGCCGTGGCGCAGAGTATCGCAGCGACCCTGCAGCAGCACCAGTAACGCCCCCAAGAACGCCCTCGCGCAAGGAAAAGCCATCAAAACCGCTAAATCATCGCAAAGGGCTGCGCTAACCCTGGACCAGTTAACAGGGCCGCCAACAAGGAACGCAAAGCGGGTAACGTTTATATCAGGGGTACGCGGGAAGTTTTACACGCGATTAGGCAGGGTACCTGTATTACAGGGGTACGCGGGAAGTTTCACACGCGATTAGCCAGGGTACGTGTATTACAGGGGTACGCGTGAAGTTTTACACGCGATTAGCCACGGTACGTGTATTACAGGGGTACGCGGGAATTATCACACGCGATTTGGCTGGGTACGTGTATTACAGGTGTGCGCAGGAATTATCACACGCAATTTGGCTGGGTACGTGTATTACAGGGGTGCGCGGGAATTATCACACGCAATTTGGCTGGGTACGTGTATTTCAGGGGTGCGCGGTAATTATCACACGCGATTAGGCTGGGTGGGTCCTCACAGGTGTTCCCTGTACACCCTCCACGGCCCCTGCAGGCAGCCCACAAAACAGGGGACTACCCTGCACACCTGCTCATGTCCCCCAGCACCCCCACCCCCCAGCACTGTGGGCCACCCTCCACCAGGCCCCCACTCATGTCCCCTTGCACCCCCACCCCCCAGCAGTCATGGGGCACCCTCCACCAGGCCCCCACACATGTCCCCCTGCACCCGCACCCCCCCAGCACTGAGGGGCACCCTCCACCAGGCCCCCACTCATGTCCCCTTGCACCCCCACCACCCAGCAGTCATGGGGCACCCTCCACCAGGCCCCCACTCATGCTCCCCTGCACCCCCACCCCCCAGCAGTCAGGGGCACCTGCCAGCAGCCCCCCACACATTTCTCCCACCACCCCCACCCCCCAGCACTGTGGGGCACCTGCCAGCAGGCCCCCAAACATTTCTCCCACCACCCTCACCCCCCAGCACTGTGGGGCACCCTCCACCAGGCCCCCACTCATGTCCCCTTGCACACCCACCCCCCAGCAGTCATGGGGCACCCTCCACCAGGCCCCCACACATGTACCCCTGCACCCCCACCCCCCCAGCAGTGCAGGGACAACCTCCACCAGGCCCCCACACATGTCCCCCTGCACCCCCACCCCCCAGCACTGAGGGGCACCCTCCACCAGGCCCCCACTCATGTCCCCTTGCACCGCCACCCCCCAGCAGTCATGGGGCACCCTCCACCAGGCCCCCACACATGTACCCCGGCACCCCCACCCCCCAGCAGTGCAGGGACACCCTCCACCAGGCCCCCACTCATGTCCCCCTGCAACCCCACCCCCCAGCAGTCATGGGGCACCCTCCACCAGGCCCCCACTCATGTCTCCCACCCACCCCACCCCCAGCACTGTGGGGCACCCTCCACCAGGCCCCCACTCATGTCCCCTTGCACCCCCACCCCCCAGCAGTCATGGGGCACCCTCCACCAGGCCCCCACACATGTACCCCTGCACCCCCACCCCCCAGCAGTGCAGGGACACCCTCCACCAGGCCCCCACACATGTCCCCCTGCACCCCCACGCCCCAGCACTGAGGGGCACCCTCCACCAGGCCCCCACTCATGTCCCCCTGCACCCCCACCCCCCAGCAGTCATGGGCACCCTCCACCAGGTCCCCACTCATGTCCCCTTGCTCCCCCACCCCACAGCAGTCATGGGGCACCCTCCACCAGGCCCCCACTCATGTCTCCCACCCACCCCACCCCCCAGCACTGTGGGGCACCCTCCACCAGGCCCCCATTCATGTCCCCCTGCACCCCCACCCCCCAGCAGTCATGGGGCACCCTCCACCAGGCCCCCACACATGTACCCCTGCACCACCACCCCCCAGCAGTGCAGGGACACCCTCCACCAGGCCCCCACACATGTCCCCCTGCACCCCCACCCCCCAGCAGTCGGGGACACCTGCAGGCAAGCCGCCACACAATTCTCCCACCACCCCCACCCCCCAGCACTGAGGGGCACCCTCCACCAGGCCCCCACTCATGTCCCCCTGCACCCCCACCCCCCAGCAGTCATGGGGCACCCTCCACCAGGCCCCCACTCATGTCTCCCACCCACCCCACCCCCCAGCACTGTGGGGCACCCTCCACCAGGCCCCCATTCATGTCCCCCTGCACCCCCACCCCCCAGCAGTCATGGGGCACCCTCCACCAGGCCGCCACACATGTACCCCTGCACCACCACCCCCCAGCAGTGCAGGGACACCCTCCACCAGGCCCCCACACATGTCCCCCTGCACCCCCACCCCCCAGCACTGAGGGGCACCCTCCACCAGGCCCCCACTCATGTCCCCCTGCACCCCCAACCCTCAGCAGTCATGGGCACCCTCCAACAGGCCCCCACTCATGTTCCCCTGCACCCCCACCTCCCAGCAGTCAGGGGCACCTGCCAGCAGGCCCCCACACATTTCTCCCACCACCCCCACCCCCCAGAAGCGTGGGGCACCCTCCACCAGTCCCCCACTCATGTCTCCCACCTACCCCACCCCCCAGCACTGTGGGGCACCTGCCAGCAGGCCCCCACACATTTCTCCCACCACCCCCACCCCCCAGCACTGTCGGCCTCCCTCCACCAGACTCCCACTCATGTCCCCCTGCACCCCACCCCCCAGCAGTCATGGGGCACCCTCCACCAGGCCCCCACTCATGTCTCCCAAACACCCCACCCCCCAGCACTGTGGGGCACCCTCCACCAGGCCCCTACTCATGTCCCCTTGCACCCTCACCCCCCAGCAGTCATGGGGCACCCTCCACCAGGCCCCCACACATGTACCCCTGCACCCCCACCCCCCAGCAGTGCAGGGACACCCTCCACCAGGCCCCCACACATGTCCCCCTGCACCCCCACCCCCCAGCACTGAGGGGCACCCTCCACCAGGCCCCCACTCATGTCCCCCTGCACCCCCACCCCCCAGCAGTCATGGGCACCCTCCACCAGGCCCCCACTCATGTTCCCCTGCACCCCCACCCCCCAGCAGTCAGGGGCACCTGCCAGCAGGCCCCCACACATTTCTCCCACCACCCCCACCCCCCAGCACTGTGGGGCACCCTCCACCAGGCCCCCACTCATGTCTCCCACCCACCCCACCCCCCAGCACTGTGGGGCACCTGACAGCAGGCCCCCACACATTTCTCCCACCACCCCCACCCCCCAGCACTGTGGGCCACCCTCCACCAGGCCCCCACTCATGTCCCCTTGCACCCCCAGCCCCCAGCACTGTGGGGCACCCTCCACCAGGCCCCCACTCATGTCTCCCACCCACCCCACCCCCCAGCACTGTGGGGCACCTGCCAGCAGGCCCCCACACATTTCTCCCACCACCCCCACCCCCCAGCACTGTGGGCGACCCTCCACCACACCCCCACTCATGTCCCCCTGCACCCCCACCCCCCAGCAGTCATGGGTCACCCTCCACCAGGCCCCCACTCATGTCTCCCACCCACCCCACCCCCCAGCAGTGCAGGGACACCCTCCACCAGGCCCCCACTCATGTCCCCTTGCACCCCCACCCCCAGCAGTCATGGGGCACCCTCCACCAGGCCCCCACTCATGTCCCCTTGCACCCCCAGCCCCCAGCACTGTGGGCCACCCTCCACCAGGCCCCCACTCATGTCCCCTTGCACCCCACCCACTGTCATGATGCCTACCTCTAAGGAGCCAGGCCGGGCCCAGCAATCCCAGAGGCAGACATCATTCACTCCTGGGAAGTCTCAGCGGGCCCAAGTCGGGGCCCTTTGGACTCAGTCCTGGCGCCGTAGGCGCCAGGCTCATAGTGGACCCCAGTCCTGGCGCCTTAGGCGCCAGGCTCATAAAGGAGGATTTATGTGTAAGTGCTTGGGTGCACACTTACCTGATGCAGACCTTGCTGCTTCATCCAGGCCCTCTTGAGGCCTGGATGGGACTACTTTACCTGTGGGACTACTTTCCACCCGGGTGTGGTCGGGGAAGGATACATACCAAATCGGTGGAAGGATACAAACCAGGAACTTCTTCCAAAGCTATTTAAACCCCACCTGAACAGCCACACGTGCTTCGCGTTGTTCTGCACCTAGCAGCTGGACGCTCACCGTGTCTGCTCCTGCATCCTGACTTCTGCCACGCCTGCCAGCACCCTGGATCATCTGCAAAGGGGGAAAGGAGGAGAATTGGAGAAGGAAAGACCTTACCTGCTAAATCTGCATCCCGGAATCATTTCTCCGACGATCCTGAAAAGGAAGACATCATTTTAAAGGCATTTCACTACGATCGCTGCAGCGCTGCATTTTACTCACCTTTTCCAAGCGCCTCCATCTTCAGCGGCGATCATCCGGATTTCGCCACGTTCCGGCGCCTAGGAGGAAAAGGACAAGAACAAAGGTGAGAGGGAGAAAAGGAATAAGGAAGGCCCAATTTCCTGAAAACTTACCCGTTGGGTTTTTCCACTTCATTTCGGGTCCTGCCGCTGCCGGACCCCGGCCCCTAAGGGGAAAAAAGGCTAAGACATTGAATGAGCGAATGCAAAGACATTACCTGAGCGCTCATCCCGAACTTACCTGTCATGTACTGAAGCTGCACGTTTCACTTCGGGTCGGCGCCATATCTCCGGCATACTGAACCCCGGCCCCTATGGGGAAAAAGACATAAGAATTAAACGCTTGCTGCAATAAGACTACGAACATTATTAAGGCTTGAACTTTTGGACAGAACTTATACTGCGCCTTACCTGAACAGTCAAGCTTACCTGAACACCAATCCGCAATCCAGTGAAGTAACTGGGTTTCAACGCGCCCCTGCATCAGAAGCAGGATGGAGAGCTCTTCCTTCCAGATCCTAAGGTGAGGCTTCACAGGGGAATCGTGAAGTGGTATCGTGGAGGGTTGGAAGGGAGTGGGAGGCTTGAGCACCATTCCGTCAGTGGGTAACACTCCCTTTTCACGCACAGGAGGATATTCCTGCGAGCCTGAGAAGCTAGAGTTGAGGGGCCCATCCTGTTCATCTTTGAAGTCCGGCGCCCCACCTTAAGGAAGCATCAGCACCCGAAGCCGCGCCTCCGTGGGAATCAGGTGAGCGTTACAGAACGCGAAGCCGTACAATAATCTCCCACCCGGGCGCTATGGAGACTTCCGAGACAGATCAGCTGGCCCAGCTTTTAGGGGAATTTCGGGCAGAAGTGCACTCAGCCCGCCAGGAGACTAACGCTCTCAGAAGGGAACTAATCCTATCCAAGGAGAGAACTGATGATCTGGCCAAAAGGCTATTGCAGGGCCAGGCAGGACACACGCCTTTACCTGAGTCCGGAAGCACTTCTACATCAATGGGTTCGAATAACCCGGTACAAATCAATCTACCTGGACACATGCCTTTGGCCCCGCCAGAACGTTTTGCGGGGGATCCCAGGAAATATGCTGTTTTTATGAACCAATGCCGTTTACACTTTTTATGCAGGCCCGAGGCCTTCCCCAACGACCAGAACAAAGTAGCCTTTGTACTATCTTACCTCAGTGGCTGTGCTGCCGATTGGTCTATTCCATTGGTAAATCAGGATGATCCCATTCTCCGGGATTTCCAGGGCTTCCAGACCAGCATGGAAAGATTGTTCGCTCGACACGCGCAGGGACAGGCCCTTGACAACAAACTGTTATCCTTACGACAAGGTAATCAGGATCTTTTGTCATATATTGCCACCTTTAATAGACTGGTTGTGGAAACCGGATGGCCTGAAGATAAAAGGATCACATTGTTTCATCGAGGCCTGCGCGGAGAGCTTAAGGATGTTATAGCTCAGATAGTAGATCCACCCCAGGCCTGCGCAGACTACATTGATTTAGTGGTTCAACTTGATCACAGACTTCAAAATAGAAAAGCAGATCGGCTCAAGTACGAAACCAGAGTACCCATCAAGACCCACGTTAACTCCAAGAGTAGTGACATTTCCGAACCTATGCAAATTGGCAGTGTTAAAGGACCTTTAACGCAGAAGGAGCGAGAGAGAAGGCGACAAATGCAACTTTGCTTGTATTGCGGGACTTCCGGTCACTTTCTTCGAAGTTGTCCGGTTAAACCACCCAAGAAGGTGGTTGGAGCCACTGATAACGAGTTATTGACACCTGGTTCGGGAAACGACCAAGCCCGACAAGCGTAGGGGTCCGCTTGCCGAGCTTGAAAACAAACTCTTTGACCTCGCATTTTGTCATGCCAATGGTGCTTGTGAACCCAAAACAGCCTCAGCAGTTACATGCTATAAAAGCATACATCGACAGTGGAGCTATTGGAAATTACATAGACCGAGAATTGGCTTCCAGGATTAAGCTTCCTCTCCGCCCGAAAGTAACCCAAGATGTAATTACGACAGTTGATGGAACCGAAATAGCCTCTGGGCCTGTAACGCATTCCACTGTTGAAATCACATTGGTGGGTCAGGATGGACATCGGGAAGCAATCGTGTTTGACGTGATCAAGGCCCCACAATTTCAAGTACTTCTTGGAATCCCTTGGTTAGAAACACATAATCCAATAATAGACTGGCGAGCAAAGAAGATCACTTTTCCTGATTGTGAACCAACTTGTTATCCAAGAAATCCAGCTATGGGTCTGGCCTCTGCAACCTCCACCCCTGTACAGCTACCATCTGAATACCAAGAATTCCAAGACGTTTTTCAGAAAGAGCAGGCTAACACCTTACCTCCCCATCGATCTTACGATTGCCAAATCGACTTGGTACCCAATGCTCCACTACCTTGCAGTAGGATTTACGCTCTTACTGAACCTGAGAACCTGCATTTGCGTCAGTATCTGGATCAATATCTGGCCAATGGCTTCATTCGCCCGTCAAAGTCTCCAGTCTCTTCAGCTTTGTTCTTCGTACCTAAGAAGGAAGGAGACCTTAGGACCTGTATTGACTACCGCGCCCTAAATCAGATAACGATTAAGAATCGTTACCCTCTGCCCTTGATACCTGAGCTCATCGACCAAGTAAAAGATGCTCGTGTGTACACCAAGCTAGATCTCCGAGGAGCTTACCACCTGGTGCGTGTAAAAGAGGGCGACGAGTGGAAGACTGCATTCCGCACCAAATTCGGGCTTTTCGAATACCAAGTAATGCCCTTTGGTTTGTGCAACGCACCTGCCGCCTTTCAGTACTTCATGAATGATGTTTTACGGGAACGTATCGATGTTTGTGTCATTGTTTATATTGATGACATCCTGGTGTACTCTTCCTCAGAATCCGATCACAGAAAACATGTTAGGGCAGTTCTGGAGAAATTGCGCCAGCACAGACTATTTGCCAAGCTCGAAAAGTGTGTTTTTCATACCACCGAAGTGGAGTTTCTCGGATTCATCCTGACACCTCAAGGAATCCGAATGGACTCGCGGAAAGTGGACGCCATTCTCAAATGGCCGTCCCCTAGCTCTGTGAAGGGAGTACAAAGCATGCTTGGCTTTGCCAACTTCTATCGAAGGTTCATCCCGGAGTTTTCTCAAACTGTTCAACCCATCACAGCTCTCCTAAAGAAAAATAAACGCTTCCAATGGACTCTTGAGGCCGAACAAGCCTTTCAGGACCTGAAAACCAAATTCACCTCTGCACCTGTTTTGAAGCACCCACACCCAGATCTCCCTTACATCGTGGAAACCGATGCATCCAGTTCGGCCATGGGAGCTGTCCTGTCACAAAGAGACCCAGAAACTAACCAACTACACCCAGTAGCCTTTTGGTCCAGAAAATTCTCGCCACCTGAGATCAACTACGCAATTACCGACAAAGAACTACTGGCTATTAAATCGACCTTCAAGGCTTGGCGTCACTATCTCCTTGGAGCTAGACACACCATCACCGTCATAACGGACCACAGAAATTTGCAATATTTAAAGACGGCCAAAGCTCAATCTTCACGACAACTCCGATGGGCCTTATTCTTTGCGGAATTTGATTTTGTAATTACCTATCGCCCTGGCTGCAAGAATGGTAAAGCAGATGCCTTATCCCGGATTGGCATGGAGGAGCCCAATTCAAGTATAGAACCTGTGCCAATCATACCTGAACAAAGAATTTTGGGCTTAATTTCATTGCAAACTTTGGAGGACATCCAAGCTCAAGTAAAACAACTTTTAGACTCTTCAGCCTTACTGGAAAGGAGTCAAAAGGGTCCTCACTTCACCGTCAAGGATGATTTACCCTACTTCCAGGAGCGGTTGTTTCTGCCAAGTAAAGAATTGCAGGAACTTGTCATCACCCGTCATCACGAATCATTAATGGAAGGACACCCTGGTATCGCGAAAACAGAAGAAAAGATCAAACGCCACTTCTGGTGGCCCTCTTCGAGAAAAGACATAAAGTCCTTTGTGTTATCTTGCGGAATTTGCGCCCAAAATAAGAGCCAAAAGAAAAGGCCTGCCGGTTTACTTCAACCTTTGGACATTCCACCAGCACCTTGGCACACCTTGTCAATGGACTTTATAACTGACCTGCCTCCTTGTGGTGGTTACAACACTATCCTCGTAATAGTGGATCTGTTCTCCAAGATGGCCCATTTCATCCCTCTAAGAGGATTGCCGTCAGCTTCCACCTTGGCCAAGGAATTTATGGAGAATATAGTGCGCATACATGGTTTCCCTTCTATATTAGTCTCAGATCGTGGAAGTCAATTTATCTCCCATTTTTGGAAGAAATGTTGCCAACTTGCACAAATAGATGTGCGCTTATCCACCAGCCACCACCCCCAGACCGACAGACAACCAGAGAGAACCAATCAGACTCTCGAGCAATATCTTCGGTGCATGTTACACCAATCCGAGTTAAATTGGAAAGACATCCTTTGGATTGCAGAATATGCATACAATAATTCAGTGCATTCTGGAACCGGACAGACTCCTTTTTATATCTTGTATGGTCACCATCCTCGGACCTCTGACCTAGATCCACCTCTGACCCTGGAAATGCCCGCGGTAAATCACTTACATTCCACAATCACCCGAGCCTTCATAGAGGCTACAACGCATTTACAGCAAGCCAAGAAAAGGTATAAAGAAAACGCTGATGTGCATCGAAGTAAAACTCCTCCTTACCAAGTAGGAGATCAGGTATGGCTGGCAACTAAACATTTACCCCTCAGGGGCCCGCGAACTTTTAGTCCCAGATTCATTGGACCTTACCCCATCAAGGCTATTATCAACTCGGTGGCCTTTAAACTCGACTTACCATCCAATATGCGGATTCATCCCGTTTTTCACGCATCTCTTCTGAAACCGGTACAACCCGGAACCAGACTGTCTGAACCTCCAGATCCTATCCAAATTGATGGAGAATTAGAATTCGAAGTGAAGGACATTTTAGATTCCAAAATAGTGAGGTCGAAACTCTTCTATCTTGTTGACTGGAAAGGATATGGACCTCAGGAAAGATCTTGGGAACCCAGTAACTTTGTTCACGCACCACGATTAATACAAAGATTCCATCGGAGATTCCCACACAAACCAAAACCCCCGGAGGAAAAGACCTTGGGAGGGGCCTTGAGGGGGGGTACTGTCATGATGCCTACCTCTAAGGAGCCAGGCCGGGCCCAGCAACTCCAGAGGCAGACATCATTCACTCCTGGGAAGTCTCAGCGGGCCCAAGTCGGGGCCCTTTGGACTCAGTCCTGCGCCGTAGGCGCCAGGCTCATAAAGGAGGATTTATGTGTAAGTGCTTGGGTGCACACTTACCTGATGCAGACCTTGCTGCTTCATCCAGGCCCTCTTGAGGCCTGGATGGGACTACTTTACCTGTGGGACTACTTTCCACCCGGGTGTGGTCGGGGAAGGATACATACCAAATCGGTGGAAGGATACAAACCAGGAACTTCTTCCAAAGCTATTTAAACCCCACCCGAACAGCCACACGTGCTTCGCGTTGTTCTGCACCTAGCAGCTGGACGCTCACCGTGTCTGCTCCTGCATCCTGTCTTCTGCCACGCCTGCCAGCACCCTGGATCATCTGCAAAGGGGGAAAGGAGGAGAATTGGAGAAGGAAAGCCCTTACCTGCTAAATCTGCATCCCGGAATCATTTCTCCGACGATCCTGAAAAGGAAGACATCATTTTAAAGGCATTTCACTACGATCGCTGCAGCGCTGCATTTTACTCACCTTTTCCAAGCGCCTCCATCTTCAGCGGCGATCATCCGGATTTCGCCACGTTCCGGCGCCTAGGATGAAAAGGACAAGAACAAAGGTGAGAGGGAGAAAAGGAATAAGGAAGGCCCAATTTCCTGAAAACTTACCCGTTGGGTTTTTCCACTTCATTTCGGGTCCTGCCGCTGCCGGACCCCGGCCCCTAAGGGGAAAAAAGGCTAAGACATTGAATGAGCGAATGCAAAGACATTACCTGAGCGCTCATCCCGAACTTACCTGTCATGTACTGAAGCTGCACGTTTCACTTCGGGTCGGCGCCATATCTCCGGCATACCGAACCCCGGCCCCTATAGGGAAAAAGACATAAGAATTAAACGCTTGCTGCAATAAGACTACGAACATTATTAAGGCTTGAACTTTTGGACAGAACTTATACTGCGCCTTACCTGAACAGTCAAGCTTACCTGAACACCAATCCGCAATCCAGTGAAGTAACTGGGTTTCAACGCGCCCCTGCATCAGAAGCAGGATGGAGAGCTCTTCCTTCCAGATCCTAAGGTGAGGTTTCACAGGGGAATCGTGAAGTGGTATCGTGGAGGGTTGGAAGGGAGTGGGAGGCTTGAGCACCATTCCGTCAGTGGGTAACACTCCCTTTTCACGCACAGGAGGATATTCCTGTGAGCCTGAGAAGCTAGAGTTGAGGGGCCCATCCTGTTCATCTTTGAAGTCCGGCGCCCCACCTTAAGGAAGCATCAGCACCCGAAGCCGCGCCTCCGTGGGAATCAGATGAGCGTTACACCCCCCAGCAGTCATGGGGCACCCTCCACCAGGCCCCCACACATGTCCCCCTGCACCCCCACCCCCCAGCACTGAGGGGCACCCTCCACCAGGCCCCCACTCATATCCCCCTGCACCCCCACCCCCAAGCAGTTCAGGGACACCCTCCACCAGGCCCCCACACATGTCCCCCTGCACCCCCGCCCCCCAGCACTGAGGGGCACCCTCCACCAGGCCCCCACTCATGTCCCCCTGCACCCCCACCCCCCAGCAGTCATGGGCACCCTCCACCAGGCCCCCACTCATGTTCCCCTGCACCCCCACCCCCCAGCAGTCGGGGGCACCTGCCTGCAGGCCCCCACACATTTCTCCAACCACCCCCACCCCCCAGCACTGTGGGGCACCCTCCACCAGGCCCCCACTCATGTCTCCCACCCACCCCACCCCCCAGCACTGTGGAGCACCTGCCAGCAGGCCCCCACACATTTCTCCCACCACCCTCACCCCCCAGCACTGTGGGCCACCCTCCACCAGGCCCCCACTCATGTCCCCTTGCACCCCCAGCCCCCAGCACTGTGGGGCACCCTCCACCAGGCCCCCACTCATGTCTCCCACCCACCCCACCCCCCAGCACTGTGGGGCACCTGCCAGCAGGCCCCCACACATTTCTCCCACCACCCCCACCCCCCAGCACTGTGGGCCACCCTCCACCAGGCCCCCACTCATGTCCCCCTGCACCCCCACCCCCCAGCAGTCATGGGGCACCCTCCACCAGGCCCCCACTCATGTCTCCCACCCACCCCACCCCCCAGCACTGTGTGGCACCCTCCACCAAGCCCCCACTCATGTCCCCTTGAACCCCCACCCCCCAGCAGTCATGGGGCACCCTCCACCAGGCCCCCACACATGTACCCCTGCACCCCCACCCCCCAGCAGTGCAGGGACACCCTCCACCAGGCCCCCACACATGTCCCCCTGCACCCCCACCCCCCAGCACTGAGGGGCACCCTCCACCAGGACCCCACTCAAGTCCCCCTGCACCCCCACCCCCCAGCAGTCAGGGGCTGCTGCCAGCAGGCCCCCACACATTTCTCCCACCACCCCCACCCCCCAGCACTGTGGGGCACCTGCCAGCTGGCCCCCACACATTTCTCCCACCACCCCCACCCCCCAGCAGTCATGGGGCACCCTCCACCAGGCCCCCACTCATGTCTCTCAAACACCCCACCCCCCAGCAGTGCAGGGACACCCTCCACCAGGCCCCCACACATGTCCTCCTGCACCCCCACCCTCCAGCACTGAGGGGCACCCTCCACCAGGCCCCCACTCATGTCCCCCTGCACCCCCACCCCCCAGCAGTCATGGGCACCCTCCACCAGGCCCCCACTCATGTTCCCCTGCACCCCCACCCCCCAGCAGTCAGGGTCACCTGCCAGCAGGCCCCCACACATTTCTCCCACCACCCCCACCCTGCAGCACTGTGGGGCACCCTCCATCAGGCCCCCACTCATGTCTCCCACCCACCCCACCCCCCAGCACTGTGGGGCACCTGCCAGCAGGCCCCCACACATTTCTCCCACCACCCCCACCCCCCAGCACTGTGGGCCACCCTCCACCAGGCCCCCACTCATGTCTCCCCCCCACCCAGCACTGTGGGGCACCTGCCAGCAGGCCCCCACACATTTCTCCCACCACCCCCACACCCCAGCACTGTGGGCCACCCTCCACCAGGCCCCCACTCATGTCCCCTTGCACCCCCAGCCCCCAGCACTGTGGGCCACCCTCCACCAGGCCCCCACTCATGTCCCCTTGCACCCCACCCCCCAGCAGTCATGGGGTACCCTCCACCAGGCCCCCACACATGTCCCCCTGCACCCCCACCCCCCAGCACTGAGGGGCACCATCCACCAGGCCCCCACTCATGTCCCCCTGCACCCCCACCCCCAGCACTGAGGGGCACCTGCCAGCAGGCCCCCACACATGTCCCCCTGCCCACAGGCCCTGACAATCCTCAAGCATGGGCCTCATGGCCAGCCACCACAGCCCAAAGACACAACCAAGTATTACATGCGCCCATGATACTACTCCAATGGAAACAATGTAAATGAACACATGTGTCTCACACACACACAATGGTTGCAAGTGAACCTGAAAACCCATATCATGACATGCATGAAAAAAATGAGATGAAACCACACATTGAAGAATGAAAAAATCAAAATAATGTATTAAAAACAACAGTAATGGCAATCAGAATTAAACAAAATACACAAGGAAAAAAAAGAAAATTAAGCTGGCTGTCCCTTTTCAAATTAAAATCAATAAATGATAATCCAAAAAAATGTCTCCCAAAGTTCCAGTCCATAAAAAGTAAATGAAGGGAAAAAAGAAATAGAAAACCTTTGCTCCATGGAAAAAAATATTCATAGTAAAAAAAATATCCAAATGCAAAGTCAAACTATGTACAAAGTATTCAGGGTCCATCTTCCCAACAGAAGAAATGAAACCTACAAAAAAACCTATCTAAAACTATATACAAAAGGTGGAGCAGTGTCCGTCGACTCCAAATCAAAATAAACAATAAAGGAAACCTATCACTAAATAACTATATACAATGGCGGCGGGCCAGTCCAGCGGCTCACTCAGTGGTGTTCCGGGCCAGGGCATCATCGAACTCCTCGTCTACGTCCCGGAGGCGGTCCTGTTCCATGGCCCTGAGGGTCCGCAGGGACGCCGACATGTTCACCTCAAACTCCCTGCGGATTGCCTCGAGGCACTCGGCCCGCCTCAGGGCCCTCTGCATGGAGTTCTCCGCCCTGACCATCGTGAGCCACGCCTCTTCCGCCCGCCGCCGCTCCGCATCTATGGCATGGCCCAACCGCTGCCACACGGAAGACACTTCCCGTCCTGGGTCCTCCTGCCCTCCGGCCGATGCCTGCCCCTCCGATGTTGAAGGCCCCAAGCTATCGTGGCTCCCACCTACAGCCTCCTGCTGCTGCAGCTGCTGCTGTCCATGTGCCCTGTCCGATGGTGCCTGCACATCCTCCTCCAGCTGGGGTGCAGTCGTTGATGTGGCCACCCCTGCTGGACGTCCGACTCCCGACTGTGGCAGGGATCTGTTGTCCACCAGCCTGGCCGCACGGTCAGAGGCAGCTCCACAGGGCACCCAGGTGACACATGGGTGGGAAGATGGCATGGAGGACGACTGGGGCATAGGGGGTTCTGTGGAGGAGGGGGTCAGAACAAGGTCCAGGAAACGGAGGAATCCAGCCCTGGTGAGCTGTCCCAGTGGGTCAACGCGGTCAACGAGCCATGCGAGAAGACGTGCAGACTCATCATGAAAAGACTGCAGGTCAGCTCGCATGGCCCGTTGATGCAACACCACCCCACCCTGGACAGGCTCAACCTGGTGCAGGATAGCCACATCCGCAGGGAGAGGAAGGCCAGGTGTTGTAATCCAATCCCCTCCCTGAGAATGGGTCTGGAGGTAGGCATCCCCGCTGGTGCAAGATGATGCAGTGACAGGAGCAGGGACAGGATTGCACACAGGCACCTCCGCGGCGGCCTGTGCTGCCTCCTGTCCCTGATCCTGCACTGCACCACTAGCACCAGTGGAATCCCCATCTCGAGACCCCGCCTCTGTCGCTTGCACGGCCTCCTCCTCCTCCAAACCCCCCACCAACCTGGATGACTCTGTGCCATCTTCCTCCGTTGGGCCCTGTGGGGTCCCAGCTGAACCTTCTGCTGCCGAGGAGTCCAACTCCAACCTCCGCCTCTTGGACCTCCCCTCGGCAGCTGCGGCCTGGGACACGGCACCGGACTCCTCACTCCCCGACGAGATCAGAACCTGGGAGGGGAGCCGGGCCTTGCGTCTCCGGCTGGTGGTGCGACCCCTGCCGCTGTGCTCCACAGCACCTTCTCCGCCCTCTTCATCAGTTGACGCTGCAGACAGGGAGAAAGAAAACACAGGCATCAGGGCACTGTACAATGGACTCATACACACATGACAGTTATACATGAGTGGCATTGGTAAACCTCAGACATGGCATCACAATCCCCAACACACATGTCATTTCAACTTGCACACATGAGCCATACCACAGCCATATTGCAACAGCCAGCACCATCCATTCACATACAACAGCATGAGCAGCCAAAGGTCATCCACACATCACATGCAACATAGGGAGTGCACTACACATGCACACACACCACCAAACTTGCATGCATGTGTACACCTCCGCCAACTGTCGCAGTGTTCCGATCGACATCCATGTCACACCTGACAATCATTCCTCCACATCCTGTGCCATGCAAGCCCACACACACAAGCACCATCCATGTGTCACACATGAGACCCCTCGCATGTGTCACCCTCACGGCCCTGTACACCCCCCCCTACTTGCCCACATAAAAATACATGTTCAACCTGCACACTCCTGGCACACCACCACACGCACAGCTTACAATCAGTATGCATGTACACTTACCTCTCGACTCCAGACGGGTCTGCCACTCAAGGACCTGGACGTGGAGCGCTGGGGATATGCGTTCCAGGACCCTCATCTGATCTTCCGACAAGTGGCCCCGGCGCCCCTTAGCATCCGCTGACTTCAGGAGGCGCCGGGCCTTGTTGAGGGTCCTGGACCTGAAGTCCTCCCAGCGCTTCCTGACACGTTCGTAGTCGCGGACTGCCACCTCCTCTGCGTTGATGGCAGTCACGATGTCCATCCAGATCCGAGTCCGTCCTTCCTTGTCGGCGCGCAACCTTCCGAAGAGGGCATCATACTGCCCCAGGACATGCTCCACCAGGACACCAACTTCGGTGGAGGTGACGCTGGTGCCCCTCTGCCTCCTTGGCCGGGGGTTGCCACTGGTGCCAGATGTTGCAGTGCCCGACATGGCAACCCCAGAGGCAGGAGTGGGTGTGCAACTGGGTCCTGGGGCTGGGCTGTGGAGCGATGGAAAAGCAGTCGGGAGTCTTCGGTTCCAGCAAGGGTGTTCACAGCAACAGCACCCCTGGCTGATGTGCAGGCAGCAAATGGCAGGGCACGTGGGCAGCAGGCAGTCAGGCAGCAGCAGATGGCAGGTGGGAGCGTGCTCGGGGCTCTGGGGGGCAGTAATTTGGCCTTCTGGGCAGGAGCGTGGTCTTCCGTGTGTGAACGCGTGGCCAGCTTGATACGGAGTGATTTTGCACGTGAAAATCCAGCAGGCCCTTAGCGCGTAAGCGCGTCAGCACACGTCTGTACATTCATTGGCCCAAAGGCCACCAGCGTATGCGCGTCTATGAAGTCACGTGCACGTTGAATATGGCGCACGTTTGAAATGTTGTGTGTTAACAAAAATGAAAGACACGTCCGAGTGTCAAAGCGTGTAATTGGTGGAAATGGCCCTAGCGCATACACGCTGAAGTGACAAAGCGTGTAATTGGTGGAAATGGCCCTAGCGCGTACACGCGGAAGTGACGCTGGACGTGTGGGCCTGCATAAAAGGTACGTGTAGAACACCATTTCCTTGTACGTGCTTTTCGTGGAGAGCGAGTGGGTGAAATCTGTACTTCTTGTCGTTTCACACGCGATTTACTTCACAGCGTTTGAAGTTCGTACTCCCTGTTACCTCTGACAGCTTTTTCTCTTTTTTTGTCTTTTTCTGGTTTTCCTGGGCCTGTTCCCTCAAACAGCGTTCCCTTCTACTGTTGTCCTGTCTCCTCAGACAGCGTACAATTCTTTTTTTGGCAGGGGTGTTGCCAACACGCACACGCGCTTCTTTTTCACGCTCTTTTTCCTGGCAGACGGTGAGTCACGCACGTATCTAACATCTGTGCTTGCCCCGTGTGTAGCCTACCCCTTTAGAGGTCATTCTAGGCTGTTTGTGACACGCATACGTTCATTCTTGTGTTACTGGGTGCCACAGCGAAGTGCAGGTTTATTTTTCCGCACACGTGGTCTAGGAGGGGTTGCGTGCATGTTATCTCCCTTTTTTGGGCTTCCTGTGCGTTGCGTGACCCGTCATCTTTCCCCAGGGGTCACATTCAGCCTTGCTAGAGCACTAGGGTACGATTACCATCTGGTACCCAACCCCTTTGACCCCCAATTGCCCAGGACAATAGTTTACAGCCACTCCCATACGCACATTAACATCAATGCCATGGTTGGGAGGCGAGGAATCCGTAAGGGTGGCAAAGGTGGACGAGCCACAAGTGGTGGCCGTGGTGGATCCGGTAGGGGACGTGGTATTTACTTGTAGGGTGACCCTGTCCCCCCATGTGTGGAGGACCAGTCAAGGGCACCCATAATCCCCCCCCGCCCCCCCTGGTTGAGGGTGATGTGGCTGACACCATCCATGCTCAGCCCTTGTTGGACCAGCCTATTGTGGCACCAGACCTGGCTGACTCCATGGCTGACTTCCAGGTCAGCAGGCCTATGACACGTGCGCCGGTGAACGTTGGTGTCATCAGGCCACGTGGATCAGGGGCAGCAAGGTCATCTGCTGCCCCAAGTAGGCAGGGTGGAGAGGCTGCAGGGGCAGCTGCGGCTCCATCCACCCCAGCTCTCACACACCCAGCCAGGACAGTGTCGGTCCTAGTCCATCCTGCTGACATTCCCCCTGACACCATTACACTTGAGCCAATGCCTGCACCAACTCCCATGCTGAGTGTGCAATCCCACACTCCTGATACAGAGTCCACCAGGGCTCCTGCCCCTAGTGTCCAGAGCGGCGTAGGACACTCAGGATCCCCACCACCTTCCAAGCGGAAGAGGAAGAGTGCTCGTCCGTCACAGGCTGATGCCCCAGACACGGCTATACAGTCCGGCCCGTCGAGGAAGCCCAGCTTCATGGATGCCGAACTGAATGCACTTGTCGAGTATGTGTCCGCACATGATAATGAAATGGTCATTGTTGCAGGATCCAAGACCACACCTGCACAACGCCAGGCACACTGGCAGACCGTTGCGGACATCGTAAGTGCCCTTGGAATCGTGAGGCGCACAGCCAATGATTGCTATAAGCGCTGGAATGACCTAAAGCGCAGGGCAAAGAATAAGCTGGCCTCAAGTCATGCCGCAACTCTAGTGACTGGAGGTGGGTCTCTAGTAGAAGACATGGAACTCACTCCACATGAGTCAGTCGCTGGGACCTACGTCACGGAGGAACAGATCCAAGGCGTGGGAGATCTGACAGATTATGAGGCATTGTCCGGTGAGTGCACATGCATGTGTGTGTCATCCATGTGCATGGTGTGTGTGTGAGGGCTTCTGTTTGTGTGCCAGGTGAGGGTGTGTGTGCCTGAGTTGTTTGGGTCACCCATGCGCTTCATCCAATACATTCTGCGCAGCAGCATTTGGCCATAGCAGTATCCCTTCTGCCAACAGTAGACATCTAGCCCAACACCACGCCAGTTGCCCTTGAAGTGTCACCTTGCCACAACATGGTTGCTTATTTTTCTCTGTTCATTCAGGCAGATTGTTTGCATTCCACCACTTTTACTAGGCATTTCTCAGTCCTCTAGTCACATGTCTGACATGGCTATGGTAAAGTGGAGTGACTTTGTTACCTGGATATCATTTGTTTAGACATGTCCCTGTGCAATAGGACCATTTTGGACTGGCAGCTCCAGGTGAGAAATCAGACCTGTTTGAATCAGAAAAGCTATTACATGAGTGAACTGGACTGAATGAATAAGTGCTGCCCTCCTCTCCATCTTCACTCAATAGCAATGGTACATGCCATCTGTGTGATGGCATGTGTATTTCACCTGGCAATCACAGGCCAATGTGTGATGCCACTGCTAGGCAGCATGCAGCAAATGTGTTGATCTTCCATCTTGGTGTCATCAATGTGTGCCATTTGCCTCCCCTTCATACGCTGTGAGGGTGCATGCATGGGAGGGTTTTAGTCATGTGGGACATGTGTCAATCAAGTACTGGTTCTGTTGCTTCTCAGCCCTAATTGTGTGCCATAGTGCTAATGCCTGTTTCCATTTCTTTTCTTTCATGTCTTTGCAGGGGATGGCGCACTTGATACAGCTGGGGTTGTGGAGATGGTGCAGACCCAGGAGGGGTCTCAGGCCCGACTGACCACCAGTGAGGGACGTGGTGTGGTGGTGGGTGAAAACCCACAACTGCTGCAGGTCGTGCTCTCAAGGGGTGTCTCTGGGTGCACCTCCCCCGAGCTACCCTCAATGGGGATGTCAGTGTTGGCAGGTCCGCCTTTGGTGGTTACGGATGCAGGGTCACACTCCGCAACATCTGATCCTGTTCCTGGGCCAGCAGATCAGAGGGGGAATGCAGTCCTGCAGCCTCAGGCAGTGCCGGCACAGCAAGGCGCAGTTCGCCTTGCCCCAGACAGGTGTGGTGCCCGCCGACGTGGTGGCCGTATGCCACCTGGCAATACCGCATGGGAGCAATCCATATACGGTATGGCTACCCAACAGGCAGCATCATCAGAGATGATGGCTCAGGCCATGGATAGGGTGGCCACTTCCATTGTCCCCCCAGAAAGGCTGATGGAGCGACTGCAGCAGGCAACAGACTCCATCTGCCAGTCACACAGGGAGGACATGTTGGCGTCCAACAGGGACAGGCGGGCGGCACTGGCGACTCTGCAGGATGCCCTTTCCATAGAGTCCCAGGGCCACAGGGAAGCCCTGAGGGTGGAACTCAGTCAGATCAGGACGACCCTTGTTGAGCTTGAGGCTTCAACACACAGAAGGACAGAAGAGCAGCTGGAGCGTCTCACACGTACGTTCTCAGCTGAGATGCAGGTAACTCGGGCGGAGGTCCGGTCATCCCGTGAGTTGTTGCATGGGGACCTCCAAACGATTATCCTCCAGAACCAGACCTTCCACACTCGCATGCTTGCTGCCATGGAGGAGCAGACTAGGGCTTTGCGTGGGCTGCCTCCCATAGTGCCACCACCTCCTGATGCAGCTGCAGAGTCTGAGGAGAGCGACCACAGTGATTCTCTCACAATAGGGTAGCCGTGTCGGCCACGAGCCCATGGAGGTGTTTTTTTTCCCAGAATCCACACAGGTGGGTTCTGGTGTGCATCCTGACCTCGGACCTCCTGGGTGGCCTCCCACACCCCCCCTGGCCCATTCAAGGCCATTTTTTTTTTTTGTTTAATTTTTTTTTTCATATTTTTTTTTACAGTGTGTTGCCTTGTGTGGCTCCCGTGGGCATCCGCTGTATTGTGGCTTGGCACGTGCAGGCTTGTCCTGATTTTGGGTTAGATGCTTGGGTTTGTGAGACACACACCCCTCCTGCTTCCCGTTTCCATGGGCTTGCAAAAGGTGTCCCCAAGTGACATTGACTTACACGGTGACGTTGGACTCCCACTACATGTGTGGGTAGTCTAGTCAATACTGTGTATACATTCCTAGTGCATATTGCTGTTGTGTTGTACACTGCATGTTGCATAGATGTGTAACTCATCATCCATGTCTACCTACTAATTTGCAGGTCCTTTCCTCATGTCTACACAAGGCCCTCTACTTTGGAGATGGAGTCCATGTTGGCAGCAGTGCACCTACAACTCTACATGGCGGCAACACTGTACAGTTGGAAGTGGTGGGAGTGCAGGCATTTCCAGGTGGTGAGACTACTAATTTCTTACATTCGTAATGTCATGTTAATGGTAGTTTTGAGGGTCAGTAGCTGATAAGTGTTATTGCTAAATACCTGCTCAAGTGTGTTGTTGGTCCTGCATTACTGTGAGCATTTCAGGTGTCACGAGTTTCAATTAGGGACACTGTACTTTGTGACACTTGTGTCATGTTGTGGGGATTACTTTGTTTGCCCTCACATAGCATGACATGGCATGGTGTGTCGTCTGACGGTGCTGGGGATGGGTTGGGTGACATGGCACTGTCCTCATGTTGCATTTTGCAAGTGGGTATTCATTTTAGCTGCATGAATGTGCCTTTCACGAAACTGCATTGGTGGTGTCTGTGTAGGTAGGGATGCACACATTGTAACACTTCCAGGTGAACAATCTCAGGCTGATATGGTTTTGACGGTTGATTCTCCAGACATTCAGGATCATTGTCAGGTTGAGTCATCATTGATTGTCAGATGGTATGTGCCAGGGCAGTGTGCACTCCACAGGGGTGTGATTTCTATGTGAAGTAATTAGCCACTAGCTGTGTACGGGCTGCCTCCCCCCGTGCCCTTTCCCCTGCCATGTGCAGCGGGCGTGCATGTGGTTGGGGATGTGGGGGCACCACCATGTCCACGGCCAGGCCCCGGCGTGTTGCAACGTTGTGCAGGACACATGCTGCCACTATGATCCTGCACACTACTGGGGGAGCGTATAACAGCTGCCCGCCAGAACGGTCAAGGGAGCGAAAGCGTGACTTAAGCACTCCGAATGTGCGCTCCACTATGCCCCGGGTTGCAATGTGGGCTGTGTTATATCTTACCTCGGGTGGCGTGGTGGGGTTCCGAATTGGCGTCATCATGTGGGGGCTGAGAGGGTAGGCAGTGTCCCCTGTGGAGGTGGTGATGGGTATCATTGGTGGGGTTGTGACCTTGCTCAGTATCTGACATGCATGCATGTGCAGTGGCATTCATACTCACCAAGCAGCCATGTATCGCCATGCCGCCCAGCTTCTAGGTCCCGGCTTAGGGTGGACATTCGGTAAATGAAGCTTTCGTGGGTGGACCCGGGATAGTTGGCATATACTGAGGTGATGATTCCCTTGGCATTACATACTACCTGCACGTTGATGGAATGCCAGTGCTTGCGGTTCCTATAGATGTGCTCAGATGCCCTGGGGGGACATAGAGCCACATGGGTGCAGTCGATGGCACCTAGCACTTTGGGGAATCGTGACACACCGTAAAAATCCAGGGCGGCAGCATGCCTTTCTGCAGGTGTTCTGGGCAGGTATATGTGCCTGCGGACTGATGGGCGTGCAGTGATGATGTCCAAGACCTGGTGTAGGCAGCATGACTGCGTGGCCTGTGACACCCCACCCACTATGGCACTTGTCCGCTGAAATGATCCAGTGGCTAAGAAGTGCAGTACATTGAAGACCTTCTCCAGGGGGCTGAGTGCTTGGGAGCACAGGGTGGGTGATGTGAGGTCATCCTCCCACTCACTCACCAGGTCCAGTATTATGTGTGGTGGAAACCTGTACCTCCCATACACCTGGTCATCAGGCATCCCAAAAAGGCTGGTTCTGAGTGTGAAAATTCTGGCCCTGACTATCCTCCTCCTCCTCCTTTGGTAGCCCACGGCCACTGCTGCTAGGAACGGTATATTCATCCTGGCGTCTGAGCTTGTTAGTTTTTTGCGCGCAATTTTATGCGTCGCGGGTCGACGTATGCCTGCTTCCTGCTGGCGTACTTGTTTCCGGATTAGGACGTCATTTTTTGCGCGTGTTGTAGGCGAGCGTGTGAAACTTCCCACGCACCCCTGAAATCCACGTACCCAGGCCAATAGCGTGTGGAAATTCCCACGCACCCCGGAATACACGTGCGCTGATGTACTCGCGTGTGTAAGTGCCCACGCACCCCTGAAATACACGTACATAGGCCAATCGCGTTTACGCGCACTTTTGTCCAATTACACGCGATGACACTCTGACGTGCAGTCTTTCCACGTGTGCTCTGTCATCACGTGCTATGAGGGAAACACCCGTGCGGGTCACGTCACAGACGCGCTTACGCGCTGAGGGCCTTTGGTCCAATGGAATCGCGTATGCGTGCTGACGCGCTTACGCGCTAAGGGTCTTTCCTAGAATTTCACGCTGACGTGCAGGATTTTCACATGCCAAATCACTCCGTATCAAGCTGGCCACGCGAAAACACACGGAAGACCACGCTCCTGCCCAGAAGGCCGAATTACTGCCCCCAGTGCCCCGAGCAGCCTCCCACGTGCCATCTGCTGCTGCCTGCCTGCCTGCCTGCCTGCTGCCACCGTGCCCTGCCATTTGGTGCTTTCACATCAGCCATCTGCAGGGGTGTTAGGGAGAATTCTCTGTTTAGGCTGAATTTCCTAACCTAGTGAGTCCCCCAGCAGCTTTGCTGGATTTCGGGAGTTTGTTTTTTCCATCCTGCCAAGAGTGAGACTCTTTTCCTCCCACTCTTGGACATGTATGTGTGTAATTCCTTTGAATATCAATGTGTTCTATGGGCTCTGGGGTCTTTTACTCCATAGGGTCTCATATGTTTTTCTATGTGTGTTACACTGCACCCTACGTGCCGTAACACTGGGGCGTCCTAGCGGACCTCCACCATAGACTCCATACCCGGGGACTGACTACTGTCTCCCCGGGCATGTAAAGTCACCATTGGCTTTACTAGACCTAAATTTACTAACAGGACTAGTACAAACCATCTTATTGTGGACGTACTAGTAGGGGTAATTCGATTACTCCTGGACCTGTTACTCGAGGGGGCACTGTCCCATCCCCCCTCGTCGAGTTTTGGCTGGTGGCAGTGGAAACTACTTGTTATGTTCGACCCCGAACCTAACCCATGGGATTCGTCCCATTGTTGGAGATTGATACTTTTTCTCGTTAATCTCTAACATACCACCGATTTACTTATCTTAAATAGGTTTATCGTATGGTATTTTCTGCCAGAACTCGGTTTGTTAAATGGCGTCTGTGTTCGTCTCTGTGACTCCTAAACCAAAGGTTGAGCCCTTGTTCCACTTTTGGCGGGCTCTGTACAGAGACCCTCCAAAGTGGTGCCATTCTGTCTGGGTTACCACAGGGGTGTGGGAGGGGGTTTAGGCACCCTGGACCGAGTTGCCTTGCCAACTCCGGTCGCACTCTGGAGTGATTGGCCCAAGTGGTGAGCCTTCCCGCTCACCACTTCGCATGTGTTGATTGACAGCTAGGCTGAATGAATGGGGGTTTTCTGCATAAAAGCAGGGCTTTTGGGACTGGATCTTCAGAAGTCGCCACAGGACCTAAGAATCCTACGAGGGTAACGCTGAGCCGACCTGCAACGACGACACCTCCAGTAGAGCCCTGCTGAGCCGACTCACCACTTCCCGACGACAGAGGAGATCTCCCTGCCGGAGAGTCTCTTCCCCTGACTGGTGGGAACAACCAGTCCCCTTTGCTTTTTATTTGCCTCAGGACGCAGTGGTCGAATTGCCCGTGCAGCGCACCTCGGCAACCGGATAGCCACTACCCCTGTACCGCGACCAAAAGGTGGTGCCTTGTGACGGAGCACTCCGCGGCTGGTCTCTTCCCTGGTGGTGCACCGGACTTCACTTTTCTTCGACGACGAGAACCTCTCTACTCTTGGCAAAGACCCGACGTGCATCCACCACCAGGAACAACTGCCCCCGCCGGAGCTGCCCTCCATAACAAGGTACCGTATCCGCCTGGCTTCCCTTTTGATCGGATTGAGTGAGGTGTCTTAATCCTCTCCTTTCCGTTGGGTCGCCTCCAAGCTTTTCTCATTTATTGTTCTGAACTGGTTCAATCTGCCGATAACAATTTGCTACAAAGACTTGAATGCATCTCCACTAGAGACTTTTTCGGGACATAGCCCTTGCCTCTCTCCGAGTGGGCCTGGCCTCTGAACTTAATGATCTATTGTGATTCTTGCCTTCTTGCCGTGCATTTTACCCACGAAGTATTGAACTGCGTTGATTTAGTAACCTGCCTATCTTTTTCTCTCCCGTCCTAACTAATATTCGAGTGTCATCTAGGTTGAGGTATACACCTCTGTCTGAAAATAAGTGGTACCAGTAGAACCTAGAGTTGTCGAGATATTGCTAGGGGGATTGATCGTTTCTTCTTCGTAGAGTAATTGTGTTTGATTTGTTTGCCGTAAAAGTGCCATAGTGTTTTCCATAGATGTTTTGTTATAAATAAATACCTTAATATCTTTACACTAAGCCTCGTTGCGTGTTTGCTTGTCTTGCTGTGAAGAATTGCCCTATTTTGTATACTCCACAAACTGCTCAACTCTTCTTGAGGGAAGTCTGACTGCTCAGCCACAGCTACCAAGTGAATCTGTGTGGTACAGACTGCTACCAAGTGGGTTCACCGCCAAACACCTGTAGTCCTAAATCTTTTGCAGTGGTCCCAGAGGGAACTGCACAGGTTTCCGCCTAACAAGGGGTCCAGTTGCTGTGTCCACCCCTGCTGGAACAGAAGACTCCCGACTGGGATAACATCGCTCCACAGCCCAGCCCCAGGACCCAGTTGCCCACCCACTCCTGCCTCTGGGGTTGCCATGTCGGGCACTTCGACATCTGGCACCAGTGGCAACCCCAGGCCAGAGGGGCAGAGGGGCACCAGCTTCACTGCCACCGAAGTTGGTGTCCTGGTGGAGCATGTCCTGGGGCAGTATAATGCCCTCTTCGGATCGTCCCGCGCCAGCAAGGAAGGACGGGAGAGGATCTGGGCCGACTGTGTGGTTGCCATCAACGCGGAGGGGGTGGCAACCCGCAACGTCCAGAAGATCAAGAAGCGCTGGGAGGACTTGAGGTTCAGGACCCTCGTGAAGGCCCGGCGCCTCGTGGAGGGGGGCCGGGGCCGCATGAGTTCCATCCAGATGAGGGTCCTGGAACGCGTACGCCCAGCGCTCCACACCCAGATCCTTGAGAGGGAGACCCGTCTGGAGTTGAGCGGTAAGTGGCCAAGCATTGCTGTGTGAGACAGGGCATGTTGCGGTGTGCTGGTTGTCTGATACTTGCCTGTATGTGTGACATAGGCCATGTATGCATGTATGTGTGCAGGGACATCATGGTAATGCATGTGCGACCAGTGATGTGTGAACCACATGGTTGTTGCATGTGTTTAAATGCGACATGGGGAGCCCTATGCAGATTTTACACATGAGAGCATGCCAGTCTCTGTTCCTGGACATGGGTGGGGGTGAGGGATGGGTGCTGATGCCAGGTACATATATGGTAGCCATGTCTGTGTGCCTGACCTGTGTGTCTGTGACTTGTGAATGCCATGGATGCATGACACATGTCTGTGACAATGTACAGATTCACTGATGCAGCCTAGTTATCCTTGTATCCGCTGTGTTTGGGGTGTATGAGGCCAGATGGATGTGACTGAGGTGAAGTGTGTGCATGTGATAGGCATGACCCATGATGCATGTGAGTTCCATATCATTGCATGTTTCAAGAGTCCATTGGACATGTATGGAAATGTCCATGGCATGCACCATGCCTGTTACTGTGTGTGTTTTGCCTGGACTGACCCATGTGTTGTGGAGGGACATGATGGAAGTGTACTTTGACAGTGGTACTCATCTGCTATTGCTTCCTGTCTAGGGTACCATTGTACAGTACCCTGATGCTTGTGTTCTATGTCTCCCTCTACGCAGCGGCTAGTGAAGAAGAGGGCGGAGACGGCGCTGTGGAGCAAGGCAGCGGGGATGCCCCCATGGCTGCAGCGGAAGGGGTGGGTGAGCCCCCACAGGTGCCTGCTACGGCGGAAGACGGTGAGGAGCCATCCAGGTTGGTGGTTTCCACAGAGGAGGAGGAGGCCGCCACTGAGGCGCACATGGGGCCTGGTGGGGGCATCCCTGCTGGTGCAAGTGGTGCAGTCCAGGGGCAGGGGCAGGAGGCAGCACAGGTCACCGTGGAGGGGCCTGTGCATGTCGCTGTCCCTGACCCTGTGAGTGCACCACCAGGCACCAGCAGGGATGCCCCGTCCCAGGCCCGTCCGCAGGTAGAGGGGATGTCCATGTCACCTGACTCCCCTCCACCTGCGGACGAGGGGACCCGTGGCCGTATGGAGAAGGTCCTGAATGGGGTCGCGATGCGCACGGGTGCAATTCGTGATGACGTGCGTGCTTCCCGGGAGGAGCACGCACGTCATCACGAAGAGCACCGTGCCGACGTGGCCCAATTGGGATCTTCCATGTTCGGGGGTTTCCTGCATGTGTCGGCCAATCTGGCGGCCCTCTCCTCCTCTGTGGAGGCTATACGCCGGTCGTTCTCCTTGCCGTCTTCCGGCCCAGATGCCACCAGGGCCCCCTGTGGACCTGCCCTGACCAATGCAGCCAGCTCGGTGGGGATCCCATCCCTGCCACAGTCGGGAGTCGGAGGTCCAGCAGGGGTGGACACCACAGCAACTGTACCCCAGCAGATGGAGGATGTGCCGGCATCATCAGGCAGGGCACGTGCACGACGGCGTCAGTGGATTCCATCAGCCTGGATGCCGTTGTGCTGGCAGAGGCGGTTGCGTCGGAGGCAGCAGCAGAGTCAACGTGGGAGGCATCATGGCTCGTGGCCATCAACATCGGAGGGGCAGGCATCGGCCGGAGGGCAGGAGGACCCAGGACGGGAAGTGTCTTCCGTGTGGCTGCGGTTGGGCCAGCAGATAGGTGCGGAGCGGTGGCGGGCGGAAGAGGCACGGCTCACGATGGTCAGGGCGGAGAACTCCATGCGGAGATCCCTGAGGCAGGCCAAGTGCCTCGAGGCAATCCGCTGGGGGTTGGAGGAGGAGATGGCGTCGTCCCTGCGGACCCTCGGGGCCATGGAACAGGACCGCCTCCGGGACATCGAAGAGGTGTTTGATGATGCCCTGGCCCGGAACACCACGGAGTGAGCCGCAGGACTTGCCTGCCGCCTTTGTATATAGTTCTTTAGTTTTAGGTTTCCTTTGTTTCTTCTTATGATTTGGAGTCGACGGACACTGCTCCACTTTTTGTATATAGTTGCATTTTAGTTAGGGTTTTTTGTAGGTTTCCTTTGTTCAGTTGGGCTCATGGACCCTTGGATGTTTTGTACATAGTTCTTCATTGGATTGTTTTATTTTTTTTAGTTTTTATTTATTCACCATGGAGCAATGGTTTTTGCATTTATTTTTCTCTCTTGGATTGATTTTATTTTTAATGTGACTTTGGACAACATTTTTTTGAATTGGGATTTGTAGTTTTAATTTTTTTTGACGGACATGCAGCTTATCTTTTTTTTATTGCCATTGTAGTTTGTTTCATTTCATTTGCATTCAATTTTTTTTAATACAATTTTGTTTTCATACTTCACTGTGTGGTATCATCTCATTGGTTTCATGCATGTCATGTTGGGTGTTTTCCCATTCAATTGCAACCATTGTGTGTGACGGACATGGGTTCATTTGCTTTATGAACATTGGGGGTGTAACATGTAATTTCCTTTTCCATGTGGGTGAATGGGTTACTTGGTAGGGCCTTTTGGCTGTGGAGGCTGACCACAACGCACATGATTGGGGATTGTGAGGACCTGGGTGCAGGGGGACATGAGTGGGGGCCTGGTGGAGGGTACCCCTCAGTGCTGGCAGGGGTGCAGGGAGACATGAGTGGGGGCCTGGTGGAGGGTGCCCCTCAGTGCTGGGGGGTGGGGATGCTGGGGGACATGAGTGGGGGCCTGGTGGCAGGTGCTCCACACTGCTGGGGGGTGGGGTTGCAGGGGGACATGAGTGGGGGCCTGCTGGCAGGTGCCCCACAGTGCTGGGGGGTGGGGTGGGTGGGAGACATGAGTGGGGGCCTGGTGGAGGGTGCCCCTCAGTGCTGGGGGGTGTGGGGGGTGGGAGACATGAGTGGGGGCCTGCTGGCAGGTGCCCCACAGTGCTGGGGGTGGGGGTGGTGGGAGAAATGTGTGGGGGCCTGCTGGCAGGTGCCCCACAGTGCTGGGGGGTGGGGTGGGTGGGAGACATGAGTGGGGGCCTGGTGGAGGGTGCCCCATGACTGCTGGGGGGTGGGGGTGCAAGGGGACATGAGTGGAGGCCTGGTGGAGGGTGGCCCACAGTGCTGGGGGCTGGGGGTGCAAGGAGACATGAGTGGGGGCCTGGTGGAGGGTGGCCCACAGTGCTGGGGGTTGGGGGTGCAGGGAGACATGAGTGGGGGCCTGGTGGAGGGTGCCCCTCAGTGCTGGGGGGTGGGGGTGCTGGGGGACATGAGTGGGGGCCTGGTGGCAGGTGCCCCACAGTGCTGGGGGGTGGGGGTGCAGGGGGACATGAGCGGGGGCCTGGTGGAGGGTGCCCCTCAGTGCTGGGGGGTGGGGGTGCTGGGGGACATGAGTGGGGGCCTGGTGGAGGGTGCCCCTCAGTGCTGGGGGGTGGGGGTACAGGGAGACATGAGTGGGGGCCTGGTGGAGGGTGCCCCTCAGTGCTGGGGGTGCTGGGGGATATGAGTGGGGGCCTGGTGGCAGGTGCCCCACAGTGCTGGGGGGTGGGGGTGCAGGGGGACATGAGTGGGGGCCTGCTGGCAGGTGCCCCACAGTGCTGGGGGGTGGGGTGGGTGGGAGACATGAGTGGGGGCCTGGTGGAGGGTGCCCCTCAGTGCTGGGGGGGTGGGAGACATGAGTGGGGGCCTGGTGGAGGGTGCCCCTCAGTGCTGGGGGTTTGGGGGGTGGGAGACATGAGTGGGGGCCTGGTGGAGGGTGCCCCACAGTGCTGGGGGGTGGGGTGGGTGGGAGACATGAGTGGGGGCCTGGTGGAGGGTGCCCCATGACTGCTGGGGGGTGGGGGTGCAAGGGGACATGAGTGGGGGCCTGGTGGAGGGTGGCCCACAGTGCTGGGGGCTGGGGGTGCAAGGGGACATGAGTGGGGGCCTGGTGGAGGGTGGCCTACAGTGCTGGGGGATGGGGGTGCAGGGAGACATGAGTGGGGGCCTGGTGGAGGGTGCCCCTCAGTGCTGGGGGGTGGGGGTGCTGGGGTACATGAGTGGGGGCCTGGTGGCAGGTTCCCCACAGTGCTGGGGGTGGGGTGGGTGGGGTGGGTGGGAGACATGAGTGGGGGCCTGGTGGAGGGTGCCCCTCAGTGCTGGGGGGTTGGGGGTGGGAGACATGAGTGGGGGCCTGGTGGAGGGTGCCCCTCAGTGCTGGGGGGTGGGGGTGCAGGGAGACATGAGTGGGGGCCTGGTGGAGGGTGCCCCTCAGTGCTGGGGGGTAGGGGTGCTGGGGGACATGAATGGGGGCCTGGTGGCAGGTGCCCCACAGTGCTGGGGGGTGGGGGTGCAGGGGGACATGAGTGGGGGCCTGCTGGCAGGTGCCCCACAGTGCTGGGGGTGGGGTGGGTGGGAGACATGAGTGGGGGCCTGGTGGAGGGTGCCCCTCAGTGCTGGGGGGTGGGGGTGGGTGGGAGACATGAGTGGGGGCCTGGTGGAGGGTGCCCCTCAGTGCTGGGGGGTGGGGGTGCTGGGGGAAATGAGTGGGGGCCTGGTGGAGGGTGCCCCACAGTGCTGGGGGGTGGGGGTGCTGGGTGACATGAGCAGGTGTGCAGGGTAGTCCCCTGTGGTGTCGACTGCCTGCAGGGTCCGTGGAGGGTGTACAGGGAATACCTGGGAGCACCCAGCCAAATCGCGTGTAAAATTTCCCACGTACCCCTGAAATCCATGTACCCAGCCAAATCGCGTGTGGAAATTCCCGCGCACGTACCCGGCCAAATTGCGTGTGGAACTTCCCGCGCACCCCTGAAATCCACGTACCCTGCCAAATCGCGTGTGAAACTTCCCGCGCACCCCTGAAATCCACGTACCCAGCCAAATCGCGTGTGGAACTTCCCGCGCACCCCTGAAATCCACGTACCCAGCGAAATCGCGTGTGGAACTTCCCGTGCACCCCTGAAATCCACGTACCCTGCCAAATCGTGTGTGAAACTTCCCACGCAACCCTGAAATCCACGTACCCAGCCAAATCGCGTGTGGAACTTCCCGCGCACCCCTGAAATCCACGTACCCAGCGAAATCGCGTGTGAAACTTCCCGCGCACCCCTGGAATCCACGTACCCAGCCAAATCGCGTGTGGAACTTCCCGCGCACCCCTGAAATCCACGTACCCAGCGAAATCGCGTGTGAAACTTCCCGCGCACCCCTGGAATCCACGTACCCAGCCAAATCGTGTGTGAAACTTCCCGCGCACCCCGAAATACACGTACCCTGCCAAATTGCGTGTGAAATTTCCCGCGCACCCCTGAAATCCACGTACCCAGCCAAATCGCGTGTGAAACTTCCCGCGCACCCCTGAAATCCACGTACCCGGCCAAATCGCGTGTGGAACTTCCCGCGCACCCCTGAAATCCACGTACCCAGCGAAATCGCGTGTGAAACTTCCCGCGCACCCCTGGAATCCACGTACCCAGCCAAATCGCGTGTGAAACTTCCCGCGCACCCCTGAAATCCACGTACCCGGCCAAATCGCGTGTGGAACTTCCCGCGCACCCCTGAAATCCACGTACCCAGCGAAATCGCGTGTGAAACTTCCCGCGCACCCCTGGAATCCACGTACCCAGCCAAATCGTGTGTGAAACTTCCCGCGCACCCCGAAATACACGCACACGTTATTTTTCAGTCAGCGGGTGTCCGTGTTTGTGGGTACCCCTTTGCACGTCATTTGTCCTGGAGGGCCACAGTATAGGACATTCATCATAGCTGTATATAGGTGCTATTTGTTGGCGCACCTTTTGGCGCACATTTATTACAGGCGCAGGGACGCTACCGCCTGCTTTCTTGTGGCGGTCGTGTTTGTGCCTGTGCGCTGGTTTGACCGTGCGCTGTTTTGCCCTATTTGATTCCATGAATACGTGTTGTAGGCGAGCGTGTGGGCGTTCCGCGCACTTGCACCTTGTACTTCCCCCGTGACGCCCAAGTTGTTGTTGGCAAGTTGTTCTGCATTCCGAGTGTTACGCCCCGTGTTACGCCTACTTTTGTTGCGTGCGCCGCGCTATGTGCGATTTTCGCTGTGGCCTGTGCGATTTTCGCTGTGACCTGGCGCACGCCGTTAGATGGCCTGTGCGCCAACGTGCGCCGTGCACTTTTTTTAGCACACATCCGATGGTTTTCTCGCGCACGGCCTTCCATGAATCGATGTGCGCTGCTTTTCGTGCGAATTTCGCACTTGCACTGCGATGTTCGCTATTCCACTGGAAATTGCACGTTTTTGCCCACTTGCGCCACGCTAATTATTCCATGAATCGGCCAGATAGAATATTGGGTTTTTCCATTTGAGACTTCTTTATACTGTCTTATGTTAACGAATCGCCAATAATCTTCTTCCAACCACCATGGTTAATAGCAGTTATTCGTGTCACAATGTAATGACAACGGACATGACGTGGATCAATGTTTACATATGACATCACATGTTGACATCTTTAATGTCATGGGTATTAGTCTTAGCAGAGCACAGTGCTGGCGCGAGTTATGGTTGCTTAGCTTACCACAACCGGTGAATTTTTGGGGTGTTTCGGTTTGACCTGTAACCAGATAGAAATGGGTGGCTGTTGAAACAGATGGTTTTACGTGTTGCAGTGTGTTTTCAAGAGTGCAAGTGCGCAAAAGCAAGCACAAACATTATTCCTATACTTCCAAAAAGGGCAGCAAAGCAATGTGTGTAGAGCGTGCAGAATTCGGAAATGCAGTAATATCATCAGGAACGCTATTTGTGGGGAAAACTGTTTGTGCTGTGAAATGATAGATTCCCATTTGTACAGTACGAAAATGGCACAAGTTGTAAAAAGACATAAATACACTTCTTCACAATGTACTGTGCTTTCTCCATTTCCAGACCAAATAAAAAATAATGCACCTACATGGGTGTCTGCATAATGTGATACACAATTAGGCAGGAAATCGGAAACAGAAGCATTACCTGGCCCACTGCTTCTCTCAGCACAAACAGCACTGAAAATCGTGTTACATGGTGTTCATTTTTCCCTCCACACTCAACAACAATAATATTGTCATGACTGAGCATCACCAAAGTCTCACACAGGAAAACCAAAAGCAATAACTTCATTGTAGGTGCTCCATATGCATACAAACCCACATGATACACTCCACACATAACTCCCACCGGACTATGTTTTCCATACACTGCCAAGTAATGCATGTGCAATTCACCCGCAAAGCGTACGCTGTGACTCGTACAACACGCAGCCATAAGCTCACCCTCTGCATTTAGGTCGACAAATATACCATGTACCCCAATCTGTGCATGCATTCCACACCCAGAAAGCTTATTGCACAATCCTGTGTCCTCCACAGTCCCAAATATAAGGTGGCCATGTGGAAAAGGGGCATAGGTTACACATACAACCCTGCAACTGTCATGATGTCCGTAGACTTTTCCAGGTGTTCGTGTGCGGGAGTAAGGGAATAAATGTCAACCAGGGTAGGGGATGTCCTTTGTAGTGGTGGCTCTTAAAAAAGCTGCTTTCTGGCTTTTATAATTGTTTTTATTTGTTGCACTGTGCCTCACATTCTTACAATAGCGTCTTCAGTGCAGCCTGTAGATTGGAAAACCAAATGTCATTGCCACTGGGCGACAATGAAATGCCATTTACATTGAGAAGGTGCACATATCGATAACCAATCTTGTCATTGTCACAGGAGTACATCCCAGCAGCAAGCAAAAAGTTACAATTGCTTCTGTTGAAAAGATGCCGTCCCACATCTGGCTGCCGACAACCTTCATTGGGATAGTTATATACTGGACTTGGTGGTATACATGAGAAAAGCACCTTCGCAGTGGCAAAAATGTGCTGCACTTCTTTCAGCAACTTTTTGAGTTGACGGTCCACACTTGCACAAGCTATGGAACCCAAAAGCAATGCTCCTTAGTGCATTACCACAACGTGTACAGTACCTAAAGTGGCCACTCATCGACATTCTGCAAGCAAATAGGTGAAAGTACGTACAGCGACACCGCACCACAAAGTCTCCACTTTGTACAAATTCAAATTGCCATTAAGGCCTTTTTCCACAGCATACTGGAGCAGATATAGCACAAAGCGATCACCCACTATCAAAACTGTCCATCTCGCCATCTATGCCAGTCTCACTGCACAGAGTAATGAAACAAAATATGTCCACCCTATCCTGTGAAGCACACTCTAACCACCTGATTGGACAATTGCAACAATCACATTTCCATTAGCCAGCATGTTCAAAAGCGCAGAATGTAGCACGTGCACCTCCCAAAGTATCATGAGGGCCGTGCCCCAGTAACTCATGAATGGTCCTTCTTCCCTGTCCATTATATTCTTCCCATCATGCCTTTATTGGGTATTGCTAAGTACTCACACACACATCCACCAATTCCTTCCAAGACTTCAGCATTTTACAATGTCAGTTGTCCACAAGACTTCATGTGTACCGTCACAAACTCAGCCTGCACGTGTGCTGTTATTGGAAAGCACGTCCAGTGGAAAGTTCAGTGAAACATTGCAGGAGTTATACATGCACATTCATCCACATAAGCACCCATCACCACAAAAGAAAGGTATGGTTTTTATTTTAGCAGTATGTTCACAACTCTGTTATAA